>NC_092711.1:200452557-200773498 GCF_047496885.1 Scyliorhinus torazame
GGGAGAGAGAGGGCGATCTGAACTTGGCCCCTCAATTTATAGGGCACCGGGGCTTCCCGCCTCTCGGGGCGGCCCTTGACCCTGAGTCTTGGACTTGTTCCCAATCACTGGGTTCGATATGCTCCAATAATGGGGCGATTCCTCGATCGGGGGGGTGGTCCGTCACCTGTCTTTGTTCCGGCCACTGCAGGCGCCGAGAGGTCTGGCCCGGCATTCAATTGCTAATATGTTGCAATTGTTCCCGGGGATAGCCGATTAAACTGCAGATGTCTGTGTTGATGTGCTTCTAATGGTTGCAGGTATCGATCTGGGCCGACTTCCCCAGAGCCGAATACGCTATTTTGTCTGCAGCTGTCCGTTTGTGTCCTGTTGGCTGCTTTTCCCATCAGCCTTTTTGGTTAGCCATTTTATATCGGGTTTTGGCCAAATTAATCGGGAATCAGCCATTTTAGGTGGCTACAACAGAACAACCATTCACACCACTTCTCACTTGCAGCAGCATATGAACACGCCCCGCCCACGGACGACCTATTCCTACCCTCCCCCAACGAGTCCAGCCCATCCTCAGACACTACTTCGACTCCACCCCCAGAGGCATGACTCCACCTCTCCCTTCATCTAACCAGCAGCGACAGCGACAGCGATAGCGACAGCCCCATGACACCACACCACGATTACACTCCCGCACCGGGCCCCACTCCCAGCGACTCCGAACAAGATTCATTTGACCCCTTTGAGACCACGTACATTAAAGCCCGCGATCCAGACCCACAGGGCAACGACTATGGATTACCACCTAGCACCTCCAACTTCGACACGAAACACTGGCACCGAGACAATTCGTTCAGACTCCTCCGGAACGATGAGATGGACCCCAATTCGCCCCAAGCAGCTTTAGCACAGCTACTCCAGTCACAAGTATGGCAACCGGGAGAAGATGATGACTTAGAGTCTGACTCCCACCAGACGAACCCCTTTGCGACTCTGTTCGCGATAGAGCAATGAGGTGTCCAGATGATGGTAAAAAGGAACCAATGGAGATTTACGGTGTCCTTCTGATGGAGCCTGCCCAATTTTGTTATGTTAGTTTGTTACTTTAAATGTTTGTTACTGCAAATGTTGAATGTTGTTTGTGCACTTAAAGTTTATTCATGACCCCACGCCACCACTCTTTTAACGCCCACTGGCAGTTAAAGGAACAAGTTTGTCGACAGACAAGCGATCATAGCTACTCTTCTGATTCTAAGGTAACATTCAAGAGGCAACATCCACGGCGAACACAAATTCTTTCCGTTCTTGTCCGTTCACTCAGGCAGTGGAGTAACGGCCCTGCCTGAGGACCCCAATCTGGTCAGCTATGCTCAGGTAGTGCACATACGGCACTGGTCACCGTCCTACCCAGGGATTCCATCCATTCTTACCCGCCTCGGCCCATACGCACCCCATTCGGAACTTTTGGTTCAAAACTCTTTTGTTTTTTTTCCAGCGACCCTTAGGTTGCTCTCCATATGCTATTTACATCCTCAAACACTGGGATGGTACACTCACTGCATCGATCACACAGGCTGCAAGACTGCTCGCGCTGTGACAGTATTTTCTTCTCGGATGTCTTGGGCCAAAATATTTGGTTTAAAAAAGAGGGAGTCACATATGGTGACCAATTATAATGGGTAATTGGTAATAAAAGGACAGACAGACAGACATACGAGATCTTAAGCAAGATAATAACAGATATGATGCTCAAGTCCACAGAAATCCAGAACCACAGAAGCCTCAGGAAGACCACGGAAAAATGAAGAGAACATGAAGACTGACATCATGGTCTACATTTGGATCTTCACGGGATCCCTCCAGTTGCACGCGGACGCGACCCCCCTGACCCCTACCCCACAGGCCATGAATGTTTCCCATCCCTGCCACACACTACACCCAGAGACAGCAACTGATACACCGACCTGGTGTGACAAGTTTGTCACCTGGTATTCCCTGTCCTACGTTGTAAAAGCACTGCTAGTCATTGCAATACTCTGCAGTGTCATCCAGACACTGAGACTTAGGAAATGGCGAAGTAAAGCCTCCCGCACTCCGGGATAGACATTCAGACCTGCTATCTTCGGACTTCAGCAAACCCCCCCACTCACTTTCAGTAAATTAAAGTGCATCAACCTTTTTTGTTTGTTTGTTTGCTCTAATAAAAAAGATGTAAAACTCTGTCAAGCCACAGAGACATCTATTGTTGCTACTGTACAGTTTATAATGTTGCACATGCTTTTCATTGATTAAGGATAGTTTAGATAAGAATAGTTAGAGTTTCCCGTGTTTTAATTGTAATGCATGCCTGAATGTCATAGCGCCCTGTAGAATTTTATAATAATGTGTGGAGAGAAAACAATTTAGGTAAAAGTTCCAATTCATAGGTCAGAGTAGAGTAGAGCCTGTCTTTGCTTGCGGGTGCTTGACTCAGGAAGAGAACAAAGAAGATGCAGCAATATGATCCTTCACGCGTTGCGTTGAGGATCACAAGGAGGGAGTGTAGCCAGCTGGGATGGCCACTTCCAGAATACAAAATGGATGCTCGCAAAGAATGTAGGGAACTGTGGACAGTACTAGAAAACAAGCAGGCACAGAGCCGGAATGCATATTTGGGAAACATCTCCCAGACGGAATTGAAACTATGGGTCGATTAGCATATTGATGGCCCATCTCCGGGAAACATAGGAATGACACTCAGGTAACCAATACTATTGCAGACATCCCGGCATCAGTTCCCCAACAGAAAAGCACAAACAAAGCAAGGCCAACAGCCACCTGAGACACGCCCAGCCATCAGGGCACCCACCCCTTTATTGGTCAAGATCAATAACAGTGATCGAGAAGCGGCCCAATTAATTGGGAATAAGTTTAAGGCCTGCCTAAAAGCACGCAAAGCCACCCCAAGTATAAGAAGGAACCTCCACGAGAGAATCGCTCTCTTGGACTTGGCTCTCAAAGCAGGGAGACCCGTCCAGCAGCATCACCAGAAGCAAGTAAGTTCAAGGTCAACGCTCGCTACCAGAAGGACGACCTTAGCTGTTCTCCTGTATGCCTTCGAACCCAACAGCCTCAGATCCGAACAACGGCCATTGTTCCTCTGACTAAGTGGGCACCCGAAGTTAAGTATAGGCGTTAGCGTTAGAGATAGTTTAATTTGTAGTACTGTTGTGCATGAGTAGATCTTACTGTGTGTGTAAATAAATAGTATTGACTTTGAACTAACTAACTGGTGTATTGGCTCTTTGATCGGTATTCGGGTTGAACCTTGTGGCGGTATCGAGAGATACCTGGCGACTCTAAGGCATAAACATAATTAGGATTGAGAAAGGTGACCATATTGAACGCCATATTTATAACCAGATCAATATAGCAACAATAATAAAACTCAAATTTTGCTACAGACATCGCTTCCGAGCAGTCCCTTGACGGAGACTTTACAGAATTCTACGAGCATTTAGATACAGAGCCGTTAAGTTTTCTTTTCTAGGTAACATCTTGTTTTGATTCTTTTTACATTCTTTATTTTGGATCTCTGTTCCTTCCTGCCATTATCTGACCTTCATTCCCCATATTATTATTTTTCTCTGTTCCCTCAGGTTGATCAAATCTTTCCACATTTGACCCATTGCCCACACTATTGAGTTTGAAGCACTCACTACTTCCCTGGTTGTACAGTTTGCAAGTTGCAGTACTATTCAGGTGTAGACTGTCACAATGATACATCCCCCACATTCCCCAGTATTGGTGCCAGTGACCCACAATCCAGAACCCAGTTTTCCCGCATAAGCCTTTGAACCATGCATTCATTGCTGTAATTTTATGTAACCGATGATAATTTGCATGTGGCTCAACTAATAATCCGGAGATTATAACCTTTGAGGTTCTGCTTTTCTATTTGGTGCACAGCTCCTTCTAGCCTCTATACAGAAACTCTATCCAAGATTTACGTATTTCTTTGGTGCCTACATGAACCAAGATCACTGGATCCTCCCACTTCCACTGCAACTTCTTTTCCAGTCCTGAATAAATGTCATGAACCCTGGCACCCAGCAGGCAACACAGCCGTCTAGATTCATGTGCTTTGATGTAGAGGACGGTGTCAATCCCAGTGATTATACTCTCCCCTACTACCACTATCTTCTTATTGCTTCCCACACTTGAATGGCTTCCTGTGCAACAGTGCCAGGGTCAGTTTGCTCATCCATCCTGAAGCACCCACTCTCATCCAGACTAGCCGAGAGAACTTCAAACCTATTGTACAATTGCGGAGGCTGACACTCCTGCACTCCTTCCTCAGGTTCCCTTTATCATGTGAGAGCGCCTTTAAGAAATGGATGTTTAGCAATGTACCTTTAAGAAAATGGTGCTGATCATATTACTAAAGTGATGTCAGAGGGTGGGGGGAGCTGAGCTCACTTCTGCTTTTTTGAGTTTCAGTTTGAGAAAGCAGCTGGGAGTGTCTGTGTGTTTTACTGTGAGCTGCAGGAAGAAACACAGAGCTGGTCTGTTGATTTCTGCAATCCAAAGACTATAAATATATTGAATGTAACCTAATGTGCTCCTATTTTTGAAGGTTTGAAGTCTTTTGGATGTTTAAAGGAACAGTTTGAAGGATTATTTAGTGTTGTAGTCTTTTGAGGTTATCTTTGAAGTAATGGGTGTTAAGATATTCAATGTTTGTTTTAAAAGGTTAACTTGAGTTCATAGAATAAACATTACTTTGTTTTAAAAACCACATGTCCATTTCTGCTTTAGTGCTTTATCACACCCGGAGAGTGTGCTTCCCACACCACAATCTATTAAAAGTTGTGGGTCGGTTGAACTCCATGAAATACTTTGGGGTTCTGTAAACCCGGACCCATAACACCTTAACCTGCCTCGATTACAATCACACCCTCCTATCCTTGTCCACTTACCAAATCAAGACCTATTCTAAGAGATCACAATGTTATCCAAGAACTCACGCATGTTACAGCCTTGATGCATTACCTGACCTGCCAGCCTTTATGTGTTTGGACCATTTCTAAATTAAATTATTTATGGTAGTTTTTTATATAATTCATTAAATTACCAAGTTATGTATTGTTTCAAACCTTTTTTTAAATTTTATTTGATTTATTATTGTCACATGTATTAGTATACAGTGAAAAGTATTGTTTCTTGCATGCTGTACAAACAATGCATACCGTATGTAAGGAAGGGAGGAGAGACTGCAGAATATAATGTTACAGTTATAGCAAGGTGCAGAGAAAAGATCAACTGAATATGAGGTAGGTCCATTCAAAAGTCTGATGGCAGTAGGGAAGAAGCTGTTCTTGAGTTGGTTGGTACGTGACCTCAAATTTTGGTATCTTTTTCCTGACGGAAGAAGGTGGAAGAGAGCATGTCCGGGGTGCGTGGAGTCCTTAATCATGCTGGCTGCCTTTCTGAGACTGCGGGAATTATAGATAGAGTCAGTGGATGGGAGGCTGGTTTGCGTAATAGACTGGGCTAGATTCACGGCCTTTTATAGTTTCCTGTGGTCTTGGGAAGAGCAGGCTCCATACCAAGCTGTGATACAACCAGAAAGGTTTCTATGGTGCATCTGTAGAAGTTGGTGAGGGTCGTAGCTGAAATGCCAAATTTCCTTAGTCTTCTGAGAAAGTAGAGTCGTTGGTGGCCTTTCTTAACTATAGTGTCGGCATGGGGGGACCAGGACAGGCTGTTGGTGATCTGTACGCCTAAAAGCTTCAAGCTCTTGACTCTTTCTACTTTGTTCCCATTGATGTAGACAGGGGCATATTTACATTACACTTCCTGAAGTCGATGACAATCTCCTTTGTTTTGTTGACATTGAGGGAGAGATTATTGTTGTCGCACCAGTTCACCAGATTCTCTATCTCATTCCTGTACTCTATCTCGTCATTGTTTGAAATCCGACCCACAACGGTGGTGTCATCAGCAAATTTGAAAATCGACTTTAGGGGAATTTGGCCACACAGTCATAGATGTATAAGGAGTATAGTAGGGGGCTGAGGACACAGCCTTGTGGGGCACCGGTGTTGAGGACGATTGTGGAGGAGGTGTTGTTACCTATCTTTACTGATTGTGGCCTGTGGGTTAGAAAGTTCAGGACCAAGTCACAGAGGGAGGAGCCGAGGCCAAGGCCACGGATTTTGGAGATGAGTTTCATAGGAATGATGGTGTTGAAGGCTGAGTTGTAGTCGATAAAAAGGAGTCTGACATAGGTGTCTTTGTTATCCAGGTGTTCCAGGGTAGAGTGCAGGGCCATGGAGATGGCGTCTGCTGTGGACCTGTTGCAGCGGTAGGCAAATTGTCGTGGATCAAGGCAATCGGGAGGCTGGAGTTGATTCGTGCCATGACTAACCTTTAGAAGCACTTCATGATGATGGATGTCAGAGCCACTGGACGTTAGTCATTAAGGCACGCTGCTTGACTTTCTTTTAGTACAGGGATGATGGTCATCTTCTTGAAGCAGATTGGGACCTCAGATTGTTGTAAAGAGAGGTTGAAGATGTCTGCGAATAGCCCCGCCAGCTGATCCGCGCAAGACCGGAGTGCTCGTTCAGGTACCCCAGTGGCTTTCCGTGGGTTGACCTTCGAGAAGGCTACTCTGATGTCTGCAGTGGTGATCTCAGATACAAGTTCATCCGCGGCTTCTGGGGTGGAGGGCTTTCTCTCACTGACCTCTTGCACAAAGCGGACATCGAATGCATTGAGCTCATCAGGGAGGGGTGCGTTGGAACCGACGATTCTACATGCCTTCACCTTGTAGCCTGTTATGTCTTGCAGACCATGCCATGGACGGCGGGATCCGTGTGGCTAGCCTGGGATTCGAGCTTGGTCTGGTACTGTCCTTTGGCATATTTGATGGATTTCTTTAGATCATATCTGGCTTTCTTGTAGAGGTCAGGGTCGCTGACTTGAACGCCTCAGACCTAGACTACAGCAAGCAGTAGATATCCCTGTTCATCCAGGGTTTCCGGTTGGGAAAGACGCGGACTTGCTTTTTTGGCACACAGTCTTCTGCACACTTACCAATGAAGTCAGTTACTGTAGTGGCTTACTCTTTCAGGCTGGTCGCAGAGTTTTTAAATACTGACCAGTCCACTGACTCTAAGCAGTCCCGTAGGATATCGATTCCTCAGACCAACAACGCACAACTTTCTTTGACGGATTCTCCCGCTTCAGTTTTTGAATATAAGCCGGGAGCAGGAGCAACAGCCTTGTGGTCAGATTTGCCAAAGTGTGGGCGGGCGATAGAGCGGTAGGCATGTTTGATATTTGTGTAGCAGCGGTCCAGGATGTTTGGGCCTCTGGTGGAACAGGTGACGTGTTGGTGGTAACTTGATAGTATGCCCTTGAGCTTGGCCTGATTGACGTGCCCAGGTACAATGAACAAGACCTGGGGATGTTTCATTTCAAGGCTATTTGTGGTGGTGAATATTTCGTCCAGTGCGATTTTCATGTTCGCATGGGGTGGGATGTAAACTGCCGTCAGGATAACGGAGCTGAACTCCCGCGGAAGATAGTAGGGGCGGCATTTTAGCGTCAGGTATTCTTGGTCCGGGGAGCAGAAACTCGCCAGTGTGCTACATCTAGGCACCAGGAGGTGTTTGATGTGTTGGGTATGCCGGGTCTGCGAGGACTGCGTTTATTGCAGCAGTGAGAGACAGGCTGCCAACACTTGAAGAAATGCAACTCGATTTTATTGAACTCTTAACTATCATACATAGTTTAACTGTGGGTTGACACTATGCTGACTTGACTGGAGACCTGAGGCTAACCTGACTAGATGATCTTACTACCACATGGTGTATGTTCTAGTTGCTGCTCATGGGCTCGGACTCTCTCAGAGGCTGGATCCCAAGAGAGTGGGAAAACTAGTGCCCTCTGGCTTTACAGTGGTTGTGTCCTGTCTGGTGATTGGCTGCTGTGTTCTGTGTGTTAACTGGTCAGCCTGTGTGTCAATCACTGCCTGTCTGTGCACCATCATAGACCTGTGTCTATATTATGACATCTCCCCCCCTTCTTTTTTTTTTACTTATTAAAAAAAATGTGTGTAGGTCAGTAAATAATGAGTGTGTGTGTGTACAGGAGCCTGAATATATACAAAGTATGTTAACGTATTCACATGGGAAGGTGTCTAGTGCAGATAGAGGGCAGATAACAAATTAGGAAGAAACAATATGTCCAGATGTGTAAACGGATCACAAGGTAATGCAACATTCAGCCTATAAATTCAGTCTCTGTGGTGGGCGACGAGTTCTGGTTGACCGCCTCAAGGGTGGGTCAGGGGCCGCCTGCACTTGAACAGGCGGAACTGCCTCCAATGAGGTCGGTAAAAGAACTGGCAGATCGGTGTCCTCGTGGAAGGGTGCGTCCTGAGGAACCAGCATGCGAGGCGGGACATCACGTTCAGGTGGTGGGCGTGGAAGTAGTCGCAGTGCCCGCCTATTACGCCGAGGAAAGGAGCCATCATGCATGCGAACGATGAACGATCTCGGGGCCACTTGCTTAACCACCACAGCCGTGGCAGACCAGCCACCGTCAGGTAGCTGAACACGAACTCGGTCAGCAGGAGCCAGAGCAGGGAGATCTGTGGCGTGGGCGTCGTACGCCGACTTGCATTGATTCCAAGACTGTTGCATCCTCTGCAGGACCGGAAAATTGTCACGGTCAGGGATATGGATAGCTGGCACTGTCGTCCGTAGTGTGCGGTTCATTCGCAGCTGTGTGGGGACAGGCCAGCGGACAAAGGAGTTGCCCGGTAGCCTAACAGCGCCAGGTTAAAATCCGAACCCGAGTCAGCAGCTTTGCACAACAGTCTTTTAACAATGTGGACCCCCTTTTCAGCCTTCCCATTCGACTGGGGGCTCGAAGTGACGTGCGTAAAACTGTTCAGCCGGGCAAAATCCGTCCACTCCTGGCTGAAGAAACAAGGGCCGTTATCAGTCATAACTGTAAGTGGAATGCCATGACGGGCAAAAGTCTCTTTGCATACCTTGATGACCGTTGCTGATGTGAGGTCAGTCAGTCTGACCACCTCGGGGTAGTTGGAAAAGTAGTCCACGAGGAGGACATAGTCTCGGCCCTTTGCATGAAAGAGGTCAATACCAACTTTGGACCATGGGAAGGACACCAGTTCATGCGGCTTTCGAGTCTCTTTGGGCTCAGCCGGCTGGAACCTGTGACACGTTGGGCAATTGAGGACCGTGTTGGCGATATCCTGACTGATGCCTGGCCAATATACTGCCTCTCGGGCTCGATGGCGACACTTTTCGACCCCCAGGTGACCCTCGTGGATTTGGCCGAGGACCAGCTCTCGCATGCTCTGTGGGATTACTATCCTGTCCAGCTTCATTAATATGCCATCCACTACCGCTAGATCATCCTTTATATTATAAAACTGGGGGCCCTGCCCATTATGCCAACCATCCGTGAGATGTCGCATTACCCGCTGGAGTAAAGAATCCCTGGACGTCTCCTGACACATTTGCACGACACTTTCATTAGTGGCCGGAAAGTTGGATTGCACAAAGCTTCACCTGAGCATCTATCTGACAGACAAAGTCCGACTGCTCACACGGCATGGTGATGGATCTAGAGAGTGCGTCAGCCACAATGAGCTCTTTGCCCGGGGTGTAGGCCAGGTCAAAATCGTAGCGGCGGAGTTTGAGGAGGATACGTTGTAGCCGTGGCATCATATCATTGAGGTCTTTTTGGATGATGTGAACCAATGGCCTGTGGTCTGTCTCGACCGTGAGTTTGGGGAATCCATACAGGTTATCATGGAATTTGTCAGTCCCTGTGAGGAGGCCCTGGCATTCTTTTTCAATCTGAGCGTATCGTTGCTCAGTAGGTGTCATGGCTCTAGAGGCATATGTGACTGGGGCCCAGGAGGAGGATTCGTCCCACTGGAGGAGTACTGCCCCAATGCCAGCCTGGCTCGCGTCAGTGGAGATCTTCGTCTCCTTGGCGGAGTTGAAAAACGCCAGTATCGGGGCCTTGGTGAGTTTCGCCCCGAGCTCACGCCACTCTTGCTCATGAACGGGGAGCCACTGGAAGTCCGCAGTTTTTTTGACAAGATTGTGGAGAGCTGTGGTGTGTGATGCAAGGTTGGGGATAAACTGCCCAAGGAAATTGACCATCCCTAGGAAGCGGAGGACCGCCTTCTTGTCCTCCGGGGTTTTCATGGCGTTGATCACCGACACCTTATCTGCATCTGGCTGCACACCGAACTGTGAAATATGGTCGCCGCAATGCTTGACCGAACGAGCATTTGGCTCTATTGAGTGGGAGGCCATGCTCGTGGATCCTGTGGAACACTCGCTTGAGGCGATCGATGTGCTCCTGAGGAGTTGTGGACCAGATAATAATATAATCGACGTACACTCACACCCCCTCGATGCCCTCCATCATTTGCTCCATTATGCGGTGGAACACCTCCGAGGCGGAGATGATGCCAAAGGGCATCCGGTTGTAACAGTAGCGATCGAACGGGGTGTTAAATGTGCACAACCTTCGACTGGACGCATCCAGCTGTATTTGCCAAAACCACTTGGAGGCATCCAGCTTTGTGAAAAGCTTGGCGTGAATCATTTCGCTGGTGAGCGCTTCTAGTTTAGGGATAGGGTAGTGTTCCCTCATGATGTTATGGTTCAAATCTTTGGGGTCGATGCAAATGCGAAGTTCCTCTGATGGTTTTTTTGACACAGACCATGGAGCTAACCTCAGTGACCTTAGAAATTACGCCCTGGTCCTGGAGGTCTTGCAGCTGCTGCTTGAGGCGGTCCTTAAGGGGTTCCGGCACCCAACGCGGTGCATGAACCACATGTGTGGCATTCGGCTTCAGCAGTATCTTGTATCAGTAAGGCAGTGTACCCATACCTTCGAAGACGCTGTGTTATTGTGCTATGATGTCATCTAATTGGGCTTGGAAGTTGACATCTGACGAGGCCGTTGCCTCTGCGGACGAAATGGTGTGAACCCGCTGCACAAGATTCAGGATTTTGCAGGCCCGAGCACCGAGCAGAGAAGCTCTGTTGGCTCCTACAATTTCAAAACGCAGGGTTGCCTCTGAAGAACTTTGGGATACCGCAAGCTGGCATGAGCCTCTGGCAGCAATGGCCTTGCCATTGTAGTTGAGGAGCTGGCAGGCTGGTGGAAGAATGCTTGGCTTGATGCGGATGCTGTCAAGGTCAGACTTTGAAATAAGGTTCGCTGAAGTGCCGGTGTCCAGCCTGAAGCCGATGCGAGCCTTGTTGACCGTAAGGGTGGCACACCACTCGTCGTCCGGATCAATGCTCATCACTGGGAGTTGTTTCACCTTCTTCGCTGAAAGCATCGTATGCTTGGTGATGATGCCCACCTGGAATGGGGATGTGAGGCCCTCGGTGTCGGAATCTGGAACCATGTCAGAGTCGGAGTCTGCAACGGGTTGCTGTACTGACATGATGTTCCTGCCCTGCGACTGGGATCGCTGTGTATTGGGCAATTGAGCAGATCTGCACAGGGCTGCGCAGTGGCCAAGCTTGCCACACTGGAGACAGCGTCGAGATTTCGCGGGGCTTTGCCGCTTTAAATGGGTGGAGCCTCAGTTGTTGCACGTCATGGCACCGACGTCAGGATGCTCCGTGCGCCATCGCGCATGCGCGATGCGGTCGAATGATGTGCGCACCAGCGCAGTTCGGCCGTCGGCCTCGCCGTCCCCTTGGTCATGGCGCGCATGCGCAGGAGCCTGGGAAAAGCGCTCGAAATGGCTGTCCTCATCCAGGCTCAGGACCTGGAGCTGTTTTATGGCCTGCACCCGCTCCGCATCATGGGGGCCTTGCCGCGTCATCTCTGCCGCCTTGATATGGGAGTACCAGTTGTTAGCGTGCTCGTGGAGGACGCAGGTTTCGATGGCGATGTTAAGGGTGAGCTGCTTAACATTAAGGAGCTGCTGGAGCAGGGGATCGTAATGGACCCCGAAAACGATCTGGTCGCGGATCATGGAGTCGGAAGTGGAGCCGTAGTTGCAGGACTGCGCGAGGAAACGGAGATGGGCTAAGAAGGGCTGAAAAGGGTCATCCTTACCCTGAAGCCTCTGCTGGAACACATAGCGTTCAAAGCTCTTGTTGACTTTGATGTCACAGTGGCTGTCGAACTTCAGCAAGACTATTTTAAACTTTGTCTTGTCCTCGCCTTCAGCAAAGGTGAGGGAGTTGAAGATGTGGATAGCGTGGTCCCCGGCTGTAGAGAGGAAGAGAGCGATCTTCCTGGCATCCGATGCAGTTTTGAGGTCGGTGGCGTCAAGATACAGCTGGAACTTCTGCTTGAAATTCTTCCAGTTTGCACCGAGGTTGCCGGCGATGCGGAACTGCGGGGAAGGGCGAACGCTGTCCATGTTACCGGATGGCTGATCGCTGGTCAAAGGCAGACTATCTCAAGGTAGGTTTGTCAAACTCGAGCATGACTCACTGGTACCATGTGTTTATATTATGACAGTGTTGATTAGGAGGCAGACCCCACCTCCCCTTGCCTTGCCTGAGGCCGCCGTACAGTCCATTCAATGGATTGAGAAGCCACCTGGTTGTAGGCAGAGTCTGGTGAAGCAGGAGTGAGCCATGTGTCCATGAAACAGTATACAGCAGTCCCTTAGTCTCTTTGAAAAGTGAGTCTGGCTTTAAGTTCGTCTAGCTTGTTTTCTAGAGATTAGACATTAGCTAGGAGTAAGCTAGGCAGAGGGGCTTTGGGGCCATGTTGCTTCACTCTCACCTGCGGGCCTGCACGTTTTCCACGCTTCCTGGAGTGACTGCTTCTTTTCGAGTTTGGGAGACGGTGAAGGGAAGTGTTAAGGGAATAATTGTGTCCAATGAGGTTTTTCATTCTGGTCGTTGTGTGGATGGAGGATTTGTTGCCTTGCTTGTGGTTCCTGTGTCGGTAGGAACCGCAAGCAACTATCGGATAGAGTAGAACTTACCACTTATCAGATAATCTCCAAACAGCTAGATCCTTTTCTTGTAGCAGAGTAAGAGCCAATCCTAAAAGGTGAGAAAGACAGATAAAGTGAAGGGAAGCAAGCACCTCCTACCGCCCCTTCACCGAACTCCCGCGCTTACCAAACTCCAAGTTCACACTCAGTTTCTTGCTGCACTCAACTTGCTGAGGTTGCACTGAATGAGCAAAATTTAAAGAAAACTGAACAGGAACCAGATTGAACCAGTATCTAATTAACCACTCCGCTCCCACCGTTTAATTAAATTATTAGATATCAGAGCTCCTCCTCCCCAACCTTCGCCACCTGGGGGGGGAGAAAGCAGGGATTGTGCTGGTTCCTCTCGGCTTCAGAGAGATCATGACATGGGAGAGGGTGCAGGATGGCTTCTCTCGACATCTCCAAGGCTCTGACTATTGTGACTTCTGAATGGAGGACAGCACACAATGCCATTCCGGAGAGAGGTCTGTGTTTCATATCGACATGGAGTGTGAAAGGTTACGGTCGCTATTGTATTATCCTCAATTTCTGAATTTCTGCAGTCATATCTTCCTAATGTTTTGCCGCTCAGTACAGGGGGAGCAGACACATTGGAGGACTTATATTTATGATATTTGACTCACAGCTGCATTCAAGAATTTCCGACACCTTAGTGGGCTCCCTCCTATCTGAAATGGAACAGCCAAGGAGTTCCCTTTCCTTGATGTGCAAGTTGAGATATCCCCCAATGAGTTTTCCACTATTGTCTACAGGAAGCCCACCTACACTGATCAATGTACACATTGGAATTACTACAATATACGATTATCAGAGCTTTGTAAATAGAGCCTGAGTCATTTGTTCTCCGTGTGAGCCTGATGCTGAAATTGGGCACATCAAAGTCATCATGTGGTATAATGGCTACCCAATTCAGATCATTGATCGCTGCATATCGCAATTAAGAATGGACTAATACACACCACTTTCAGTCCTGAAAAGTGTCCAGTCTACCTCTTCCTTGGAAGGAGAAGGTGTCTTAAATCATTTCAGCAACAGCTTAAGCTGGCTGTTTTGCACTGCCATCATGAAGTAGCAACACGCGTGGTATTCTCCACTAACAGGAGGCTGCCATCAAGCGAGAAAGACATTTTGTCTGTTACACAAAAGAATAATGTGGAATATGAATTTCGCTAACGGTGTGATGCTTGATATCTAGGCTGCACGTCCCAAAGACTAGTGGATCCCAAGAAAAGGAATTTGTGGGATGTCTAAGAGATGGTTTTTTGGAGCAGCTTGTGACAGAGCCTACTTGGGAACAGGCAATTCTGGATTTGGTGATGTGTAATGAGGCAGACTTGATTAAGGAACTTAAGGTGAAGGAACCCTTAGGGAGCAGTGACCATAATATGGTCGAATTTACCCTGCAATTTGAAAGGGAGAAGCTGGAATCAGATATAATGGCATTACAATTAAATAAGGGTAACTACAAAGATATGAGGGAGGAGCTTGCCAGAGTTGATTGGAAAAGAGCGTAGCAGGAAGACAGTGGAACAGGAGGTTTTGGGGGTTATTCAGGAGGCACAACAGAAATTCATCCCAATGAGGAGGAAACATACTAAGGGGAGGACAAGGCATCCATGGCTGACGAGGGAAGTCAAGGACAGCAAAAAAGCAAAAGAAAAGGCATACAAAGTGGTGAGGATTAGTGGGAAGTCAGAGGATTGGGAATCCTTTAAAAGTGAGCAGAGGACTACTAAAAAAGCAATAAGGGGAGAGAAGATGAAAGAACAAAATATGAGTGCAATTAGCTAGTGAAGTGATAAATAACTTATTCACACCAAAGATATGAGTCAAGTCAATTTATTGGCAAAAGCTTTGGGGAGAAAGCCAGGCACACTGCAGTGCTTGTGGTCACCTTCTCAATTGTACAATGGCTTTAGTCTCTTTTATACATGTACATGGGTTAGTTCCTAATTAGCTTGGGGGGTTACATAAGCGACCAATTAGGCCCCCCTGGCAACGATTAGCTTCCAATCACATTCCTCTGAGACCATCCGTTATCTAATGCTCACAACTCCTTGTTCACAATTGCAAGGAGAACAGGTGTGTCAATAGTTAACGGTCAGTTTGTCAGTTACAAAATGACTCAGCAATTAATCGCAACATTGCAGATGTGTTAGTAGGTCAGTTAGAGAATGACTCGCCACAAACTCTACTTATAAGGTCATTGCAGAATTAGATTGCCGTGGTTGTCAGTTACACTATTACAGGCATAAGCTAGTATCGAATGACTCAGCAGTCCACACTATTGCAGGCATAAGCTAATATTAAACATAATAAAATAAAGAAATTAAATGAATAACCTCTAATGTAAATTTCCCTTAACACTAGTCATATAAAAGAAGATAGGAAGAGCTTTTTTCAATATATAAAAGGAAAGAGAGATGCAAAAATAGACTTTGGACCACTGGAAAACGTGGCCGGAGAATTAATAATAGGAAGCAAAGAAATGGCAGATGAACTGAATAGTTACTTTCCATCAATCTTCACGGTGAAGACACTAGTGGGATGCCAGAGCTCCAGGAGAATCAGGGGACCGAGGTGAATGCAGTGACCATCACTAAAGAGAAGGTTCTGAAGAAACTGAAAGGTCACCTGGACTGGATGGACTACATCCCCGTGCTCTAAAAGAGATAGCTGAGGAGGTTCTGGAGGCGTTAATGGTGATCTTCCAGGAATCACCGGAGGCAGGAAGGGTCCAGAGGACTGGAAAGTGACCAATGTAATACCGCTGTTTAAGAAAGGAGGGAGGCACTTCCGGTGGCGACCATGCTGTGAACGGTCGCACATTTAGCAGCTCCCACTCTTGGTGTTTTTTTTAACGGCTTTTAAGCTGGATTTTCACGGAAATTTTTTCTAACGTAAGTAGATAAAAGTGAGAGGAGGAGAAGGCGACTCCTATCCTATGGAACTACCCTCAAAAAGTAACCTCAAAAGAAGGAATCAAAAGCTGGTTGGAAGTGAGGATCTGAGCTTGGTGGCTGCAATGGCAGAGAAGCTAGGTCGGCCCCACCGGCTCAATGGTCGATGGATCGGTTGGTTACATACCTGGATGAGAAGTTCGCCCAGCACCGTAAAAGTGTGCAGAGGACCTGACCAAGGTGGTAGCCTCAATTAAGGAGGCTGTCGACCGGATGGAGGTGACAGTGACAGCCAAGGGCCATTTGATCCAAAAGCTACAGGAGCAGGCGACGGAACAAGAGGAGCAGTCCACTGGGATGGCACTGCAAATTGACATTTTACAGGATCGGCAAAAGCGGCTGCTGGAAAAGGTGGAAGACCTGGAGAATCATTCCCGCAGGCAGAACATTCGGATCATCAGTCTGCCAGAGGCAAATGAAGGATCGGATGCTGGTGCGTATGTTGTGAAGTTGTTCGAGAAAATAATGGGGGCACAGGCGTTCAACAGGCGGTTGGAGGTGGACGGGCTCACAGGGCACTTATGCGCAAGCCCCAGGGTCGTGAGCCCCCCGAGGGTGATGGTGGTGAGGCTGCATCAATTCCTGGACAAGGCACGCATCATGAGATGGGCTAGGCAGACGAAACGGTTCGTATGGGAAGCAGCCAAGCTCCGGGTTTACCAAGACTTGGGAGCAGAACTTGCTAAGAGGAGGGTGAGTTTTAATAAAGTTAAAGCGGCCTTGTATGCAAAGGGAATAAAATTTGGACTGCTCTACCTGGCCCGTCTTTGGGTAACTTACGAGGACCGGGAGCTATATTTTGGTTCGCCGGAAGAAGTGGCGGTCTTTATGAAAGATAACAACCTGGGGGACCCATTAAAAAACTGGTCGGTAGCGATTTGAATCAAAACGTTCTGTGGTGCACTGTAACTTGAGTTGCGATAATCGGGAAGAGAATGATTTCTCCTGAGTTATCTAACTTTGACCTTTTAGTGTATGTCCCAAGGGAGAGTTTCTTCCTTTTTTTTTGTGTTTGTAAAAAAGAAAAAAGAAAAAATGGAGCGGGATGAAGAAAAGTTCTCAAATTGAGATGTTCAAGGAAGGAAAGACACCTGTCTGAGTTTTTGCAAGCATATTTTTTCCGTCTTTCCATTTATCCTGTTTGGTTTCACTTCCATTGTTTGGGGCTCTGTTTGAAGGTGATGAGATTGATAAGATGTTGTAAAGGGGGAGGGGTGGGCCGTTGAGCCTAGATCTTAAGTGGATGGTTTGTTTGCTTTCTGTGTTTGATGCTATTGTTTTGAAAATTTATGTTAAGAGTTAGGGGGTAAAGTTCCAGGGGTGCGATCTTCGAGGCTAGCTGGTAAAGCTGGTTCACGGGAGCGAAGTGGAGGGTGAGCTGAAAAGGTTGGGGTAGGGGGAGGGGGGGGAGGAGGGGGGGAACTGCTGCTGATTAGGGGACTTCCAGGAAGCTGGATAAGGAGACTAGATGGCGGTTGCTGCCGAGGGGTGGATCTGGGGTGGTGCGGGCCATGGGCTGGCCTCGGAAAGGTCATGGCTGATCGACAGGGGAGGGGGGCAAGAGCCCCTCCGACCAGACTGGTTACGTGCAATGTTCGTGGCCTGAATGGGCCGGTCAAGAGAGTGTGTTCGCACACTTGAAACAGTTAAAGGCGGACGTGGCCAGGTTACAAGAGACACACTTGAAGCTGGGTGATCCATTTAGACTGAAAAAGGGATGGGTCGGATAGGTGTTCCATTCAGGATTGGACTTTAAAACAAGGGGCGTGGCCATCCTGATTAACAAAAGGGTGGCGTTTGAGTTGGGGAAAATAGAGACAGATCCGGGAGGCAGATTTATTATGGTTAGCGGACAACTGGAGGGAATGCCAGTGGTGTATATATGCCCCAAACTGGGATGACGTCGCGTTTTTTAGGAAGCTGCTGGGAAAAATCCCGGACCTCGATTCGCACCGGTTGGTTATGGGGGGTGATTTTAACACGGTCCTGGATCCTAGGATGGACCGGTCAAGAACTAGGTCGGGGAAAGTATCAGCAATGGGGAAAGAGCTGCGGGGGTTCATGGAGCACATGGTGGGTGTTGATCCATGGAGATTTGTGAGGCCAAGGAGCAAGAAATATTCATTCTACTCATGTGCACAATGCGTACTCCAGGATCGATTTTTCTATACTGGACAAAACATTGTTAGCGGGGGTGGTGGACACAGAGTATTCAGCAATCGCAGTGACGGACCATGCGCCATATTGGCTAGACCTACAGGTGAACACGGGAAATTCTCAGCGCCCATAGTGGAGGCTAGATGCTGGGCGGTTCGCAGACGACAAGATACATGAGCGAGTGAGGGAAGCCATTCGGGGTGCGGCTGGGGTGTGTGGGAGGCATTGAAAACGGTCATCAGAGGGGAATATATTTTGATTCGGGCCCATAGGGAGAGGGCTGAACGGGCAGAGCTGGACAGGCTAATAGGAGAAATCGTACATGTGGATAGGAAATATGCGGAGTCTCCGAATGAGGAGCTCCTGAAGGAGTGGCAGAGACTTCAAATAGATTTTGGGATCCTTTCCACAGCAAGGTGGAGGGACAGCTGAGGAGGGTAAAAGAGGCAGTACATTAATACGGGGAGAAAGCTAGCAGGATGTTGGCCCATCAGCTGAGGAAGCAGGAGGCGGCGAGAGAAATAGGGAAAATTAAGGATGTGAGCGGGAAAGCAGTGAGGGACCTGGGGGCGGTTAATGATGAGTTCCGTGAATTCTATGGTCGTTTATATGAGTCGGAACCACCTGTGGGGGAGGAGGGAATGAACCAATTCCTGGAGAGGCTAGAGTTCCCGAAGGTAGATGAGGGGCTGGTGGATGTCTTGGGGGGGTCACTTGGGCTCAGTCAAGTGATAGACGGACTGGGGGCAATGCAATCAGGTAAGGCCCCGGGACCTGACGGATTCCCAGTGGAATTTTATAAAATGTTTTTGGGGCTAGTGGGACCGCTGTTAGTTAAGAAGTTGAATCCAAGGAGTTAGGAATGCTTGCCCTAATGCTGTCACAGGCATCAATCTCTCTCATCCTGAAGTGAGACAAGGGCCCGGAGAGCTGTGGATCGTACAGACCAATTTCCCTTTTAAATGTAGATGCTAAATTACTGGCAAAGATCTTGGCCACCAGGATAGAGGATTGTGTCCCGGAGGTAACAGGGGAGGATCAGATGGGATTTGTGAAGGGCTTTTAGGCTATTAGACAGCTTCTTATTGTTATAATGATGCCAGCCGAGGGGCGTGAGGCTGAGGTGGTAGTGGCCATGGACGCGGAGGATGCTTTCGACCGGGTAGAGTGGAAGTACCTATGGGATATTTCAGACAGGTTTGGGTTCGGGCAGGGATTTGTAAACTGGGTCCAGCTGTGATATCAGGCCCCGGTGGCAAATGTGAGAACCAACCGAACCCGGTCAGAATATTTTAATCTTGGGAGAGGGACAAGGCAGGCCCGCTCTCCCCATTACTGTTTTCCCTGGCCATAGAGCCTTCAGCAATGGCCCTTAGAGCATCAAGTGTGTGGCGGGTATAGTGAGGGGGGAGGGTGGAGTACAGGGGGTGAAATGGCCGTGGGCACTACCGATTCTGGCCCCCACAGGGTGCCAGCATGGCACTGGAGCGGTTCACGCTGCTCCAGCCTCCCATCCATGCGTCAACTGGGCGGCGTGCCAACCTGCGCATGCGCAGTGGCGGCGCGCCAACCCGTACATGCACAGTGGCGCCGTGCCAACCCGCGCATGCGCGGTGGCCTTGCTGAACGCGCCGGCCCCGACGCAACATGCTGCGGGGGCTCAGGGTCCAGTGCACGCAACAAGTAGGCCCGGGGAGGGAGAGGCCAGCCCGCCGATCGGTGGACCCCGATCATGGACCAGACCCCATTGAAGGCCCCGCCGCCAACAGGACACCCCCCGATCCTGCGCACAGAGTTCCCGCCGGATATGGCCAGGACAGCGACCGGTGCCGCGCCAAACGCGCTGGCGCAAATGGCGGCGATTCTCCGCTCCTCGGAGAATCGCGTGCCGGCGTTGGGGCGGCAGGGCGCGGTTGTGGCGATTCTCTGGCCCGGCGTGGGGTTCGGTGAATCCCGCCCAGGGTTTCTCTCGATGCGGATGACTTGCTGCTTTATGCCACAGACCCGGTGGGGGGGGGATGACCAAAATCATGGAGGTACTAGGAGAATTTGGGTGATTTTCAGACTACAAATTAAATATGGGAAAGAGCGAGATGTTTGTGATCCAGGCACGGGGGCAGGAAAGGAGACTGAGGGAGTTAACTTTTAAAGTGGTGGCAGAGAGTTTTAGATATTTAGGGATTCAAGTGGCTAAAGAGTGGGGGCAGCTCCACAAGTTAAATCTGCGCACAGCAGTCGACCAAATGAAAAGGGATTTCCACAGCTGGGACATGCTCCCACTGACGCTAGTGGGAAGGGTCCAGACGGTGATGATGATGACAGTCCGCCCAAGAGTGCTTTTCTTTTTTCAATGCCTTCCGATTTTTGTCCCAAAGGCTTTTTTTAGAAAAATAAACGTGGCGATTACAGATTTTGTGTGGGCGGGGAAAACCCCTAGAGTAAAGAGGGCACTCCTGGAGCGGGGTTGTGGAGAGAGGGGCCTGGCCCTCCCGAGCTTTATTAATTATTACTGGGCGGCCAACGTATCGATGGTCAGGAAGTGGGTAGTGGGGGAGGGGTCGGCCTGGGAGCGAGTGAAAGCGGCATCCTGCAAGAGTATGGGGTTGGAGGCTTTACTAATGGCGCCCCTGCCGTTCTCGCCGGCTCGGTACTCTACAAGCCCTGTGGTGGTGGCAGCCCCAAGGGTGTGGGGGCCATGGAGGCAGCACATGGGATTGGAGTGTGGTCTCTGATTTGTAACAATCACTGGTTTGTCCCGGGGAGGATGGATGGGCGCTTCAGGAGATGGCAGCAGGCAGGGATCAAGAGATTTAGGGAATTATTTATCCAGGAGGGCTTTCCGACCTTGAAGGCACTAGAGGAGGGGTTTGAGCGACCGGACATGAATGGGTTTCAATACCTTCAGGTCCAGGACTTTGTACGAAGGCAGGTTCCAAGCTTTCCTCGCCTCCCCGAGGGAACTACAGGGGCAACACAGTGGATTAGCCCTGCTGCCTCATGGCACCGAGGTCCCAGGTTCGATCCCGGCTCTGGGTCACTGTCCGTGTGGAGTTTGCACATTCTGCCCGTGTTTGCGTGGATCGCGCCCTCACAACCCAAAGATGTGCAAGCTATGTAGATCTATGTAGCCCCCGAGACATCCCCCATCGTCCCACAGCCTGCGCTGCAAGGCGGCCCCAACCCCGGGGGGCACCGCTGCTACTTTTGTGAGCAGGCCAAGCACCCCCGCCAGCGCTGCCCGGCCCGCACAACCACCTGCAAGGGATGCGGCAAAAAGGGCCATTTCGTGGGGGTATGCCAGGCCCGTGCGGTTGCCGCGGTCTCCGGCGGCAAATGCGGACCACCACCACAAACTTCTCCATGGTCCCCGTGCGGCCAGCGGTCGCCGCCATCTTCCTATTCTAGGGCCACGTGCGGACCCCGGGAACCGCCATCTTGTCCGCGGACGCCACGTTAGAGGGATGGGCGCCGCCATTTTGTGCACCACCAACCATGTGCGACCAATTGGAGCCGCCATCTTGGATGAACCCCCAGGACCCCAGCTCGGCTGACCACGCACTGCCCGAAGAGAACTCTCAACTGCTGCGATTAGCCTCAGTGACCCTGGATCAGTCCCAGCCTCGAACACTCTCAACTGCTACAACGACTGTATTCATCAACGGACACGAGACATCCTGCCTAATCGACTCTGGGAGCACGGAGATCTTCATACACCCTGACGCGGTAAGGCGCTGTTCTCTCCTCATCCACCCCGTTAAACAAAAATCTCCCTGCTCTCCGGTTCACACTCAGTGGAGATAAAGGGGTTTTGTGTAGCAAACCTCACAGTCCAGGGAAGGGAGTTCAAAAGTTTCCGTCTCTACGTCCTTCCACACCTCTGCGCGGCTACACTCCTGAGTTCAGACTTCCAGTGTAACCTCCAAAGTCTAACCTACAGATTTGGCGGCCCTATACCCCCCTTACTGTCTGCGGCCTCGCGACCCTTAAGGTCGACCTGCCTTCCCTGTTTGTGAACCTCACCCCGGATTGCAAACCCGTCACCACCAGGAGCAGACGCTACAGTGCCCAGGACCGGATCTTTATTAGGTCAGAGGTCCAAAGGCTACTGAGGGAAGGGGTCATTGAAGCCAGTAACAGCCCCAGGTGAGCTCAAGTAGTGGTGGTAAAGACCGGGGAGAAGCATAGGATGGTCATTGACTACAGTCAGACCATCAACAGGTTTACGCAGCTGGACGCGTACCCTCTCCCCCGCATATCCGACCTGGTAAACAGGATCGTGCATTATAAGGTCTTCTCCACGGTGGATCACAAGTCCGCCTACCACCAGCTCCCCATCCGCACTAGTGACCGCAAATACACTGCCTTCAAGGCAGATGGGCGGCTCTCCCACTTCTTAAGGGTTCCCTTCGGTGTCACCAATGGGGTCTCGGTCTTCCGGCGCGAGATGGACTGAATGGTTGACTGGTACGGTTTACGGGCAACATTCCCGTATCTCGATAATGTCACCATCTGCGGCCACGACCAGCAGGACCACGACACCAACCTCCGAAAATTCCTCCAGACCGCAAAAATCCTTAACCTTACATACAACAAGGATAAATGCCTGTTTAGCACCGACTGCCATAACCATTCTCGGCCACGTAGTGCAAAATGGAGTTATAGGCCCCGACCCTGAACGCATCTGCCCCCTTATGGAGTTCCCCCTCCCTCACTGCTCCAAGGCCCTGAAGCCTAGGGTTTTTCAGCTACTACGCCCAGTGGGTCCCCTACTATGCGGACAAGTCACGTCCCCTGATCCAATCCACAGCTTTTCCCCTGTCGATAGAGGCCCGCCAGGCCTTCAACCGCATCAAAGCAGACATTGCAAAGGCCACGAAGCAAGCCATCGACGGGTCCCTCCCCTTCCAGGTCGAGAGCGATGCGTCTGACGTAGCTCTGGCGGCCACCCTCAACCAAGCGGGCAGACTAGTGGCCTTCTTCTCACCTCCATGCTTCCGAAATCCGCCACTCCTCAGTCGAAATAGAGGCCCAGGCCATATTAGAAGCAGTGCGACATTGGAGGCATTACCTGGCCGGCAGGAGATTCACTCTGCTCACTGACCAATGGTCGGTTGCTTTCATGTTTGATAATGCACAGCGGGGCAAGATAAAAAACGACAAGATCTTGCAGTGGAGGATCGAACTCTCCACCTACAACTACGAGATTTTGTATCGTCCTGGGAAGCTAAATGAGCCTCCTGACGCCCTGTCCCGCGGCACATGTGCCACCGCACAAGTGGGCCGCCTCCGAGCCCTCCACGAGGACCTCTGCCACCCGGGGGTCACTCGCATTTTCCATTTTGTCAAGACCCGCAACCTGCCCTACTCCATCGAGGAGGTCAGGACAGTCACCAGGGACTGCCAAATCTGCGCGGAGTGCAAACCGCACTTCCACCGGCCAGAGAAAGAGCACCTGATAAAGGCTTCCCATCCCTTTGAACGCCTCAGCATGGACTTCAAAGGCCCCGGCCCCTCCACCGACCGCAACACGTACTTCCTGAACATGATTGATGAGTACTCCCAGTTCCCATTCGCCATCCCCTGCCCCGACATGACCGCAACCATCTTCATCAAGGCCCTCCATAGCATTTTTGCACTGTTTGGGTTTCCCGCTAACATACACAGTGATAGGGGGTCCTCCTTTATGAGCGACAAAGGGCGTCAATTCCTGCTCAGCAAGGGCATCGCCTCGAGCAGGACGACCAGTTACAACCCCTGGGGTAACGGACAGGTAGAGGGAGAACGGAACGGTCTGGAAGACCGTCCTACTGGCCCTATGGTCCAGGAACCTCCCAGTCTCCCGCTGGCAGGAGGTCCTCCCGGATGTCCTCCACTCCATCCGGTTACTGCTTTGTACCACCACCAACCAGGCACCTCACAAACGTCTCCTTGTCTTCCCTAGGAAGTCCTCCTCTGGGACCTCGCTCCCGACCTGCCTGGCAGCACCCGGACCCATCCTGCTCCGAAAACACGTGCGGGCGCTCAAGTCGGATCCGTTGGTCGAGAGGGTCCACCTGCTCCATGCTAACCCCCAGTACGCCTACGTGGCGTACCCCGACGGCCGACAAGATACGGTCTCCCTACGAGACCTGGCACCCGCCGGAGCCCCAGGCACACCCCAGCCACCAGTCCCATTCTCCCCTCCACCGGGGCACCTTACAGGTGGATAGATCGTTCCGCCGGCCCCGTCTAGGCCCCCACCCACCGACGCTCCCCGCAGGCGCTCCCTTTCCAGGTCAACCGTTTTCCCCACCAGCGCCGTCTAGGGGTGCCGAAGCTGCCATGGAGATCAAAGCCATGCCCCCGGAGTCACAGGCGCCCGAGTCTCCACCGGAGTCACCACCGAGGCTCCGACGATCACAGAGGATGACCAGGGACCCCGATCGACTGATTGTTTCATTTTAAATTGTAAACTGTAAACTGTAAATGTAAATCATCAAATGTACATAGCTATCAGAATTGTAAATAGTTACAAAACACTGTACGGAGGTATTACAGTACCTCCATAACTAATTCTACCACGTTGCCATGTTTGTAGTATCAGGCCACCACCCCCGCCGGACTCTTTTTTAACAGGGGGTGAATATTAGAGGTATGACGGTACCTGATAGGCTGGAGCAACATTGGTGGAAACTGTATGCTTTCTATTGGTTAGGATGTCTGGTAGCTCCGCCCTGCTAGGCGGGGTATAAGAGCCCGTGCCCCCCCCCCCCCCCCCCCCCCCCCCCCCCCTCCAGCAGCCTTCATTCTGTACCTGAGCTGCTGGGGGAAACATCTAGCTTATTAAAGCCTTCAGTTGGACTACAACCTCGCTTTAGTGGTCATTGATCGTGCATCAATATTCTGGTTTCTTTTTACAGTAATTTTAATGGTGCCAATACCGATGATTATCAAAACCTTATCAGGATAGACCTCATTAATAGAGCCTTGTAACTTCTTCTGCAGGCATGAGTCATTATTCCAGTTATAGTGAGAAACCTTCAAATAGTGATGCTTATCAAGAATGGAATGCTCTGGTCTATTTCTGGGTTTTGTATCGGTCAGTAAGGGCATTTTGAAACAGTTCATGGGGAACTCTGTCACTCAGGGATGGCGTCACCCATGACCACTTGTTGAGCTGAACGTTCAGTGAGTAGCCAATCCCTGATCACCACAGGTATTGAAAACATGTTCAGATGGGTATGGGGGAGCTGTAACTTGCTTTGTTCCTCACTGCACAGCCAGATGTTGGCCAACATGTCAAAAATTAGATCTTTTCCTCTGGCCATCTGACCAGTGTTCCAGAGATGAACAGAGAGGGTTGGGAAATGTGGGTACCACCCAGGGGGCCCTTTGGTCTCCTGGTTGAGTTGAAGCAGAGAGCTGGAGGGGAAGTGTCAGTTTTTCTCTGGCTAGATTTAAAGGTAGACGGTGGGACTCTCCACTTGCTGACACCAAGTTTGAATTGGTGGACTTCTACGACAACAAAATTGGGGCTATTCCCAGAACAATTCACCAACCGTCAACGGACAAGCAAGGGCGACACGTGGAACACGGTCAATTCCAATGGAAAATTGTATTCAATTCACCAGGGTCGTAATTGACACATGAGAGGCTGACAAGATGCAGCCGCGTACAAGCACTCCGCTACCCCCACAAACTCATCCAAGCCAACAAGATGGCAGCAAGAATAACGGCAACCCGGTTTGAAGATGGTGAACTGGAGACACTGCTGGACGCATTATAGGAGAGGTGGGCCACTCTGTAGCCTGGGGTGGTCAGGAGGTTGCCACTCGCCACCATGCACCAGGCTTGGGCGCAGGTGGGAGAGGCCGTGAGCGCCTTAGGCAAGACCACCAGGACCGGCCAGGAGTGCCGTAAAAACCTGCACAAACTCCTCAGGGCGGCCAAGGTGAGTAGCAGGATTATGCCCCTGGCACTAACCCCCAATCAGCAGACCTGTAAACCTTCCCTTCCCCCCCATACGTAGGGCAACCGGACTCCCATCTTGAACCACCTGTCAGCACCCATACCGGCTGCCATGGCCGGGTGCCCTGGCTATGAAGACCACCAGCTACCCAGCTTCTGTGCATGTGTCCAACTGTCAAACACTGTGCATTCCCCCCCCCCACCATGCCCTCCCCGCCAGGAGAAGGCAACCCCCAACCACCGGGTGAGAGAAAGGCCCGGGGAGGGGTGCGGGGGGGTGGCCGCCAGACCTGCGGCCCCTGACAGCAGTGCAATGGGCACTGGATCTGGGGCTGGGTTCTCCGCCAGCGGGATGCTCCATTTTGCCGGCAGCCCGGGGGTTTCCCGACAGCATGGGGCTGCCCCACAATGGGAAACCCCATTGACTAGTCGGCGTAACGGAGCATCCCACCGGTGGGGTGAAACAGAAATGTGGTGGGGCAGAGAATCCAGCCCTAGATCCATGGGCCTGGAGAGAAGGCAGTAACCGAGAAGGAGGTCGACAATGGGCGATCAAGTGATACCCCGCTGAGTTGCGTTTCCCCTTGGCACATATATTGGCAGTGGCCGAGGTCCAGCAAAGGGCTGTCCTATTACCGGGTGCTCCAAAGCGTGGCCCAGTCACAGCGGGCCATGACTGAGGGTATTGGCAGCATTGCATGGGTTCTGGCCGACATGGCACACACCCAGAAGGTGGTGGCACAGTCACAGTGTGATGTGGCGCAGTCCCAGAGGGAGGTGGTTCACCCCTTGTGCTCAAAGGCCACGAGCATTGAGTCCCTGGTTGAGATGGGAGCAGGCCTCCAGGACTGGCAGCTGCAGCTGACTTTAACTTCCCAAACATTGAGTGGAAACTCTTTCGATGAAATAGTTTGGATGGGGTGGTGTTTGTGCAGTGTGTCCAGGAAGCTTTTCTAACACAGTATGTAGATTGTCCTACCAGAGGAGGGACAATATTGGATTTAGTACTTGGTAATGAACCAGGGCAAGTGATAGATTTGTTAGTGGGGGAGCATTTTGGAGATAGTGACCACAATTTTGTGACTTTCACTTTAGTAATGGAGAGGGATAGGTGCGTGCAACAGGGCAAGGTTTACAATTGGGGGAAGGGTAAATACGATGTTGGCAGACAAGAATTGAAGTGCATAAGTTGGGAACATAGGCTGGCAGGGAAGGACACAAGTGAAATGTGGAACTTGTTCAAGGAACAGGTGCTACGTGTCCTTGATATGTATGTCCCTGTCAGGCAGGGAAGAGATGGTCGAGTGAAGGAACCATGGTTGACAAGAGAGGTTGAATGTCTTGTTAAGAGGTAAAAGGAGACTTATGTAAGGCTGAGGAAACAAGGTTCAGACAGGGCGTTGGAGGGATACAAGATAGCCAGGAGGGAACTGAAGAAAGGGATTAGGAGAGCTAAGAGAGGGCATGAACAATCTTTGGCAGGTAGGATCAAGGAAAACCCCAAAGCCTTTTACACATATGTGAGAAATATGAGAATGACTAGAGCGAGGGTAGGTCCGATCAAGGACAGTAGCGGGAGATTGTGTATGGAGTCTGAAGAGATAGGAGAGGTCTTGAACGAGTACTTTTCTTCTGTATTTACAAATGAGAGGGGCCATATTGTTGGAGAGGACAGTGTGAAACAGACAGGTAAGCTCGAGGAAATACTTGTTAGGAAGGAAGATGTGTTGGGCATTTTGAAAAACTTGAGGATAGACAAGTCCCCCGGGCCGGACGGGATATATCCAAGGATTCTATGGGAAGCAAGAGATGAAATTGCAGAGCCGTTGGCAATGATCTTTTCATCCTCACTGTCAACAGGGGTGGCACCAAGGGATTGGAGAGTGGCGAATGTCGTGCCCCTGTTCAAAAAAGGGAATAGGGATAACCCTGGGAATTACAGGCCAGTTAGTCTTACTTCGGTGGTAGGCAAAGTCATGGAAAGGATACTGAAGGATAGGATTTCTGAGCATCTGGAAAGACACTGCTTGATTAGGGATAGTCAGCACGGATTTGTGAGGGGTACGTCTTGCCTTCCAAGTCTTATTGAATTCTTTGAGGAGGTGACCAAGCATGTGGATGAAGGTAAAGCAGTGGATGTAGTGTACATGGATTTTAGTAAGGCATTTGATAAGGTTCCCCATGGTAGACTTCTGCAGAAAGTAAGGAGGCATGGGATAGTGGGAAATTTGGCCAGTTGGATAACAAACTGGCTAACCGATAGAAGTCAGAGAGTGGTGGTAGATGGCGAATATTCAGCCTGGATCCCAGGTACCAGTGGCATACCGCAGGGATCAGTTCTGGGTCCTCTGCTGTTTGTGATTTTCATTAATGACTTGGATGAGGGAGTTGAAGGGTGGGTCAGTAAATTTGCAGATGATACGAAGATTGGTGGCATTGTGGATAGTCAGGAGGGCTGTTGTCGGCTGCAAAGAGACATAGGATGCAGAGCTGGGCTGAGAAGTGGCAGATGGAGTTTAACCCTGAAAAGTGTGTGGTTGTCCATTTTGGAAGGACAAATATGAATGCGGAATACAGGGTTAACGGTAGAGTTCTTGGCAATGTGGAGGAGCAGAGAGATCTTGGGGTCTATGTTCATACATCTTTGAAAGTTGCCACTCAAGTGGATAGAGCTGCAAAGAAGTCCTATGGTGTGCTAGCGTTCATTAACAGAGGGATTGAATTTAAGAACCGAGAGGTGATGATACAGCCGTACAAAACTTTGGTGAGGCCACATTTGGAGTACTGTGTACAGTTCTGGTCGCCTCATTTTAGGAAGGATGTGGAAGCTTTGGAAAAGGTGCAAAGGAGATTTACCAGGATGTTGCCTGGAATGGAGAGTAGGTCTTACGAGGAAAGGTTGAGGGTGCTAGGCCTTTTCTCATTAGAACGGAGAAGGATGAGGGGCGACTTGATAGAGGTTTATAAGATGATCAGGGGAATAGATAGAGTAGACAGTCAGAGACTTTTTCCCCGTGTGGAACAAACCATTACAAGGGGACATAAATTTAAGGTGAAGGGTGGAAGATATAGGGGGGATGTCAGAGGTAGGTTCTTTACCCAGAGAGTAGTGGGGGCATGGAATGCACTGCCTGTGGAAGTAGTTGAGTCGGAAACATTAGGGACCTTCAAGCAGCTATTGGATAGGTACATGGATTACGGTAAAATGATATAGTGTAGATTTATTTGTTCTTAAGGGCAGCACGGTAGCATTGTGGATGGCACGGTTGCTTCACAGCTCCAGGGTCCCAGGTTCGATTCCGGCTTGGGTCACTGTCTGTGTGGAGTCTGCACATCCTCCCCGTTCTGTGTGGGTTTCCTCCGGGTGCTCCGGTTTCCTCCCACGGTCCAGGGATGTGCAGGTTGGGTGGATTGGCCATGATGGATTGCCCTTGGTGTCCAAAATTGCCCTTGGTGTTGGGTGGAGGTGTTGGCTATGGGTGGGGTGCTCTTTCCAGGAGCCGGTGCGGACTCGATGGGCCGAATGGCCTCCTTCTGCACTGTAAATTCAATGATAATCTATGATTAATCTAGGTCAAAGGTTCGGCACAACATCGTGGGCCGAAGGGCCTGTTCTGTGCTGTATTTTTCTATGTTCTATGTTCTATGTAGGAGCCCAGGGGCCATCGGGCATCCCGAGGCAGAAAGAGGTGCTGGGTCCTATGCTGGTGACTCCTGCAGGGGAGGTGCCGGAACACCACAGTGCCTCGGCCCCCACCACCCCCACCCCCTCTTGTACCTGGTGCATCCAATGGGCACCACGCCACCTAGGACACCCGAGCAGCAGCTGAGCCCATTGAGTCCCGGTTGCCCCAGAAGACGGCCACAAAAGGGGACCAGGTCACAGGACGGGAATCGCAGCAGGCCGCCTCCATTCCTGATGTACCGCCTGGGGATCCACCTAGGTGTAGCGTGAGGGCCCTTAAGGCCAGAAAGGTAGACGTCAGTTAATTTGGCATGAATGCAGCACATAGGATAGTGATAGGGGCTAGGGCACAAAGCTATATATATATGTTGACTTGTTCACAACAAACACATGTTCACAATGTTACAACCTGCCTCGGTGCTCTGTCAGAAGGGTGTGAGGGATGGGCTGGTCTGGACTGGCCGCAGAGGGGGTGCTGCGGGTGGGGGCGTGGATGGGCAGTCATTGGAGGTAGGCATGGGCCATGATGCATCTCATGGTCACACACCAGCTGCACGGCCATCGAGTTTTGTGAAGACCGGCCTGTCATGGGCCGGTGCTGGTAGGGGGACATGCATCATCCGGTCAGTTCATAAGAGGGTTATTTAGGAGTCTGGTAACAGCGGGGAAGAAGCTGTTCTTTAATCCTGCCCAATGGAAGAAGTTGGAAGAGTGAGGAAGCCGGGTGGGAGGGGGTCTTTGATTATGCTACCCGCTTTCCCCAGGCAGCGGGAGGTATAGATAGAGGTCCCTGTGAAGCGTTCACCCGATTAAAGGAATCTGGGGGATATCACTAATATAGGGGTCACTGTGGGGAGGTCTCCCTATTATACGGGTTCCTGTGAGGGCTCAAGATGGCGGCCCCATAGCAGGATTCCCTGGAATCCATTGTATTCCACGCCGTGCATAAATTTGCATTTAATTGCATCCCACTTATCGACCCCAAGCGAATCGTAAAACTGATGCAATTCAGCTCTGGCAGGATAACACAGTTCACCAATCAGAGAATCCAGCCCTGTACTTCTGAACTGGCAGAAAGCCTGGATGAATCTGGTTACAGGTGAATCACTACAGGCTGTGTAGGAAAGGTTTAGAATCTGATAACTCTCTCTCGTCCGAAAAGGCTGAGGTGAACCGACCAACCATTTCTCCAGATATGGCAGAGGCCTCGAAGCAATGTTTGTGGTGAAGCAAAGGGGCCTCTCCTGGAAAATCTGTGAGTAAGATATTGCTAAACTTCAAGGAAGATCATTACAGGCTGTAAACCAAAGACTTTAATCCACAAGCATACTGCGAAGACAGCAGACTGTTGAACCACATTTGAAGCACAAATTCTTACCTTTTGACCTTCAACCTTATTATTTTTACCCATTTGCACCCATCTGTGTTTGTCTGTCTGGTACTGTGTGGATAGAGGGTGGGTCAGTTCCAACAGAGTCATGGATGAACTTGTCATTAAGTAGCTGCATTTACTGCGTAGTTCGTATTTTTATAAGAATTAATGGTGAATTCACTTGTGTTGTGGGGCCACATTGGATTTGGTACTGGGTAATGAACCGGGCCAAGTGTTAGATTTCTTTATGGGAGAGCACTTTGGAGATAGTGACCACAATTCGGTGTCTTTCACTATTGCAATGGAGAGGGAGAGGGCCATTCGGCAGGGCAAGGTTTATAATTGGGGGAGGGGTAATTATGATGCGATTAGGCAAGAATTAGGGAGCATAAGATGGGAACAGAAACTGTCAGGGAAAGGAACAAATGAAAAGTGGAGCTTGTTCAAGGAACAAATACTGTGTGTCCTTGATAGGTATGTCCCTGTCAGGCAGGGAGGAAATGGCCATGTGAGGGAACCATGGTTCACAAAAGAGGTTGAATGTCTTGTCAAGAAGAAAAAGGAAGCGTATGTAAGGATGAGAAAACAAGGTTCAGTTGGGTCGCTTGAGGGTTACAAGGTAGCAAGGAATGAGCTTAAAAAAAGGGCTTAGGAGAGCTGGGAGGGGGCATGAGAAGTCCTTGGCGGGTCGGATCAAGGAAATCCCCAAGGCATTTTACTCTTATGTGAGAAATAAAAGAATGACCAGGGTGAGGTTAGGGCCGGTCAAGGAGAGTAGTGGGAACTTGTGCATGGAGTCAGAAGAGATAGGAGAGGCGTTGAATGAATACTTTTCTTCAGTGTTCACCAAGGAGTTCACCAATGTTTCTTCTATGCTATTGAGGGCAGCATGGTAGCATTTGGATAGCACAATTGCTTCACAGCTCCAGAGTCCCAGGTTCAATTCCTGCTTGGGTCACTGTCCAAGCCCTCCCACAGTCCAAAGATGTGCAGGTTAGGTGGATTGGCCATGATAAATTGCCCTTAGTTTTGGGTGGGGTTACTGGTTATGGGGATAGGGTGGAGGTGTGGACCTTGGGTAGAGTGCTCTTTCCACGAGCCGGTGCAGACTCGATGGGCCGAATGGTCTCCTTCTGCACTGTAAATTCTATGAGAGGGGCCATGTTTTTGAGGATGAGAGTGTGATACAGGTGGGTAGCTGGAGGAGGTAGATGTTCTGAAGGAGGATGTATTAGCAATTTTGAAAAACCTTAGGGTCGACAAGTCCCCTGGGTCAGATGGGATATATCCTAGGATTCTTTGGGAGGCAAGGGATGAGATTGCAGAGCCTTTGGCTTTACTCTTTGGGTCCTCACTGTCCATGGGGATAGTGCCAGAGGACTGGAGAGTGGCGAATGTTGTTCCTTTGTTCAAGACAGGGAATAGGAATGACCCTGGTAATTATAGGCCTGTTAGACTTAGTTCGGTGGTTGGTACGTTTTGTAAGGGCCACGAAGAATCCAGCACGAGTTTTAAGGATACAGAATAATAACATTTATTTACTATAACATATATACATAACAGTAGCAGTAACTTCCCTTGCTACCTTCTCCTTCCTGCTGGTTCCTGAACTGGCCAGCTTATTTATACTAGGAGTTTCTCCGCCCCCCCTCATTGGGGAAGCTCATACTCCCACAGGATTGTGGGATAGTCATTAGTCCCCAGCCAATCGTAAGTAGGCAGGTTATAACATCCCTCCCCCCCAAAGTCCAAGGAATCCACCGAAGACCCTGGCGAAGGAAGGCGTCGGACTCGTTTGGCCGCAGGCCGGACGCCATTTGCACGCGGCGCTGGATCAGGCAGCGTGTAACGAGATGGAGACCGGCGCTTCCGTGATGAACGGCGCGGTTGTACATCCACGGCCCGTGGACCCGAGGATTCCCCCTCTGATGCATCCTGTGTCTCCATCTCGGAGTCAGAGTCTGCTGCCTCCGTCATGTCAGCGTCTCTATCTCAATTCGGCCCCGTAACGACCTGCGCAGGCTTCGAGTGAGGCACCAGTGGAAGATTGAGGACTACCTTCCCTTGTCTCTGGTCTTTGCGGCTGCTGAAATGAGCTCCGGGGGCGGGGAATCTTTTGAGGGGATGATCTTCTTGACCGGACGTGGTCTACATGTTTTCGCTGGAGACGAGCCTGGGCTTGCACTTGGTAAGATATAGGGCCCGTTTGGCGCAAGATTACACCAGGAACCCATTGGGCACCACCAGCAAAATTCCGCACGAATACTGGGTCACCGGGCGCAAACTGCCGAATCGGACGGTGCCGAGACAATCCCTGTCCCTGCCGTTCTTGTGTGAGGCATACTTTTGCGCCAATGTCCGGGAAAACCATACTAAGGCGGGTGAGAAGTCTCCGGCCCATTAGGAGTTCTGCGGGAGCTACCCCAGTCACTGCATGGGGGGTGGTCCTGTACGTAAACAAAAAGCGAGCCAGTCTCGTGTCCATTGATCCGGAAGACTGCTTATTTAGGCCTCTTTTGAATGTCTGCACTGCACGCTCTGCCAACCCATTTGAAGCCGGGTGGTAAGGGGCGGTGCGGATATGGCGGATGCCGTTCATCTTTGTAAACCTAGCAAACTCCTCACTCGTGAATGGAGTGCCATTATCCGTGACCAGCACCTCGGGGAGGCCATGCGTACTAAACGATAAACGCATCTTTTCAATTGTTGCGCCGGACGTTGTCCTCTGCATCTTATGCACCTCCAGCCATTTGGACTGGGCGTCAATTAGTAGAAGGAACATGGATCCTTGAAAAGGGCCTGCGAAATCTGCATGCAAGCGTGCCCAAGGCCGCGCTGGCCATTCCCAGTGATGTAGGGGCGCGGCCGGCGGAAGCTTCTGATGCTCCTGGCAAATGGAGCAGTTTTGGGCCACCTTCTCAATGTCGGTGTTGAGGCCTGGCCACCAGACATAACTCCGGGCCAACATTTTCATCTTGGTCACGGCTGGATGCCCATTGTGCAAGTCTGATAATATCAGCTCCTGGCCTTTTTCCGGGACAATCACACGCGTCCCCCACAAGAGGATGCCGTCTTCCACGCTGAACTCTGACAGCTTGGAGGAATATGCCTGCAACTCGCCTGGGAGCTGTCTATGCTGCCCACCATACAGGACTATGTGCCGAACCTTTGACAAGACTGGCTCCGTCTGGGTCCACTCACGGATCTGTGATGCCGTGACAGGCAAGGTGTCCATAAAATTTAGGGTTACAACCACCTCACCGGTCGTGGGGGTCGACATGGGGCCGGTCGATAAAGGCAATCGGCTCAGTGTGTCGGCATTTGCTATCTGCGTACCTGGTTTGTGCTCCAGAGAATACTCGTATGCGGCAAGCAACAAAGCCCAGCGCTGGATCCGTGCAGAAGCAATGGGCGGTATTGGCTTCTCCTCTCTGAAAAGTCCCAGCAGGGGCTTATGATCAGTCACGATGGTGAAATGGCGGCCGTACACATACTGGTGGAAGCGTTTTACCGCGAAAACCACTGCCAGGCCCTCCTTCTCGATCTGCGCGTACTTTTTCTCCGCTGCAGTCAATGTGCGGGAGGCGAAAGCTATCGGTCGCTCGGCCCCGTTCTCCATCTTGTGGGACAGGACGGCCCCAATACCATACGGGGATGCATCACATGTGACGAGCAAAGGCTTTCCCGGATCATAGTGGGTTAGTAACCCAGACGACGACAATTCTTGCTTTACCCGCCGGAAAGCGGTTTCTTGCGGCTGACCCCAAACCCAGGTGTGATTTTTCTTTAGCAGCAGGTGCAAAGGGGCCAGCGTAGTTGCCAGATTGGGGAGGAACTTCCCGTGATAGTTTACGAGACCGAGAAAAGAACGAAGATGCGAAGTGTCAGTCGGGGTGGGGGCATGTTGAATTGCACGCACCTTCTCTGCGACGGGGTGCAGACCCTCGCGGTCCACCCGATAACCTAGGTAGACTACTTCTTTTGCCTGAAATACGCACTTTGTGCGACGTAAACGGACTCCAGCCTCCGAAAGGCGTCTAAGGACAGCCTCCAGATTTTCCAAATGTTCTTGCTCCGACGTCCCTGTAATCAAAACGTCATCTAGGTAGACAGCCACACGTGGTAAACCTCTCAAAATGCCCTCCATAACACGTTGAAAAATTGCGCAGGCAGAGGATACTCCAAAAGGCAACCGTGTATATTCATACAGGCCCCAGTGTGTATTAATTGTTACATATGGTCGGGAGGCAGGGTCCAGCTCCAACTGCAGGTAGGCGTGACTCATATCTAATTTTATGAATGAGAGTCCACCTGCACGTTTCGCGTAGAGATCCTCTATGTGAGGCATTGGATATCGGTCGAGTCGGGAAACTGTATTCACTGTAAGTTTATAGTCGCCACATACGCGAACTGTGGCATCTGGCTTCATTACAGGTACAATTGGTGCTGCCCAGTCAGCAAAACGGACGGGCCTGATAACCCCCAAACTCTCCAAACGAGTGAGCTCCCCTTCTACCTTCTCGAGCAAGGCGTAAGGCACTGGGCACGCCCGGAAATAGCACGGCGTGGCTCCTGGTTCAACTTGGATACGGGCTACGGCCCCTTTTATTTTCCCCAAACCAGGCTGGAATACGTCTGGGTATCGTCCTAGCACCTCAGTCAACCCTTCAGAAACTGTTTGGAGGATGTGCTGCCATTGCAACCGCAAATGGCGCAACCAGTCCCGACCCAACAGGCTGGGCCCATGGCCACGCACCACGATAAGTGGGAAACGCCCCTCCTGGTGTCCATAGACAACAGGGGTCATTGTAGTTCCTGCAATGTCCAGTGGTTCCCCCGTGTAGGTGGCCAACCTGGCCTGTGAGTCAGTTAATGTAAGGGTCTGTATACCCTGCTTGATGCGGTTGAATGTCCTCTGGGCGATCACGGAGACCGCTGCGCCAGTATCCAACTCCATCTCAAGCGGGTGGCCATTGACCCGTACTGTCACCTTAATGGGTGCCACACGGGGAGCTGCCACACAATGCAGCTGCAGGCAGTCGTCCTCCATCTCCACGTCCTCAGGAGTAGTCGCCACAGGTTCATCCACATGGAAGGTACGGCCTCTGGGCTGGTCCCAGTTACAGCCCCTGGGCTGGTCCCAGTTTCGGTCGGAACGACGGCGCCTCTGGCGTCCCCAGGACCGCCGTCCGCGACGGGGTCGGCGCCTACAAGTCTGACACGGACATGGCTCCTCATCCATTGGCTCTGGAGAAGGCTCCCTTCGGGGAGGAATGTCCAATGGCCACTGGCGTCGGTCCGGATGTTGCCTCGCCCAAGGTACCGCAGGAGTGCGGGGGGACGTTTTTGGGCGGAAAGGGTTGCGCCCCAAGGCATGCACTTCCATTCCCTGTAGCTCCTGTACTCCTCGCTCTGCGCTCTCTCGGGACAAGACTATTTGAATGGCCTGTTGAAAAGTCAATGTTGGCTCCGCTAACAACTTGCTCTGGGTTGCTGCATTGTTAATACCGCAAACCAAACGGTCGCGTAACATTTCTGACAAGGTCTCACCATAGTCACAGTATTCCGCAATCCCGCGTAGCCTAGATAAAAAATCGGCAAGGGATTCTCCAGGGGTCCTCTCAGCGGTATTAAACCGGTAACGCTGGACTATCGTGGACGGGGTTGGGTTAAGGTGTTGCCCCACTATATTCACAAGTTCATCAAACGTTTTGGTGTCCGGCGCAGCTGGGTACGTAAGGCTCCTAATCACCCCAAACGTATGCGGGCCGCAGGCAGTGAGCAATATGACCACCTGGCGCTCGTTTTCAGTGATATTGTTTGCCCGGAAATAGTAACGCATCCGTTGTGTGTACTGGTTCCAGCTTTCCAGCGCAGCATCAAAAACATCCAAACGTCCGTACAGAGGCATGGTATAATAGAAAACAACTTCCAACCTGTATCCAACAAAAATCCAGGGAGGTGGCTTCAGCAGTGTAGACAGCTATTCACTTTTACCTTCGTCGCCAGTTTTGTAAGGGCCACGAAGAATCCAGCACGAGTTTTAAGGATACAAAATAATAACATTTATTTACTATAACATATATACATAACAGTAGCAGTAACTTCCCTTGCTACCTTCTCTTTCCTGCTGGTTCCTGAACTGGCCAGCTTATTTATACTAGGAGTTTCTCCGCCCCCCTCATTGGGGAAGCTCATACTCCCACAGGATTGTGGGATAGTCATTAGTCCCCAGCCAATCGTAAGTAGGCATGTTACAACAGTACGTTAATGGAAAAGATCTTGAAGGATAGGATTTATGACCATTTGGAAAGATGCAGCTTAATCTGGGATAGTCAACACGGATTCGTGAAGGGTAAGTCTTGCCTCACAAATTTGATTGAATTCTTTGAGGAGGAAACTAAGTGTGTAGATGAAGGTAGAGCAGTTGATGTCGTATACATGGATTTTAGTAAGGCGTTTGATAAAGTTCCCCATGGTTGGCTCATGAAGAAAGTAAGGAGGTGTGGGATAGAGGGAAATTTGACCAATTGGATAAGTAACTGGCTATCACATAGAAGACAGAGGGTGGTGGTGGATGGAAATTTTTCAGACTGGAGACAAGTTACCAGCGGTGTACCACAGGGATCAGTGCTGGGTCCTCTGCTATTTGTGATTTTTATCAATGAATTGGAGGAGGGGGCTGAAGGGTGGGTCTGTAAATTTGCTGATGACACCAAGATTGGTGGAGTAGTGGATGAGGTGGAGGGCTGTTGTAGGCTGCAAAGAGACATTGACAGGATGCAGAGCTGGGCCGAAAAATGGCAGATGGAATTTAATCCTGATAAGTGCGAGGTGATTCATTTTGGTAAGAAACATTTGAATGCGGATTACAGGGTCAACGGCAGGCTTCTGAGGAATGTGGAGGAACAGAGAGATCTTGGGTTCATGTCCATAGATCTCTGAAGGTTGGCTCTCAAGTGGATAGAGCCATGAAGAAGGCCTATAGTGTGATAGTGTTTATTAACAGGGGGCTTGAGTTTAAGAGCCGTGGTTATGCTGCAACTGGTGAGACCACATTTGGAGTATTGTGTGCAGTTCTGGTCACCTCACTATAGGAAGGATGGGGAAGCATTGGAAAGGGTGGAAAGGAGATTTACCAGGATGCTGCCTGGATTGGAGCGTAGGTTTTATGAGGAAAGGTAGGGGGAGCTCGGGCTTTACTCTTTGGAGCGGAGGAGGATGAGAGGCGACTTAATAGAGGTTTATAAGATGATGAGGGGGATAGATAGAGTGGACATTCAGAGACTATTTCCTCGGGTGGATGTAGCTGTTACAAGGGGGCATAACTATAAGATTCAGGGTGGGAGATATAGGAGGGATGTCCGAGGTAGGGTCTTTACTCAGAGAGTGGTTAGGGTGTGGAATGGACTGCCTGCTGTGATAGTGGAGTCGGACACTTTAGGAACTTTCAAGCGGTGCCACCGTGATGATAGATGAGCTGATGGTGATGTTCAAGTGTCTGTGAACAATCAGTGATGATGACGTCCCTACAAATATTGTGTGAGATTCCTGAGCAGTGTAAACAAGTGCATGAGGCCAATATGAGAGTTTGAGATAGGAGTGGGCTGAAGGGTGACTTACTCTAACGGAGTGGAAGAGATCATTCACCCTCTTCCTGCACAAAATGGCATTTCTTGGATGGTTTCCCAACAAGCTGGCCTCCCTTGCCTCCCAGGCCAGTGAGGTGAACACCCTGGTTATCCTTTGTGTAGAGGATATCCTGGTGCTCGTGAACTCCATGGATGAGGGCCTAAATTCGACCATTGCTGAGCCTGGGAGCAGCTTTTTTCTTTGGTGGCGTGGCACAGTGGAGCGGCATGGTGGCACAGTGGTTCTCACTGCTGCCTCACAGCACCAGGGACTCGGGTTCAATTCCGACCTCGGGTTACCATCTGTGTGGATTTTCTACATTCTCCCCGTGTGTGCGTGGGTTTCCTCCGGGTGCTCCGGTTTCCTCCCACAGTTCAAAGATGTGTAGGCTAGGTGGATTGACCATGCTAAATTGCCCCTACGTGTCCAAAGGTTGGAGCCGGAATACAGGGATAAGGTGGGGGATTGGGCCTAGGTAGGGTGGTCTTTCGATGGGTTGGTGCAGACTTGATGGGCTGAATGGCCTTTCTTATGCACTGTAGGGATTCTATGATATCAAGAGGTGTATGCAAAGTGCTGGTCTGCTGAGAGTTATATGTGTGCGTTCAGGTAGCATTTAAATATAGTGCCCAGATCTTCTACCCATTAGGTAATGGCAGGGAGGATAAATCAGTGCCCGCCCTTCCTTGTAATTTGGAGAATGATTCGACAATGTTTCATTAATGAATTTCAGAACTAGAGACCGGGCATGCTTTCCTGCCCACTGCCCAGCAAGAAATGAGCCAAGAAACCCACTCTCCAGTGCATTGAGTGCCCGGAATGGAAAATCTATCCTGTGTTCAGAAGTTCTCCAATCACATCCACAACGTAACCAGGATTTTCATGATGATGGTTTTTGCCTTCCTGCCCATCCGAGGAGTCTTTAGCAAACACATCCTTGCCGATATTGGCTGCCCTGTAGTCATTTCCCACTCTAATTGGCTGGAGATGGAATTTCCTCCCTTCATTCGGAAGGACGTCCCACCTAAAGGGTTCTGGTTGTCAGACAGCTCTCTAGTCCCAGAAATGTCACATGTTGCTGTGTAAAGGACTGCAGGCATTCCCCAGAGTCTAAGTCCCGAGAGTCCAGTCAAGATGTGTGGCAGTCAAATGTAGGGATGGAGAAGTTGCATCCAGGGGGTTGGGAAAATAGCATTAATAGGTGTTGGTGATGAAGCCATTGGCAGAGTGATGACCTGCAGGGGCTAAATCTTGGAGAGGGGGCCATGTTGAAAAGAGGCCTTTGAAATAGGCTCCTCCCTTTGCCATCCGAGGGCTGATCAGGGTCACGTTTCAGGCATGCCCCTCCAGCCTCCCTTGAACTGCTCCAACCAACCTGAAAACTCAGGCATGAAGTGGCCCTCCATTGCTCAGGAATTCAGTTGGTACATGGGTGGGTGGGCCAGCCCAAGCATTGCCCATTCCACCGTAGAATTGCAGAGTGGGCGAGAACCCAGTGGGAAGACCAAGCGAGGAATTTTACAGGCCAACCCCCACCCCCCTCACCTGCAAACTCACCTGCAGGAGAATGTTAAATTCAGTCCCATGTCTAAATCACCTTCTCCTACTCATAGAATTTACAGTGCACAAAGAGGCCATTCGGCCCATCGAGTCTGCACCAGCCCTTGGAAAGCCCACCCTACCTAAGCCCACACCTCCACCTTATCCCCATAACCCAGTAACGCCCTCCCCCCACCCCCCCTAACCTTTTTGGACACCAAGGGCAATTTGGCATGGCCAATCCACCTAACCTGCATATCTTTGGACTGTGGGATAAAACCAGAGCACCCATAGGAAACCCACGCAGACATGAGGAGAACCTACAGACTCCACACAGACAATGACCGAAGCCGGGAATCGAACCTGGGACCCTGGAGCTGTGAAGCAACTGTGCTAACCACTGTGCTACCGTGCCGCCCACTCTTGTTCAATTCTTCTAGCATCATCTATGCTTGTCTACTTCTACATTTTTGATTCAATGCAGCTCGTGATAAATACTCAACACAAGGTTTAAGACGAGATTTTGAACATTTATTGGATCATTACATGGTGTGTGGAGATTTTCAATCCAAGTTGGTACAGTATTGTTTCAGCAGTAATGTCCACACTGTAGAATTTGATCCATTGCAGAATTTCTCGCAACATTTGTTTTCTAAAGCAGCAAAAAACAATACAATTCATCGGGGCAAACATCGCACAATATGCTGGGGTCAAATCAGATTGTTCATCACTTGATCAGATTACTATCTTGATAATGACAGATAAGCATGAGTTCAAAGTTAATACAGCAAAGTGTTTGCATTTATATTGTGCGATTAGCATAAAAATATTCCAAGTTACAATTATTGCTAAACAACAACTAATATATTTGGATAAATGTTAATTAAGTTTGATCACATCAAGCCAATTTTAGATTAAAAATACAATATTTCACATCATTAACCTCAACCCATTGTCCATGTTACTGATGTAGCAGCATACGAGGTTCCTTAATTGGTGTAACACACTCCCACACCTCTCCCCGTGCAGGAACTAATCTTCTGCTGCTATTCCAGAATATTTTCCTCTCCCTCTTCTCAGCCAGCTGGAACTAACGTGTCAGCAATCATTCTGACAGCAAGTTTCACTCACTCTCCTGATCAATGTGTTGCCCACATAATGACGGGTAATGATATCACCAGTGGGTAGCTGGAAGGTACTGCCTGTTTTTGTAACTCTCTCTGCCGTGATGGTGTTGCCCCTGTGAGACACGCAAAATTCTCTCCCAACGGCGCGATGTCCGCCGACTGGCGCCAAAAACGGCGCATCTTTGGGGGCCGAGCCCCAACATTGAGGGGCTAGGCCAGCGCCGGAGGGATTTCCGCCCCGCCAGCTGGCGGAAATGGCGTTTGTTGCCCCGCCAGCTGGCGCGGAAATGCGGCGCATGCGCGGGAGTGTCAGCAGCCGCTGACAGTTTCCCGCACATGCGCAGTGGGGAGAGTCTCTTCCGCCTCCGCCATGGTGAAGGCCGTGGCGGAGGCGGAAGGGAAAGAGTGCCCCCACGGCACAGGCCCGCCCGCGGATCGGTGGGCCCCGATCGCGGGCCAGGCCACCGTGGGGGCACCCCCCGGGGTCAGATCGCCCGCGCCCCCCCCAGGACCCCGGAGCCCACCCATGGCGCCTGGTCCTGCCGGTAAATACCAGCTTTGATTTACGCCGGCGGGACAGGCAATTTCTGGGCGGGACTTCGGCCCATCCGGGCCGGAGAATTGAGCGTGGGGTCCCGCCAACCGGCGCGACCCGATTCCCGCCCCCGCCCAATCTCCGGTACCGGAGACTTCGGAAGGGACGGGGGCGGGATTCACGGCGGCCAACGTCCATTCTTCGACCCGGCGGGGGTTCGGAGAATGACGCCCAGGATACAGACCTAAGCCACGGCATCGATGGCTAGACAGAGCCTCGTAAAGCCTTGCTCCTCAATGCTGCTGAAATGACTGTGTTTGTCTGCCATATTTCTGACGAATGGTCATCAGCCTGAAACTTTGGTGGGATTTCCTGTTCCTGGAAATTCCTGCCCCAAGGCAGCAGACTTTCGGCTGCTTTCCAGATTTTCTGATCGCAATGCTCCGACTCCCACTGCTGACTAGGAAGTCCCTGGGCACGATTCTCCCAAAAGGGAACAGTCTCCCAGCGAGAATTTGCATTGCCGAGAAACAAATGGATATTCAACATGACTCATGTTGAATAAGGGGCCTGAACGTGGAACATGCGGTCGAGGCTGCACATGGCTCCATTTTGTACATTGTAGTGACAGATCGGGACGCCACTTTTAAATGGTGTCCCAATCTCCGAGGCCCCCGAAACAATCCCTGACCTCTCCCCCAGCCCGAATGCAAAAATGGGAGGGTTCCTAGCCCCCCCAACACCTATTCTGGGCAACCCTGGCCTGATTGCACATGTGCACAAAATGCCAGCTTGTCACCTTGGCAGTGCGGATCCCAGTTGGCAGTGACACCTGGGCACCTTGGTAGTGCCAGGCTGACTCCCAACTGGCACTGCCAGGGTACCCAGCTGGCACCAGAAGTGCCTGTGCACCACCCTGCCCAAAGCACATGCAGCTGGGGGCCTTAAATCCCTTGGGAGATCCCCATGAGTCCCATTTGTGGGGACCAGTGCTGAACTGTGCTCGCCGAGGTCTCCGAGGCAAAGGGGGTGAATTCTAAAGCCTCAGGTACCTCGGGAATCTGCACATTAGGGTGAGGCTTACTACCTCGCTCTAATAGGCAGATTTGCTCAAAAATGATCCCGCCCATTATGGGCGGGAGTTACATAACAATAATCTTTTATTGTCACAAGTATAAAGTTACTGTGAAAAGCCCCTAGTCGCCACATTCCGGCGCCTGTTCAGGTGAGCTGGTACGGGAATTGAACCCGCGTTGCTGGCCTTGTTCTGCATTACAAATCAGCTGTCTAGCCCACTGAGCTAAACCAGCACATCACAACTTGCAAAATTGCGTTGAATCTCACGAGGCATTGAGAGCCAGGTAGATCCCGGGAGCAGGTTCTCCCGGATTTCAATGGCATGCTGCGTCGCGGCGAGCTCTTTTCTGGTTCAGCGTGGCCATTGGATTGCGCCCCCTGTTTCTCTCTTCACGGTTTCTGCTTGATCGGCTGAGTGTTTCCAGCATTTTCTGTTTTTATTTCAGATTTCAAGCATTATAGTATTTTGCATTAGTACTGGGCTGATCCTGGACCCCGATCTCTGTAGTCTCTTTATCTGTGACCACAGCTTGCCTAAAAATAAGGAGCGGGATTCTCTGTCCCACCAGCCCTGTTTTCCCGCGCTGTGCAACCCACCAGCAGTGGGATCCTCCGTTCCCGCAGCCGGCCAATGGGGTTTCCCATTGTGACCATCCCAGACCATCAGGAAACCCACAGGTGTGGGTGGTGCTTCTGGTGAAGCGGAGGGTCCCGCTGATGGAGAATCGCGCAGAAGAACTCACAGAGCTGGGAACAATTCAAAATACAGATAGTGTATGATGCAGCAGTGATCGAAAGCCAATGTGTGGAGGAGCATTAGTGAAGGGGGTGAAAAGTTTTAATAGCATTAGAAAGCAGCTCGTAGCTTGATATGATATTGTGGTTGGGGTTCACTGGCAATAAGTTTCCATTGTGACTTAATCATCTATTGTGAATAAAGCTTGTGTGAATGACATATATGCGGGTGACATAGAAGCTAATGTGAAAATTACGGATCAGCGAGCCAATTCCACAGTTAAGTGGGTTTGTCTCTCATGTAAACCTGTGTGCATCCATTTCAGTGTTGATGCTCTTGTTATGAACCAAATCAAGACCATCACAGAGAAGGAGCTGGGCATGGGAACTGAATCCATCACAATCACTGAGAACACAGGCACGATGGGTGGAATGGCAACAGTCTGTGATCTTTGAATGATTCTCGTAGTCAGTCCGATTTGCTTGTGTTTAATTTAATTGAGTTGTCTGGGTGCAGTGTGTGTGTGTAATACTGGGTGAGCTCTTTTAAAATTCTCACCCTCATTTCTCTCCTCACATAACAGCCAGAGAAACCTATTCCCAAACCAAAAACAGAAAATGCTGTATAATCTCAGCAGGTCTGACAGCATCTGTGGAGAGAACGGAGCTAGTGTTTACGGGGTTACGGGGATAAGGTGTGGGATGTGGGCTGAGGTAAGGCGCTCTTTCCAAGGGCTGGTGCAGACTCAATGGGCTGAATGGCCTCCTCCTGCACTGTAAATTCTACGATTCTATGATGATTCTAGGGAGAATTGGAAATAAATTAGATTTATACTGTTGTGGGTGTGTGTGGAGCAGTGGGGCTGGATAGGGCCAGTGATAGGTGGGCATTAACAAAGATGCGGTGGATAAAAAGACAAAGGGAATGTAAATTGTGGCGATGATGACTAAGAGATCAGAATGTGTTAATGGCAGGACAAAGGTAAGCAGTGTGTCAAAGGACAACCTCAGGGATGGCCCTAGTGAGGTCGGGTGGGATGGGGAGGGGGAGACAGTGGTGAGGAAAAAGGGATTGATGGAAGAAATTGAAATAAATGACAGAGATAACAATGGGGTAAAGGTGGAGGAGAGATTGGCAGTCTGATGTTGTTGGACTCATTGTCCAAAGACTATAACATGCCATGCAATCGGAAGATGAGGTGCTGTTCCTTCTGCTTGCGCTGGGCTTCACTGGTACATTGCAGCAGGCCAAGATGGACACGTGGACATGAGAGCAGGATGGTGAGTTGAAATGGCAAGCGACAGGAAGATCTGGGTCCTGCTTGCGGACGGACCGAAGATGTTCTGCAAAGCGATCAACCAGTCTGCATTTAGTCTCTCCAATGTAGAGTACACTGCATTTTGAGCAGCGAATGCAATAAACCAGATTGAAGGAGTTGCAGGTGAAGCGTCTTGTACACACTTGTACAGAGTGTTTGGGGCCTGGAATGGTGAGCAGGCCGGAGGTAGCGAGGCAGGTGTTACACCTCCTGCAATTCTGGGAAGGTTCCATGAGTTGTTGGAGGTGATGGAGTGGACCATGGTGTCCCGGAGTGAATGGGCCCTGCTGAATGTTGATAGAGGGAGTGAGGGAAAGATGTGTTTGGTATGGCATCATGCTAGAATTGACAAAACTAGCGGATTTTAATCCTTTGAATATGGTGGCTGATGGGGTTTGTACAAAGGCAAGAAGGACCCTGGTTCTGGAAGAGAGGGCAATGATTGAGAGCAGAGGTGAAGGAGATGGGTCGCACACGGTTGAGAGCTCTGGCAGCAACAGTGGGTGGGGAAAAGTCCTTTCTGGAAACACTCATCCTTCCCTGAAATACATGAGGGGTGGGATTCTCCATCCCGCCAGCCCCGTTTTCCTGCGCCCCTCACTGGCAGCGAGATCCTCCGTTCTGGCAGCCGGTCAATGGGGATTCCCATTGTGGCCATCCCACGCCATCAGGAAATCCATGGGTGTGTGTGCGCTACTGGTGAAACAAAGGATCCCGCCGATGGAGAATCCCGTAGGAGAAATGTTTTCAGAATGATTTCAGCAAAAGTGCAATGTTGGTCAGTCGAATTCTTGCCAATGTAAGGGTGACGCACGCATCTTTAATGTATCAGCATTAACTCATGGACTGATTTTGCTCTGGAGCATTTTTATCAATCCCAAGTGCAGCCTTCACCACTCTCTTTGCATTCTCTGTAAGATCATCCAGGGCACCAGTCAGCAGTTTGTAGGTCACAAGAAATGACGATCCTGCTCCAAAGATGGATCCAATAATTGGTATGTTATTGAAAGCAAGCTCAACTGCTGAAATGGTGGCAGAGGCAAGACCCCAATGTAATCCCGTTATTATATCGGGAGTTATTTCACCCACCAGGGGAGTTTTCACCACGGCTTTCAGATCCTCCACAGGTTTCCTTACCTCGTTGGCCAGTCTTTGAAGAGAGGCATCATCCAGACCCAGACATTTACGGAAATGTACTATTCCTTTAAGCACTATCCCAATGTCACAAGCAAGGGAAACTCCAGGAACAGGCACTGCTCCTACTGCTCCAGAAAGTGTTGCCATCATCCAGACTTGTTCCCTTAGCTCTTCCCTTTTCCTCTCTACAATTTCCAAGTTTAAATTTGGAAGGGCCAAGGTGTAAATACTTCTCTTTATATTGGGAAGATCAACGTCAAGAGTTTTACTTAACAGATCAAAATCATACAGATTCAGATCAAAGTTTGATATCAGGAAAACATGGGGTGATGGGATCCCAGCCTTTTGCAGGCTTCTGACACAATAATTCCTGATCTTTTCCAGTTCTTCTTCTTCATTAAATTTCCTTCCTCTCTTTCTCATTGACCTGAGATCATTGTCAATTTTAGTTCGAATGAAGTAGAAATTCTTTCCTAGCCGCTTAATCTCTTTGGTGAGTTTTACATCATTTTCACTAAATCGGCAGGCGGAGATGATGATGAATAAATCATATTTATTGAATTGCATTTCCTTTGAGTAATTTTCGGTTGGGAATATTATTGTCCCAATTCCTGGCAGATCCCAAAAACAAACATTGGGCAGGCTGGGGTGTCTGTATCCGATTGGCTCCATTGTGGTTTCTGTGGTTCCAGTTTGAGCGGCTCCCTCATCATCGCTCTGAAGACTTCTCATCGCATTGATGAAAGAAGATTTCCCGGAGCCTGATTCCCCTGTCACTGCGATGTTAAGCTCGGTGTTGTCCAGCTCATTTAGCTTCTTCTGTATCTGTGGAGTAGCCCTCATCAGCCCATCCATTTCAAAGGATGACTTCAGTTTACTGATCTCTTCCAGACTGAAGAATGAAGAATTTGATGAATGAGCCATCTGATCTCTGAAAAAAAACATTTTACAAGATGTTTTGTAGCAGGCAGAAGAACATGCATTTATATAGCACTTTGTCATATTCTCAGAACACACTTCACACCTAACTAATTATTTTAAAAATGCAATCACTGTAATTATCTGGTAAATGTGACAATCAATTAATTTACAGCAAGGTCCCAGAATGACCAATGGAATGAATGGTAAGCTGATTTGTCTTTTCTTGAAGACAAACAACTTTCCTTAAAATGAAGGACTCCTTCAATCTGGATCCAGAGGTACAACAGCAAAATATAAATCATCTCCTGTCCCTGCAGATAGTGGCAATTCCAGACTTCTCTACCACCCCAGGTTTCTCCTCACCCCTTATGTAAGGAACCTCTTTTAAATCCTTGTCTGACCGTTGTTTCCCTTTTTAAGGTCTGTTCTGCTGACTGCTTAAATTCTGCAGACTGAAGCTGGCTCCTTTCATCCTGCTTCTCTATCTCTTACTGCTTTCCCCATGTGACTGCCCAGCGATTCCAGAGTTTCCTCCTCAGAAAATGGGAGAGGACAGAGGATTGTGGTTCCTCCTCCCCTGCCACTTAGAGTCATCGAGATATAGATGTGGACAGCACAGAAATGGCCTTTCGGCCCATCCTGTCTGTGCCAGTCAAAAACAATCACGTAACTATTCTAATCACATTTTCCAGCACTTGGCACACAGCCTTATATGCCTTGGCACCCCAAGTACATAGCTAATTATTTCTTAAATGTTATGAAGGTCTCTGCCTCCACCACCCTTTCAGGCAGTGAGTTCCAGCCACCCACCACCCTCTGGGTGAAAAGGTTTTTCATCACATTCTCTCTAAACCTCCCCTGATCATTGATCCCTCCACCAAGGGGAAACGTTTATTTTTCTCTATTCTATCTATCTCATAATGTTGTACATCTAAACCATGTCCCTCCTCAGTCTTCTCTGCTCCAAGGACAACAATCCCAGCCTATCCAATCTCTCTTCATAACTAAAACTCTATATCCCAGGCAACATCCTGGTAAATCTGTTCTGCACCCTTTCCAATGCTATCACATCTCTCCTATAATTTTCACAGTAACTTCATTGCAGTGTTAATCTAAGCCTATTTGTGACACTAGTAAAAGATTATTATTATGTGGATTCCAGAACTGAGCAAAATACTCTAGCTGTGGCCTAACCAACGTTTTATACAGTTCCAGCATAACCTGCCTGCTCTTAAACTCTATGACTCAGCTAATTAAAGCAAGTATACCATTTGCCTTCTTAATTCACCTGTCCTGCTACCTTAAGGGACCGGAGCATATGCACACCTCTGATTCTCGGTGCTTCCCAAGGTCCTGCTGTTTATCATGTATTCCCTTGTCTTGTTTGTCCTGCCCAAGTGCATCACCTCACACTTATCCGGATTGAATTCCATTTGCCGCTGATCAGCCCAACTGACCAGCCCATCTATATCCTCCTGTAATCTAAGGCTATCCTCCTCACTATTTACCACCTCACCAATTTTCGTATCATCCGCAAACTTAATGATCAACTCTCCTACATTGGTAAACATACAGTGCAGAAGGAGGCCCTTCGGCCCATTGAGTCTGCACCAACCCACTCAAGCCCTCACTTCCACGTTATCCCCGTAATCCAATCACCCCTCCTGTCTAAATAATTTCTATCAACCACAAACAGCAAGGGCCCCAACACTGATCCTTGTGGGACCCCACTGGACACAGGTTTCCCATAACTTCTCAACCATCATCTTCTGCTTCCTGTCACTCAGCCAATTCTGTATCCAATTTGCCAAACTTCCTTGGATCCCATGGGCGCTTAACTTCGCTATCAGTCTCCCCTGTGGGACCTCATCACAAGCCTTGCTGAAGTCCAACTAGACCACATCAAATGCATTGCCCTCAACTACACACCTCCTGGTCACCTTTTTGAAAAGATCAATCAAGTTGGTCAGACAAGGGATCAGGGGTTATGGGGAGAAGGCAGGAGAATGGGATCAGAAAATATCAGCCATGATTGAATGGCAGAGCAGACTCGATGGGCCAAGTGGCCTAATTCTGCTCCCATGTCTTATGGTCTTATGGACATGACCTACACTTCACCAAACCATGCTGACTGTTCTTGATTAATCCCTGCTTCTAAAAATGCAGATTAATTCTGTCTCTCAGAATTGCTTCCAATAGTTTCCCCAACACTGAGATTAACCTGACTCTTTCCCTCGGTTATCCTTTTACCCTTAATGTGCTTGTAAAACAGCTTTGGATTGTCATTTATTTCACATGCCAGTATTGTTTCATGTCTCCTTTTTGTTCTATTAATTTCCTTTCTAAGTTCCTCTTGCACATTCTATACGCCTCTCGGGCTTTTGCTGTTTTAAGCCCTCGATATCTGCCATTAGCCTTCCTTCTGCTGCTTACCAATGCTGTATATCCCTCGACATTCAGTGTTCACTGGATTTGTTGATCCCACTCTTTTTCTTGATTCAAACATGTTAGCCCTGCACTCTCCCTATTTCCTTCTTGAATGCATTCTACTGTTCTGTCACAGATTTACCTAAAGGTGTCTGCCCCTAGTCCAGTCGGGCCAAATCATTTCTGATCTTATTCAGATGGGCCTTCCCCCAGTTTAGAACTTTTATTTCAGGTTCATAAGTATCTTGAATCTAAATGGGTTATTTTCGCTGTCTGAAAAATACTCCCCCAGTCATACTTCAAACACTTGCTTGGCTTTGTTACCTAAAGTTAAATCCAGGACTGCCCCCACCATCCCCTCGTCTCTTGTAGGATCTTTTATGTACTGGCTTTAAACGTTCTCCTGGATGCATTTTCCGCTTCCTCTAAACCTTTCACACTATGACTATCCCAGCTACAGTTGGGGAAGTTGAAATCCCCCAAAGTTACCTTTATACTTCTCTGAAATTTGCCGATACTTATATTTTCTTATATTTCTCTCGGACTGTTCGGGGACCTGTAGAACACTCCCAGCAATATCCTTGCCCCTTTTACTTTTTAGGTTCTATCCATATGGTTCTGTTTGAAGCGCCTTCTAAGGTGCTGTCCCTTCTTACTGCTGTAATTGATTCCCTGATCAAAATTGCGACACCCCTCGTCTTTTACTTCTTTCCCTGTGTCGACTGAAGATCCTCTAGCCTGGATTATTGAGCTTTCAATCCTGCCCCTCTCTCAACCATGCCTCAGTGACAGCAATGATATCATATCATCATGTTTTAATTTTTGCCCTCAACTAATCTGTCTAGTTCGTCAGAATCCTTGCATTAAAATAAACACCATCCAATCTTGCCAAACTCCCTTGTGATTTAACTGGTCTAGAAATTCTATGCCTTTCTGATTCACTTGATGCCTCTTCTAATTTTGGCTGTGCATCTCTCCCTGCTGAACCTTATGAAGTTAGTTTAAACCCTCCCCAACATCACTCTCAAACCTCCCTGCAAGGACACTGGTTCCATTTCAGTTCAGGTACAACCCGTCCACCTTGTACAGGTCCCATCAACGCCAATATCCCTGAAATCTAAAGCGCCCTCCTCCCCCCCACCCACCATTTTTTCAACAATGCATTCATCTGGACTTACCTCTTATTCTGCATTCTCGAGCACATGGTACCAGAAGTAATCTAGAACTACTTCCTACATCCTGTTTGTTAATTGACTTCCTAGCTCCCTAAATTCTACTTGCAGGATCTCATATCTTTTTGTGCTCATATCGTTGGGACCAATGTGTACCACGCTATCTCTCCATTTCCCCTCCCTTTCAGTATTCCCTGCAGCCGTCAGTGACATCCCTGACCCTGACGCCAGGGAGGCAACATACCATCATGGAGTCTCTTTTGCAGCCATAGAAATGTCTACCTGTTTCCCTTACAATTAAATCCCTGACCTCAATAGACCTGCCATTCTTCCTCCTCCCATCTTGTGCAGCAGACCAACACATGGTGCCATGAAATCGGCTGTCACTGCTTTCTCCAACACAGTCATCCACAACAGTATCCAATACGGCATATCTGTTAGAGAGGGAGATGACCATAGGGGCCTCTTGCACAACCTGCCTTCCTCTACTCTGCCTGGTGGTCACCCATGTCTTTTCTGCCTGTTCAATCTTCACCTGTGCTGTGACCGCCTCACTGAATGTGCTATCCATGACGTGCTCAGAACCGAGGAAACTCCGCAGTGAATCCAGCTTCAGTTCCTGTTCAAAAATGCTGTTAGCCAGGAGTTACAGTTGGACATGCTTCCTGCACAGCAGGGACAACTGAAGCTTCCATGATTTGCCACATACCACAGCAGGAGCTTTTCACTGGTGTGAACTCTCCTGCCATGACTACGCTTAAGCCCCTTATTTACTCCCGTTTTTAACAAAGAATTATACTTGTATAGGAATACTATTAACATATCACCCTTATGCTAACTTCACTTCCTTTACCCTACTTTAATTACATTACTTTATTATAACAAACTGACTTTCACTTATTTGTGTTGTATCTCAGTTAATCCCTTCTTCCAAAAAAAAACTTTTCAAACTCACGACTGCTTCACTGTGACACTGACTGCGAGGTTAATGTGAATAGGAATCTGACCTTTGTATTCATGAAGCTCAGCTAAGCCGCGCTCCTGCCTGGACTGAGACTGAGCTCCGCTCTCAGTGTTTTTAGCTTCACCGTCTCCCGGTTTCACCTAACTGTTGCTTCACAGCGCCAGGGTCCCAGGTTCGATTCCCGGCTTTGGTCACTGTCTGTGCGGAGTCTGTACGTTCTCCTCGTGTCTGCGTGGGTTTCCTCCGGGTGCTCCGGTTTCCTCCCACAAATCCCGAAAGACGTGCTTGTTAGGTGAATTGGACATTCTGAATTCTCCCTCTGTGTACCCGAACAGGCACTGGAGTGGGGCGAATAGGGGCTTTTGACAGTAGCTTTATTGCAGTGTTAATGTAAGCCTACTTGTGACAATGATAAAAATTATTATTAACTCCCTATTTTCACCCAATTCCTAAAGCGCTCTCTCGTTTAACCAGGCACCACTCACAGTGCAGCCACAAATACTTTGTTGTCTTTGATACATATATAGATACATAGAAGATAGGAGCAGGAGGAGGCCTTTTGGCCTTTCGAGCCTGCTCCGCCATTCATCATGATCATGGCTGATCATCCAACTCAATAGCCTAATCCTGCTTTCTCCCCGTAGCATTTGATCCCATTCTCCCCAAGTGCTATATCCAGCCACCTCTGAAATATATTCAAAGTTTTAGCATCAACTATTTCCTGTGGTAATGAATTCCACAGGCTCACTACTCTTTGTGTGAAGAACTTTCTCCTTATATCTGTCCAAAATGGTTTACCCTGAGTCCTCAGACTGTGATCCCTGCTTCTGGACGCACCCATCATTGGTAACATCTTCCCTACATCTACCCTGTCTAGTCCCATTAAAATTTTATAAGTCTCTATTAGATCCCAGCCTCATTCTTCTGAGCTCCAGCGAGAATAATCCCAACCTAGTCAATCTCTCCTCATATGACAGTCCCGCCACCCCTGGAATCAGTCTGGTAAACCTTTGCTGCACTCCCTCGAGAGCAAGAACATCCTTCCGCAGAGAAGGAGACCAAAACTGCACACAATACTCCAGGTGTGGCCTCACCAAGGCCCTGTATAATTGCAGCAACACATCCCTGCTTCTACACTCGGGGACTTATGTAAGGATGAGAAAATAAGGTTCAGTCAGGGCACTTGAGGGATACAAGATAGTCCTTGGCGGGTAGGATCAAGGAAAACCCCAAGGCTTTTTACACTTATGTGAGGAATAAAAGAATGACCAAGGTGAAGTTAGGGCCAGTCAAGGACAGTAGTGGGAACGTGTGCATGGAGTCTGAAAATATAGGAGAGGCCCTAAATGAATACTTTTCTTCAGTGTTCACAAAGGACAGGGGCCATGTTGTTGAGGAGGATAGTGCAATACAGGCTGGTAGGCTGGAGGAGGTAGATATTCAGAAGGAAGATGTGTTAGAAATTTTGAGAAACCTGAGGATAGATAAGTCCCCTGGGCCTGATGGGATATGTCCTAGGATTCTTTGGGAGGCAAGGGATGAGATTGCAGGGCCTTTGGCTTTGATCTTTATGTCCTCACTGTCTACAGGAATAGTGCCAGAAGACTGGAGAGAGGCGAATGTTGTCCCCTTGATCAAGAAAGGGTACAGGTATAACCCTGGGAATTGTAGGCCGGTTAGTCTCACTTTGGTCATAGGTACATTATTGGAAAGGGTCCTGAGGGATAGGATTTATGATCATTTGGAAAGATATAGCTTAATCTAGGATAGTCAGCACAGATTTGTGAGGGGTAAGTCTTGCCTCACAAGTTTGATTGTATTTTTTGAGGAGGTAACTAAGTACATAGATGAAGATAGAGCAGTTGATGTCGTATACATGCATTTTAGTAAGGCATTTGATAAGGTGTCTCATGGTCGGCTCATGCAGAAAGTAAGGAGTCATGGCACAGAGGGAAATTTGGCTGATGGGATCAGTAACTCGCTATCACATAGAAGACAGAGGGTGGTGGCAGATGGTAAATTTTCATCCTGGAGCCCAGTCACCAGCAGTGTACCACAGGGATCAGTGCTGGGTCCTCTGCTATTTGTGATTTTTATCAATGACTTGGATGATGGAGTTGAAGGTTGGGTTTGTAAATTTGCTGATGACACCAAGATTGGTGGAGTAGTGGATAATGTGGAGGGCTGTTGTAGGCTGCAAAGAGACATTGATAGGATGCAGAGCTGGGCTGAAAAGTGGCAGATGGAGTAAGGGCTGAAAAGTGGCAGATGGAGTTTAACCCTGATAAGTGTGAAGTGATTCACTTTGGTAGGACAAATTTGAATGCGGATTACATGGTTAACGGCAGGGTTCTGAAGAATGTGGAGGAGCAGAGAGATCTCAGAGTTCATGTCCATAGATCTCTGAAAGTTGCCACCCAAGTGGATAGAGCCGTGAAGAAAGCATATAGTGTGTTAGCGTTTATTAACAGGGGGATTGAGTTTAAGAGCTGTGAGGTTAAGCTGCAACTGTACAAGACCTTGATTAGACCACATTTGGAGTATTGTGTGCAGTTCTGGTCACCTCATTGTAGGAAGGATGTGGAAGCATTGGAAAGGGTGCAAAGTAGATTTACCAGGATGCTGCCTGGATTGGAGGGTAGGTCTTATGAGGAAAGGTTGAGGGAGCTAGGGCTTTCTCATTGGAGCGAAGGAGGATGAGAGGTGACTTAATTGAAGTGTATAAGATGATGAGAGGATTAGATAGAGTGGATGTTCAGCAACTTTTTTCTCGGGTGGATGTGGCTGTTACAAGGGGGCATAACTATAAGATTCATGGTGGAAGATATAGGAGGGATGTCAGAAGTAGGTTCTTTACTCAGAGAGTGGTTGGGGCGTGGAACGCACTCCCAGCTATGGTAGCTGAGTGGGACACTTCAGGAACTTTCAAGCGGTTATTGGATAGGCATATGGAGTGCACTAGAATGATTGGGAGTAGGTTGATTTGATCTTAGTTTCAGACTAGTTCGGCACAACATCGTGGGCTGAAGATCCTGTACTGTGCTGTACAGTTCTATGTTCTATATTCTATGTAAATTCACCTAACAGCACATCTTTCGGGACTTTTGGGGCTGTTTAGCACAGGGCTAAATCGCTGGCTTTGAAAGCAGACCAAGGCAAGCCAGCAGCACGGTTCGATTCCCGTAACAGCCTCACCGAACAGGCGCTGGAATGTGGTGACTAGGGGCATTTCGCAGTAACTTCATTTGAAGCCTACTTGTGACAATAAGCGATTTTCATTTCATTTTTCATTTCATTTCATTACTTGTGGGAGGAAACCGGAGCACCCGGAGGAAACCCCCGCAGACACGGAGAGAACATGCAGACACCACACAGACAGTGACCCAAGCCGGGAATCAAACCTGGGACCCTGGAGCTGTGAAGCAACTGTGCTACCCATTGTGCTGCCATGCTGCCCCGTGTGGCTTTCTGGTGTATTGTTGCATTATCAACAGAGAACTTTTGACTGATGCAAGTCTGTTGCTGGGAGCTGCCAGAGGGGGAAAGAGGAGCATGTTGATTCGGATGCTGGCAACTTCATTGTACCGCCTCTTTGTTATTTCATGCCTGGCGGCCGTGTGTTTGTCTGCTGCAGCCCCCTTTATCTGCAGCGTGAGACTGGAAAGGGTGGTTATCTCGCTGTTCCATCATGCTCTGTGTTAGTTTGACTTTCCGGTTAACCTGCTGCTGGGGGTTGAGATACGTCGACAGGGCGGCGTGTTGTTTTGGATACTGGTAACTTATTTGTACTGTTGACCGTTTCATGTTTTATGTGTATTTGGTTTCTTTGTGTAACGAAGCTGTTGTGGATTTGAATTTGTACTGATATTTTGCAGTGAGTATGTACCTGTGTGTATGGCACAGTACTTTTCCTTGTCAGTTTATGGTTAATGTGATGTGTGGACTGTTAAGTTTTTTAAAATCCTTTTGTATAAAGGTACTGTTGACCATTAATAAATAAAATATTCTCAAGTGGCTGCAGATTGTGTTTGCTGCTTGCTCCTGCTCGTGGCTGAAAATGCCTGAAGGCCATGTGTGTTGCTTGCTGCTGCCTCTTTAGCTTCTGTAGCCTGGAGTAAGGAAAGGGAGGATGTAAAATGACCTACTGCCAGTGCTGGAAAAAGGAAGGGGTGCTCTATCTTTCTTCTGGCATGTTCTGCGTCGATGTGACCTTGCGGTTTGACTTTCCACTGTTGAGAGTCCACTGCCTGGGAGCTGCGAGAGGGGGAGACAGAGGCGGATTGACCCAAACGAGCAACTTGATGAACATGGTGAAGAAATGCTTTTGCAGATTTATGGTGGCTTTATTGTGCTGTTGACTGTTTAATGTTTAATGCCTGGAAGCTGCATCTTTGTTTGCTGCCACCTCTTTTGTTTCTGTGGCCTGGGCTGAGAAAATGAAGGATGTAAGGTTACATGCTACTCGTGCCGGTGAAGGGGAAGGGATGCTCTTTCCCTCTTCTGGCATGTTCTGCATCGGTATGACTTTCTGGTGCGACTTTCCACTGTTGAGAATCTACTGCTGCGAGTTGCTGGAGGGGAAGATTGCTGGTCACTTTATTGTATTGTTGACTGTTTAATGTTTAAAGTGTGTATGGTTTTCTTTGTACAAATGTTCTGTTATAGCTTTGTGTTTGTTGCTATCTCCTGCTGGTAGTTGCAAATGCCTGGAGGCTGCTGTTGTTGTTTCATTCTTTTTCTGTATCTGGAAAGAAGGACATTTTTTTCAAAGATACCCGAGACCTGGAGCTCAGAGGGACATGAAGCCAGAAGGCAATGCGATTTGAAGCCTGGCCCTACACTCACCCCTAGAACATCTCGACAACAAGGACTCCTACACCAGATTCCTATTTATTGACTACAGCTCGGCCTTGAACAACATAATCCCAGCCAAGCTCCAAAACTAGGTCTTGGCTCCTCACTCTGAAACTGGATCCTCAACTTTCTGACCCATAGATACAATCAGTAAGAATAAATAACAACACCTCCCACACAATAGTCCTCAATACCGGGGCCCAGCAAGGCTGCGTACTTAGCCCCCTACTCTACTCCCTGTACACACGCGACTGCGTGGCAAACTTTGGTTACAACTCCATCTACAAATTTTCTGACGATACGACCATAGTGGGTCGGATCTTGAATAACGACGAGTCAGAATACAGAAGGGAGATTGAGAACCTAGTGGAGTGGTGCAGCGACAACAATCTCTCCCTCAATGCTAGCAAAACTAAAGAGCTGGTCATTGACTTCAGAAACCAAATTACTGTACACGCCCCTGCCAGCATCAACGGGGCCGAGGTGGAGATGGTTAGCAGTTTCAAATTCCTAGGGGTACACATCTCCAAAAATCTGTCCTGGTCCACCCATGTTGACGCTACCATCAAGAAAGCACAACAGCGCCTATACTTGCTCAAAAAAACAAAGGAAATTCGGCATGTCCACATTAACACTTACCAACTTTTACAGAGGCACCATAGAAAGCATCCTATCGGGCTGCATCACAGCCTGGTACAGTAACTGCTCGGCCCAGGACCGCAAGAAACTTCAGAGAGTCATGAACACCGCCCAGTCCATCACACAAACCTGCCTCGCATCCATTGACATTGATCCAAATGGGCCACCTGATAATGCCATTGTAGAAATGCTTTTGCCGGTTGCTGGTGTGGTGAGTGCTGCATATAACTGACACGTCTCTGCAGGTCAAACATGCTGGAAGTCAAGGATGTTCAATTGCAACTTGAGCGCCAGTGGAATATGTGGATGCCAGAAATTGGTCCTGGTGAGATTGGGCCATCTAGAGGGGGCCTGCACAGCTGCGGCTCCTGAACGGAGAATGGCAGTAATACATTGAACAACCAGCAAGCAATACATTGATGGACAGATCATTTCCAGCGCAATGTTCTGGCCATGACAATGCATTCTCAGACTTATCTTCCATTTCTGTTGAGGAATCTATAAGGGTGATACTGTCTGTTTGACTTTTTTGTGAAAATGAGCTGTTGTCCGGAGTCTGCACATCCTCCCGGTGTGTGCGTGGGTTTCCTCCGGGTGCTCCGGTTTCCTCCCACAGTCCAAAGATGTGCAGGTTAGGTGGATTGGCCATGATAAATTGCCCTTACTGTTGGGTGGGGTTACTGGGTTATGGGGTGTTGACCTTGGGTAGGGTGCTCTATCCAAGAGCCAGTGCAGTCTCGATGGGCTGAATGGCCTCCTTCTGCACTGTAAATCCTATGATAATCTATGATAATCCATGATCTATATTTTGTTTTGGTACCAATATGGAACGGTGATGTTTCCTTGTTGTTTGATGGTTAGTGTGATATGTGTACTGTTACATAGTTGATTTGCAAATAGTTATGACACCCTGGGTGAGTGCGCAGTCAGTTCTAGCCCCACAGACGCTGGAGTCCCAACATAAGTGAATTAGCCTTCGTGTTTTTCTGAAATCTTTAACCCTCGCCTGCTCCAATGAGTTACCGACACCAGAAAGGAATAACAGGACAATGGTCTACCAGTGTACCTACTCTACAACCTTATCCCACCCTTCACCCAGACATATACAAGACATATGCATGGTAAGGGTAGGAGAGGATTAAAAGAAAATGGAAAATAGGTTTCAGCTGAGTCTTCACTGTTGTGGTTGTAGCCTCTGGGAATGGATTTACTCAAGAAATTCAAGTTGCCGCAATTCCATCTTTTCACCATCAGATGGAGCGAGGTACAGGATGTTAAGGTCAGTGCAATTCTAATCGCCAGCCACCAGATGGTGCTATGTACAAGATTTTCAGATCAGTGTAATTCTGCTCATGTACCATCAGATGGAGCATTCGTCTCTCTGTGAAATTACTGGGCTTTAACTCTGGAATGAGCAGATTTTCCGTTGCCTGATTTCTATACAGGACTCTGGCTGTGTTATCATGAATGCTCTCACCATGGGCGAAATTCTCCGTTATCGGCGCAAAGTCCGCCGATCAGCTCCAAAAACGGCACAAATCCGACCTTCATCACACCGCCCCAAACGTCGCAAAGTCTCCGGCTAGCAGCGACGTGACGGGATCCGCGCTTGCTCACATGCTTCACGCCGTGCGGCGTCACACACGCCGCTCGGCGTGACGGCTCATCAGGACGCGCTGCTCCCCCCCACCCGACCGGAACACCCGACCGGATGGCCGCCCGCCGCTCAGCCCCGAGGTTCGAGTCACGGGATGTGGAGGCGCTCCTGGACGCAGTGGAGCAGAGGAGGGACGCCCTGTATCCCGGGCACGGCCGCAGAGTTGCCCCACGCCACAGCCGGCGTCTGTGGAGGGAGGTGGCAGAGGCCGCCAGCGCTGTGGCCCTGACACCACGGACAGGCACCCAGTGCCACAAGAAGGTGAACGACCTCGTCAGAGCAGGCAGGGTGAGCCTCCCCCCCTGCCGGATATCCATATCCCCCATATCCCCCCTCCCCCACATCCCCCAGATCCCCCCTCCCCTTTTCCCCCAGATCCCCCATATGCCCCTCCCCATATCCCCCCTCCCCATATCCACCATATCCCCCCTCCCCCATATCCCCCCTCCCCCATAGCCCCCATATGCCCCATATCCCCCCTCCCCCATATGCCCCGTCCCCCATAGCCCCCATATCCCCCTCCCCATATCGCCCCTCCCCCATATCCCCCCTCCCGCATATCCCCCATATCCCCTCTCCCCCATATCCGCCTTCTCCCATTTCCCCAAGTGAATCCAGCCCTAACCTTAACATCTGCAATACACGCGCAACCGATGGCGTGCATTCATATACCTGTCTAACACTGTTGCCTTTTACCCCTGCCACCACCCCCCACAGGAGAAGCGCGCACACAACACCAGGGAGCATGTGAGGACTGGAGGAGGCCCAGCTGATGAGAGGCCACTGACCGAACATGAGGGAAGGGCCCTGGAACTGGCTGGCAGACCTGAGGACCGGGAGGTTGCTGATGCAGAGGTCGGGGGCCCACCAGCAAGTGAGCCACCGACAGCCCGTCCCCATATCCCCCCTCCCCCATATCACCTGATCACTGCCTGTGTGTCTAACCATGCATGCTTCATTGTTTATCGCAGGAGCAAACGTCGAGGCACCCATCCCCGCAGATGCAGACCGCCCGCATGATGCCCCTCGGAGGCCACGGGAGACGGAGAGACCCGGACCCTCCGGCATGCGACGCCCGCAGGATGCATCTCGCACACCATGGGAGACGGAGAGACCCGGACCCTCTGGCATGCGACGCCTGCAGGATGCCCCTCGCACACCACAGGAGACGGAGAGACCCGGACCCTCCGGCATGCGACGCCCGCAGGATGCCCCTCGCACACCACTGGAGACGAAGAGACCCGGACCCTCCGGCATGCGACGCCCGCAGGATGTCCCTTGGAGACCACTGGAGACGGAGAGACCTGGAGCAACAGGGAGAAGACGACCCCGTCTCGTGCGGGTGCGACGACGCAGGCGTGTGCCACCCAGCGACGAGAGGGGCAGCCACAGGCCCCCGTCACAGCTGAGCCAGGACACCACTACACAGGACACCACTACCCAGGACACCCCCTCCCAGGACACCACTACCCAGGACACCACTACCCAGGACACCCCTACCCGGGACAGCACTACCCAGGAAAACGAAATACCGGACAGTGACACAGATTGGATGGGTGGAGACGAACCGCCACCCCAAAGTGCCATGGACTCAGAGTGGGACGAAGAGCACGACACAACGCCACTGCTGTCACCAACACCCTCCACCATCGCAGAGACGCTCACCTCGGTTGGGCACTTTAGTGATGAGGCGTCTGGTAAACTCACTGGTGTGCACAACACAGCCGTCCCGGTACAGCAGGCGGAGGTAGGAGCAGCAGAGGGGCCGGGCGGTCGGAGGGCAGCCCAGCCCAAGCGAACATCTGCTGCCCAGATGGATCCCGTGTTCCTGGAGTGACCACACCCACCCATAGATCCGATGCAACCACCGAACCGGAGACGGGCGAAGAGGGTGACGGCCGGCTTACGGCGGCTGCAGTCGCAGGTGGAGGAGTCCACCCACGTCCAGGAGCTGGGAGTGGTGCCGGTCATATGTGTCACCCAGACCAACACCGCACGGGTGGCGTCCGCGGTGGAGGCAATGGGTGCGACGGTGTCAGACATGGGGAACGGTTTGCGAGGCCTGGGGCTTTCCGTGCAGGCAGCGTCTGTGGCCCAGGACATGGCTGCCCTCTCACAGGAGGCCATGAGCCAGCGCCAGTGGCAGATGGCAGAGGCGCTCAACGTCATGGCCCAGTCTCAGCAGTCCATAGCCCAGTGTCTGCAGGCCATGGCCCAGTCTCAGCAGGCCATGGCCCAGTCTCTGCAGGCCATGGCCCAGTCTCTGCAGGCCATGGCCCAGTCTCTGCAGGCCATCGCTGAGGGCATCGGCGCCAGTGGCCATGTGTGAGCCGGCGTCGCACTGTCACAGACAGGGTTTGCCAACCCCCTGGGCTCCATGGCTGCAAACCTGCAGACCCCTGTCGATACCAGCACGGGCCTCCAGGACTGGCAGCGCCAGATGTCGGGGGGGGCGTCGGATGGCCAGTCCGTTCGCATCCCCCACCCATGTAGAGGCCTGGGGGTCATCAGGCACCCCGAGGGAGGAGGAGGTGGTGTGGTCCGTCCCGGCTCCCCCTGTAGGGGAGGTCCCAGAACACCACGACACCTCGGACTCCCCCCCCCCCCCCCCTTTCGACCCAGGTGCATCGGGTGGGCAACGGGCAGGACAGGCTGGCAGCTCGCCATCCCAGTCGCCCGGGCCACAGCCTGGCCCATCTAGGCCAGGACGCCCCAGGATACGGCCGCCAAAGGGATCCCGTGTCAGAGGGCAGGAATCACAGGAGTCCACCTCCAGTTCTGCTGTACCGTCTGGGGAACCACGTAGACGTAGTCAAAGGGTCCGTAAGGCCAAACAACTAGACACTGAGTAAGTTGGCACGGGTGCAGGGCACAGATGAGTTTTAGGGGCTAGGGCACGTGCATGAACTCCGTTCGTTATTAAAGTCAATGTTACACCTACAGAAGCTGCCTTTGTGCTCTGTCCAAAGCATGCGGGGGTGTCATGTACGTTGAGCGCAAGTGTGTGTGTGAGGGGTGGTCTTACCTCAGCCCCAGGTGAGTCTGCCCCCTTCCCCCTGCGCCGCCATCAACATGCCCCCGGGCAGAGGACGGGACCGTGCGCTGCAGTGTCACAGCCGCATGCAGGGATGGTCCGGGTGGATGGTGGTACTGTGGCCATGGGTCAGACATAGTCCAACGATGTGGAGCCAGGAGCTCATCGCAGGGCGGGTTGTCATCATCCTCCATGGCTCGCAATAGACACGCTTCCACCGGCAACTGTGTGAGCCCGGCCATTGTGCCGCAGGTGGATCGGCAATGGGGGGGGGGGGGTGGTGGTGTGCATGCGGGTGGGGTGGGTGGGGTTGGGGAGGGGGGGTGAGGGTGCTGGGTGGGTGGATGGGTGGGGGGTGGGGGTGGTTGGGTGTTTCCATGGTGTGCGGTCTGTGGCCATACTACCCGATTCCCACGCCCATCTAATCAGTGAAGCGGGCGGCTATCAGCCTGTCCCGTGCCCGCTGGCCCAGCCGGTAACGGTGGACAGCCACCCGCCCGTGTCCAGCCCGTCTGCCCTGACCATTGCCCCCATCCCCCTCATCTGGAGAGGACTGCGCCTCTTCCTGCTGCTCCTCCACTCCACCCTCCTCTGCCTGCGGCACATCGCCCCTCTGCTGGGCTATGTTGTGCAGGACACAGCACACCACAATGATGCGGCCGACCCTATCTGACCGATACTGGAGGACGCCCCCAGAGAGGTCCAGGCACCTGAAACGCATCTTCAGCACGCCAAAGCACCTCTATCACTCCCCTTGTCGCTACATGGGCATCATTGAAGCGGTTCTCCGCCTCATTGCGTGGCCTCCGTACAGGCGTCATCAGCCACGATCGCAATGGGTAGCCCCTGTCGCCCAGCAACCAGCCCCTCAGCCGGGGATGGCATCCCTCGTACATGCCGGTGATGTATAACCGTGACAACACGTATGAGTCGTGTACACTGCCTGGGTGACGGGCGCAGACATGCAGGATCATCATGCGGTGGTCGCAGACCACCTGTATGTTCATTGAATAGGTCCCCTTCCTATTGGTGAACACGGCCCTGTTGTCTGCAGGTGGCCGCACGGCGACGTGCATCAGATCAATCGCGCCCTGGACCATGGGGAACCCAGCCACGGCAGAGAAGCCCACGGCCCGGGCATCTTGGCTGGCCCGGTCCACCGGGAAGCGGATGTAGCGGTGCGCCATGGCATATACGGCGTCTGTCAATGTCCGGATGCACCGATGCACCGATGTCTGCGATATGCCAGACAGGTCCCCACTCGGTGCCTGGAATGACCCCGTTGCATAAAAGTTCAGGGCCACCGTAACCTTGACGGACACGGGGAGAGGGTGACCCCGCCAGTGCCACGCGGTGACAGGTGTGCCAGCAGGTGGCAGATGTGTGCCACGGTTTCCCGGCTCATCCGGAGTCTCCTCCTGCATTCCCGGTCCGTGAGGTCCTGGTATGACTGCTGGGGCCCCTACCCTCGGGTGCCTCTGTTGCCGTGGGGCCGCGACGTCCTCCTCCCCCTCCTCGTCCTCATCCAGGGCAACATAGACATTAGCGGCTGCCGCTACGGCGGCCAACATCGCAGGCTGATCGGAAAACATGACAGCCTGGTGGGGGGGGGGGGGGAACGACGACATGTCATCATTGCCCATACCCCCTCCTCCCACCAGCCAGGTGGCCTGGACCGCATGGGTCCAACTGTTGGAGGCTGGCACCTGGCCAGGTGGACCAACTCACTTGCCCTCGCACCCCCACTCCCCGGCACGGACCCCCCCCATCCTCCTCCCCGGCACGGACCCCCCCCCATCCTCCTCCCCGGCACAGACCCCCCCCCCCCCATCCTCCTCCCCTTCACGGACCCCGTCTCCCATCCCCCTCCCCGGCACGAACCCCGACCCCCTCCCCGGCACGGACCCCCCCCATACCCCTCCCCGGCACGGACCCCCCCCCCCATCCTCCTCCCCGGCACGGACCCCGTCCCCCCATCCCCCTCCCGGCACGGACCCCCTCCTCCTCCCCGGCACGGACCCCCCCCCCCATCCTCCTCCCCGGCATGGACCCCGTTCCCCTCCCAGGCACGGCCCCCCACTTCCCCCTCCCCGGCACGGACCCCGTCCCCCTCCCCGGCATGGATCCCCCCCCATCCTCTTCCCCGGCACAGACCCCGTCACCCCATCCCCCTCCCGGCTTGGACCCGTCCCCCTCCCCGGCACGGACCCCCCCCCATCCTCCTCCCCGGCACGGACCCCATCCCCCTCCCCGGCACGGACCCCCCCGTCCCCCCCATCCTCCTCCTCGGCACGGACCCCGTCCCCCCATCCCCCTCCACGGCACGGACCCCCCCATCCTCCTCCCCGACACGGACCCCCCCATCCTCCTCCCCGGCACGGACCCCCCCATCCTCCCGTCCCCTGCACTCAACCCCCCTCCCGGCACTCCCCCGGAGCCCAGCCCACTCTAACCACTCCCCCCACCGCACACACACACACAAAACCCTACACACACCTCTCCCCCACACATTCAGACTGTGGCCACGCCATCGCCTGTCCAACGGCCAACCCCCCCCCCCCCCAGGCCGTCACCCACCTCCACGCTGGTCAGCGTGAACCTGGAGCACAGGTTGACGCCGATGAAAAGGAGGTTTGATTTACGCCGACGTGACCCGTCATCACGTCGACGGGACTTCGGCCCATCCGGACGGGAGAATATCGACAGGCCCAAAATCGATTGCCTTGCGCCCACCCGTGCCATTCTCCGAGGTCTGCGGCGCCATTGACGCCCCGCCGACCTTTCTCCCTTCGGAGACTTCGGCGGGCGGCGGGGGCGGAATTGACGGCGGCCAACGGCCATTCTCCGACCCTCTGGGGGGTCAGAGAATAACGCCCATCCATAAGCTTCAATTTTGAGCTCTTCCCCGCCCTTCAGACAGAGACATAAGAGTGTTGCTTACCTGCAAAAAAACAGCTGGCACTTTCACATTCAGGAGATCTCTTTCCCAGTTCTGATGGCTGTCTGTGCTTTTTAAACAAGAAACTCTCCACAGATTTTGCTGGAATGCCTCTTAAAATCATTTGGCAAAGAGAGAGCGAGAGGGAGAAACCCTACCACCTTCTGGCTGAGCTTCCTTCATAGAATTACAGATTGTAGCGCAACAATTGCTCACTCAAGTCGAGAAGTGATTAAGTCAATCGAGGCTTTATTAAGCAAGACTTGTTCCCCAGCAGCTCAATTACAGAATGCGGCTGCTGGGAGAATTCGAGCCCTGATATTCCACCTGCTGGGTGGAGCCAGCAGGCAGCAGATCCAACCAGGACCCGGGACCTGTCAGCCAATAGCCTCTCGGCTTCACAGGTACCGTACTACCCCTAATACATACCACCACATTCACCCCTTGTTAAAAAAGAACCCGGCGGGGTGGTGGTTCACATGGTGGTAGGGGTTTACAAGGCTGGTCCTGGAACTAATTTCGTACAGTGGCTATGCATTTATCCCAACAGTTAACAATGTACAGGTTTTGTCAGAATTATTTCCAAGTTTTTTTTTTAAATTGTGTCACGCGGATTCCACGAGTCGAGCGGGTGCACTGGTCATCCTTGTCGATCGCCTCAGCCCCGGTGGTGGTGCAGGTGCTGGCTCGGGCACTGTCGTCTCTGGGAGCGTTGCGCTGTTCGTCCCTGTTTCTTTACTCCTGGGCAGGCACGGGAGGAGGACCGATCCACCCGGGAAGGGAGCGGTCGTGGGGTGCGCCTGTGGCATGGAGGGGGTTATCGGTGTTGGGAGTGTGTGTGTGCTTCCGGCGGGCGACAGGTCCCGCAGGGAGACCGTGTCCTGTCGGCTGTCGGGGTACACCACGTAGGCGTACTGGGGGTTTGCGTGGAGAAGGTGAACCCTCTCGACCAATGGGTCCGATTTGTGCGCCCGCACACGCTTTCGGAGCAAGGTGGGTCCTGGGGCTGCCAGCCAGGTCGGCAGCGACGTTCCGGAGGAGGACTTCCTAGGGAAGACAGGGAGGCGCTCGTGAGGCGTTTGGTTAGTGGTGGTACACAGCAGCGACCGGATGGAGTGGAGGGCATCCGGGAGGACTTCCTGCCACCGGGAAACTGGGAGATTTCTGGACCGTAGGGCCAGTAGGACGGTCTTCCAGACCGTACCATTCTCCCTCTCTACCTGACCGTTCAATTGGCAGCTCAGGCTAGGGAATTGCAGTTCAAATTGCTCAATGAAATCAAACAAAATAAACTAATCCTGACATTGGGAGGATGTGTGGATTCAACGTTACCAGTGGAACAATCAGAGCAAAAGATCAATCATGTCCTCCCGATCCCCTCCCAAAGCCAATGTTGAGCTAGGGAAGTTCAGTCTCCAGCAAGAATTTCAAGAGGGGGCAAGAGAGAGAGAATGTGCGCAGCAACACAAGATCCAGGTGATAAGATGAAAAGCTCAATGAGCAGAGTGGGAATGCCAAGAAGAGAAGAGGGAAATCGCTAAACAGCAGGGGCATGCTTCGGTGAGTTCCCAAGCACTGTGCCCCGACAAGCCAGAACAATCCGGAAAGGCTGAGCAAACCAAAAGTTTCAGCAAAACTCTGCTGTGGCGCAGGCGGCTGCAGATAGCTCAGAGGCACTGCCTTTAGAAAAAAAGTTTTCTAGATTTTAAAAGTCTGTGATTCAGCCAGAAAAATATGAAAGAGGCTCATGCGAAGCAGCAGAAATCTGCAGAAGAGCAGAAAGCTGGAAAAGATCAAGAAGCACAAAAGAGTGGACCTCGGGCGAGAGCTGCTCACATTACCAAAGCAAGGTCAGTAAAACAAATGGGATCCAGAGCAGGCCCCGAGAATCTGAAATAGAATGTCCAAACATCCTCAAGCTGAAGAGGGAGCAGAAAATCCTCAAGCAGTTATAGAAGCCCTACAGTGCAGAAGGGGGCCATTTGGCCAATCAAGTCTGCATCGACCTTTGTACTCTACCCAGGCCCACTCAGCTGCCCATTTCCCGTAACCTCATCTAATAATCTGTGCACGAAGGGACAATTTAGCCAATCCACCTAACCTGCACATTTTTGGACTGTGGGGGGAAACCGCAGCAAACCCACGCAGACACGGGGAGAACGCGCAAACTCCACACAGTCACCCGAGGCCGGAATTGAACCAAGGTCCCTGGAGCTGTAAGGCAGCAGTGCTAACCACTGAGCCAGCATGCCGTCCTATCCTAGCCATGTTATCACCCCTGACTCAGGGAAAGAAATAGTGAGGGAGATGCCCCATGTAACCAAAGAGCCAGAAAGGACACAGGGTATTAAGCCAGGCACGGAAACTTGTCTTTGGGCACTTGACCAAAGTATGGCTAACGAAATGCTTCTTTCGAGTTTTAACTAGGAACACAGGCAGTCCCCAGGCCAGCTAAATTAAACCAGGGGAGCCCGTACCACTGCTGGAGCAAGTGAAGGTCTGGCTGTCCAATATCTTCTTTTCACTTTTAGCTCTTAAACTAACAGACACCAGACTGCCCTCTCTTGCAGTGATATGAAACAGTTATTTCTTATTCATTCCCAGTTTTTAATTAGACCTGCAGAGGCGAAGGGAAGCACAGAGGTGCAGTGGCTGTCTCAAGGTGCCGAAGACCTGAGTTCAATCCTGGCCCCGGGTCACTGTCCGTGTGGAGATTGCACATTCCCCCCCATGTCTGCGTGGGTCTCACCCCCACAACCCAAAGATGTGCAGGTTAGGTGAATTGGCCACGCTAAATTGTCCCTTAATTGGGAATAAAAAGAGAATTGGGTACTTAAAATTTTTTTTTTTAAAGACCTGCAGAGGAGAGACAAAACATTCAGCGATTTGTTCTCATTGTGAATACTTAGAAAAAAGACCAAACAGTTCAATTTCATCTTCTGACTAACATCGCACTTCTACTGATAACCAACAATTTCCACAACCATTCCCGTGATGGATTCCACTCCCCAATCTGGTCAATTTTAATTTCCTGAAGTTTATCTCTCTTATAACAGTTTCATTTTCACCTGGTAGAACCCTGAATATGTAACTCCTCACTTTTAGGTAGATGTATTTTCAATGCATAATTCCTAAATTGAAGAGGAAAACGAGATTGAGACAATGAGGTAAACACTTGGAGCAACATTTAAGTTTGAGCTGTGATTTTGTTTAAACTTGTTGAATCTGATTCACCCTCATAATTCTGACAACTTTACTAGGTTTGTTGTTTGATTTCTTGCTCCTTACCTGCACCGCGTCCTTGATGGAGGAGAGTTTATCAATGAAGCTCTCGCACTGTCAACACCTTAGTCCAGAGTGGCTGGTTACTGCTGCTTCAGTTTCACATTTAAACTGGGAGTGAATAGTGACACTGAACAGCTTTCCAGTCATTGGGCAAATTCTTGGAGGTCACAGTCTGAGGAAACGGGGCAGACCATTTAGGACGTTCTCCCCATGTCTGCATGGGTTTCCTCCGGGTGCTCCGGTTTCCTCCCACAGTCCAAAGACGTGGAGGTTAGGTGGATTGGCCGTGATAAATTGCCCTGAGTGACCAAAAAGGTTAGGAGGGGTTATTGGGTTACGGGGATAGGGTGGAAGTGAGGGCTTAAGTGGGCCGGTGCAGAATCGATGGGCCGAATGGCCTTCTTCTGCACTGTATGTTCTATGACAGAGATGAGGAGAAATGTCTTCACCAAGAGAGTGGTGAATTTGTTACCACGGAACGTAGCTGAGGCCAAAACACTGTGGGTGCGATTTAACGGGAAAAGGTCTAAGTGTCATTTTTGGCATGATTTGCCGGGTGTTTCCCGGCGACTGCATTCGTGAGATCGTGGCCCATATTTAACGGCACTTTGTGCCGAAAATTAACGCCCACGAGGTTCACGTCATTACTGGCTGTCTCGCCATCTGATTCGCTGGGCTTGTGGCACAGCAGCTCTCTGCTAACAATGGGGAATGTCTTTTAAATGTTCCCTCACAACTCACTCCCAACCAGCGCATAAGTACATTTTTAAAAAGATATTCCAAACATACACAACATCTACAAAATACACAGTCCATCAAAGCATATTTAATAGTCTGTGCAGTTTTTCCCCTTTAAACCCCCCTTCCCGCGATGAGCAGCTCCTGACATACAGTCATGTACGGCCTCCACCCCACCTCAAAATCCTTTTCTGACCCCCTCAACTTGAAATTAATCTTCTCCAGCCAGGGGGACCTCCTAATGTTGCTGGAGAGCTGCCTACCCTTTACAAAACCTGTTTATTCCTCTAAGACCACCTCTGGCACGCACCCTTCCAACCTACACGGCAACACCTTCGCCTGAACTTTCACATCCATGTTCAACAAAGAGCTGGGCCTGTAGGACACACACTCTAGTGGGTCCTTCCCCGTCGCTGGCAACTTCCCCCACTCCACTGCCTCACTAAACATCCCCAACAGGTGTGGGGCCAACCTTGTCGCAAACTGCTTAAAAAACTCTGCCGGAAAGCCGTCCAGTTCTGGGGCCTTCCCCGACTCCACCCCCCCTGATACTATCCATCATCTCCCTCAGCCCCAGTGGCTCCTCAAATGCCTGCCTCAGTACCGCCCGACACACCACAAAAAAAATCAATTCTAGAGTACACCTTGCACACGTGCAAGAAGAAAGAATGCTCCCTCCTTCCCGGGTTCCAGGGATCTACGACCCCCATCTGTCCGGAAACCCTTCCAGCTCTCTCGCCATCCTCGACCTTCCGATCGACTTGGGGCTGAACCTGTCTACCTTCGGCTCCATCACACAGCATCCCCGTCCATGATCAGCTGGTATGAATCCAAGTCCGGAATCGCCACTAGTACCCTCTTGACAAACCCCGCATCGTCCCAATTAGGTTCATAAACATTGACTAACACTACCGGTGTCCCCTCTAACACCCCACTCATTATCGCAAACCTACCCCACCCCCCACCCCCCCCACCCAGATCCCGCACCTCCCTGGCCCCCATAACCCCATTTTCCTGCTCAGCCAAATGGCAACTCCCTTCGACTTCGAGTCAAACCCCGAGTGAAATACTTGTCCCACCCATCCCTTCCTCAGTCTAACCTGATCCTTCACCCAGAAATGTGTCTCCTGCACAAAAATCATGCCCTCTCTCAAACCCCTCAGATGTGTAAAAGCCTGGGACCGCCTAACCGGTCTGTTTATCCTGCGGACATTTCATCTCAGAATTCCTACTAAAGGCTTACGCCTCCACCACCTTCTGTCATGCGCCATCGTCTCCTTTTGATTCTGCTTCATCCAAACCTACTCTGAACCGGGCCCATCCTAGGTGCCCCCACCCCCCCCCCCCCCACCCCCCACCCCCCACCCCCCCCCCCGCGCCCAAGACCTCGCTCATCCTCCCAACCATCCACGTCGCACATCAAACCACCCCCCCCCCCCTCAATCTGGCCAACTCTCACGGCCTTCATCCCCCACCACACACCCATTCACTAGCATTGCCTGCTAGCGTGGCCTCTCCCACCCGAAGGCCCCCTTACTCACACTCCCACCACTCCCCCACCAACCCCACCTTAGCCTGCCGAACAGGCCCCCAACCACTCTAAATAATGACCAACCATCAACACAACGCAAAGGCCCCCTTCGGACACGCCCCTTACATGAAAAAGATACAAAATTCACAAATAACCTGCTCCCAAAAAACAAAAAGGCGGGAGGGGGAATCGATCGCCCCCTTGCAAACTTCAAACTTCTGAAATTCCATCCCCCCCCCCCAATCGGCAACCCAAAATAACCGCAACTCCCAACTTATGCAGATTTAACTACTCCATTCCTTACCACCCCACAGCTTTCCCTAAGCCGATGGTCCCTTCTAAAGTCATTCGTCTCCTCCGGCGTCTCTAAATATTACTCCCAGCCATCATGTGTTACCTAGAGTTTGGCTGGGTACAACACCCCAAACCGAATCTGCCGTCAGTACAACACCACCTTGGCCTTGTTGCAGCCCGCACACCACCTCCGCGCCGATGTCCTGGTAGATCCGCACTTGATTACCCTCCCATTCACAGACTCTCTTCGCCCTGGACCACCTGGACCCGCTGTTACCAGACTCATGAATGACCCTCTTATGGACTGAACTGATCTCTCCACATATCTTTATTGAATAGCACCACACTCCGTAAGCTTGATCTGTCTGGACTGTAAGCAGAGCAATATTTTTTACTGTACCTTTGTACACGTGAAAATAAATCCAAATCTAAATCAAGGTGCTCAGTCAAGTCCGTGTCCAGCACTGGCAGCAGGTCAGCCCATATCTTTGAGAACCGCACTCCCGGTCACAGAGCCGAAGAGGTGGCAGCAAATAAGCATGCGACCTCCAGGCAGTGGCAGCTAACAGCAGGAGCAAGCAGCAAGGATAGCCTGGGGCCACCTGCAGATGCACATGAAGCTCAACCAAGTAAACAAAAGTAAAAAAAAAAAAGGGACAAAGAAAAAGAGGGCACCCCTGATAGGGGTGCTGTCCAAACTACAACAAACAGCAATGGAGGCTTAAAAACTCAAATCAAAATGTGGGTAAAAGGATCAATTCAGCACCCCAGGTCCTGCGATGCCCACTGAGCACGAAAGGCCGTCATGGTGCCAGTGGACATCACATGCTCCCTCTCGAGGGACACCTGGCCATGAAGGAAGCCACGGAAGAGGGGCAGGCAGTCGGGCTGGACGACCCCCTCGACTGCCCGAGGCCTGGACCTGTTTATGGTGAGTTTCATCAAGCCCAGGAATAGGTTCACAAGGAGGACCTCCTCCTTGTCCGCTCCTCACCGGGTGCCCACAGATTAGAAGTGTGGGGCTGAAATGCAAACCAAACTTCAGTAAAAGTTTTGATAGGAAACTAAAAAGGTGCAGCCTAAAACATTTAACATAGGCATGGTCCACGGATGCTGCAAGACCACAAAAAGGGCAGGCATCAGCAGAGTCCGTGAACCGTGCCAATGACGGTTTCATGGTACTGCTGCATACAACACCCTCGACCCCAGTTTTCCAAGATTGAGGGGAATGACTCTTCCTTAGAGGGACCGGCATGCCAAGGCCTGGCAATGGGCGAGGGCGAGGAGGTGAAAGGTGTGCAGGAGCAGCCCAAACAGGAAAGTCCTCCGTGCAGTGCGAAAGGGCACGGAGGGCATTTCCTCGAGGTGGCTTGGGGAGAATACACTTGAGAGCTGTGAAGTGCCCACATAACTAATAAGGCCAATTCCCCTTTAAATAGTGGTTAAATAGCCTTCAGCTGTGGAACTAGAGGCTGCTCACAGTCAGAGGGAGTTAAAGTGGCCTGCAACATATAACCAAGAGCAGGGCTCCGTCTTGGAAGTGTTTGGTGAGACAGACAGGCAGCAGCTGTAGTTGCCCCTGTTATGGGTATACACAATGATGGAGGATGCTGACCCTCGACCTAAGACGGCCAACCCTCCCCGACCAGACCAATCACCCCCGGGCGTCCCCCCCCCTCCCACCTGAGCACTGTGGCATCATCTCCAATGGCCTTGAGCTGCATGGAAATGGCTCCTCATCACTTCAGTCCCCCTCAGCAGCCATTGCGCCAGCTTCACGTTTTAAAAGCGAGTGCTAATTGACGGTCGCATAACCTCTCTCTGGGAGCCGGTTAATTCCCGGGAAAAGGTTACATTGGACTTCTATCTCGCTAATGAGATAGAGATTGGTGCTAATTTGAGTCTCTGATCTTCTTGCGATGATTGGGCGGAATCCGGAACCCACCACTAGGAGCGGGCCGGTTCGATAGTGAACTGATTCGCGCCTGACACGGACCTCGATTTTGGTATCTCCCGCTATTTAACTGGCCCACCCAGAACCGTGCCGGGTGCAACGTGGTGGTTAAATTGCACCCTGCATGTTTTCAAGAAGTAGTTAGATATATCACTTGGGAGTAAGGGGAGCAAAGGATATGAGGGGAAGACAGGATTAGGCTATTGAGTTGAATGATTAGTTGTGATAATGAATGGCAGAGCAGGCTCGAAGGATCAAACAGCCTCTTCCTGCTCCTATTTTCCATGTTTCTATCCAATGAAAATCAAGCACCATGTAGGATCATTTGTCAAAGCAGAAATTGTGTTTTTACAATTCCTAAAAATATGAATCTAAACAAAAGGAGCATCTTACTCAAACACAATGGACAGAAATTGGTGGATGGTGAGTCTTCAGATAAATGCTGTCACTGAACGGCTATAACAATTTGCTATTTTCAAGGATTTTGTACTGATTTTCCAGCCATTACTGGAGGGTTGAAAATACTGCCCCATTCACCTTTCACTCATTTCCTTCATACCCTTAAGTTTCACTTTCCTGAACTGCAACCGTTCAATATTCTCTGGACGTCACAAAAGTTGATAATGAGTAACTGGTTTCCAGTAAAAGTTCTCAAACAAAAACCAGAAAAAAACTATTTCAAATGCCATGTATCCGCTCAAAGTACACTTGCCACGAAGTGTCTCCGCACACACTTTGAATCAATTTATTTACCTATTGCCCCACACAAAACATTGCCAGGAGCTTACATTTTGTTAGCCTATCAGAAACAAATGATGATCATGGAGACAACAATGTGGAGCATGCATTGGGTGTGAGGGAGGGATTAGGTTGGCAAATTAGGCGCAGAATGGTCATACTGTCCTGACTACTGATGATACAAGGCTAATAACCCCAAGTCAGGCGTACAAATCCAGTATGCCCAATTGTTCAATAGAACTCAATTGAAACAATTATGCAATCTGCCAGACTGAATCACTAATATCCTTCAGGAAGGAGAATTGATCCTCTTGCTGGCATATGCACAATTCTGTTTCTCAAAGACTTCAACAGGGAACCGGATCGGTCCTTGTCTGGGGCAGACAATGCATCATAGAGGCGACAAGTGTGTGTGTGGTGATGGTGGGAGGGTTGTGGAGAATAAGGGACCTGGAAAGACATGAAGCATCAGGGCATGTGATCTCTCTCGCTGGTCCTGTATTTTAGACTCTCAGCTTGATAAGTGCAGCAAATTTAATTTTACAAGACTGATAAACAAGCATATCTTCATCAGACCTTTCCTAATTTCACAAGTCATGCCGATTGAGTTTGAAGCTAAGATAATCTCAAAAGGCCTTTTTGTTTTGTTCTAGAGTGACATAGATGACCCGCTGAAGAGTTGCATTGAACTTGTGACCCCTTCCAATGGTGACAAAAATGCACATTAATATTGCAAAGTTAAGAAAATGTAGAAAACATAAATAACAAATGTATCCTACTGTGAGAAAACAGTAGGTCCCTTGTGTCACTTTGGGGAATGGATGGGTGGTGGGAGAAGTGCTCTTGCAGGATGGGAGGGCAATTCAAGCCTACCTAGATAACAGTGGGAGATATCTGCTGTTTTGTGAGGTCCACCTGATTGCACTGTCGATGTAAAGATGGGTGTGGCGCATACTCTACCAATCTATACAAGGTGCTGTTCATAGGAGTCACTATAGGAAGGAGTAAGTACTTCTACCAAAGGGTCGTGAATCTGTCAAATTCACTACCTGAGAGCGCAGTGGATGCTGGGACCTTGAGTAAATTTAAGGAGGACTTAGATGGACTTTTAATTATTAATGGGTTGAAGGATTACGGGCAGGACGGTGAAGATGAGGCCATGATGAGATAAGCCATAATCGGATTCAACAGTGGATCAGGCTCGAGGGGCTAAATTGCCTCCTCCTGCTCCTAGTCCTAATGTTCTTATGTTCAAAGAAAGACCATTCCCCCTGTGCAGCTCAAATCAAAGCTTCAGGCATGAATTTGTCAACAACGGACACTCATGGCTGCTGTCCCCAAAGCTAGACCTTTGCGAGAAAAATATAGTGAAGACTACTTGTGTCTCTGCTCCGCCTCTTATTCAATGAGGCAGTGCCAGTGTGTGGACACATAAAACAGGCTAAGGCCAGACAGAGGTGGTGCAGGGAATGGTGAAGGACAATTGCCTGCCCAGAAATCTGCACGATCCAGGAAGGAGTGTCTCAGTGTGTTGGTTTAATTATAACTGTCTGGGTCACTATGGCTGTGACTATCGCAGTTGGGACATTGTGGAGGCTGACAGTGAGGCCGGCTTTCCCTCGCCTATACAGATGAGTTTGGACCCCTGTTGAGGAGCAGTTGGAGAGAATGGAGGCAGTGGTAGACGAAATGTGAATTGATGAGAGTAAGGTCTGTTGTTGTAGTGTATCAGCTACCCAAGTAAGTAACTGCGAACCCCAGTGACTCTAGTAGTTCTCCCACAGAGATGTGTCTCCCCCCCCCCCCACCCCCCGACACCCCCGACGCAGTGGCGGTAGGAGACTGTTAAACTGCACTGCAGATAATGGAGGCCATCAGCAAATTCATATGATTTGATTCTGAGTTCAGCACAACTCTCCACAATCATTACCCCAATCCCAGGAAGCTCCACTCTTAACCAGCTGAGAGCATGCCATACATTTAAAACGCCGTGAAGTAATTGTTCAAGGAGGGTGTCCTTCACAAACATAAGAAAATTTTAAAAAGAAAAATAAAGGTTTCAATTCTTTTGCTTCTTCGTCCACTTCTTCCTCATCTGGCTTTTCACATCAGCCCTGGATACCCGTTTGATGAAGAAGCTAAAGATTTTTCGAAACAATTTGCATATTCACAAATGTTTCTAATCTGAAAGAAATTAAATATTAAATTAACTGGCTGCATGTATGAATTAGATGTACTTGTAAATTTATGAAAAGGCTCGACAGCTTGGGCTGAATTCTCCACCGGCGGGATGCTCCATTTTGCCGGCAGCCCGGGGGTTTCCTGACGGCATGGGGCTGCCCCACAATGGGAAACCCCATTGACCAGCCGGTGAAACGGAGCATTCCGCCGGTGCGCTGAACCAGAAACCTGGCGCGGCGGGACAGAGACTCTGCCCCTTGTCTCGCAAAATATAAAAATAAAGGCGTGGGGCGGGATTCTCCAATGCCGCAGAGTGTCCACGCCGTCGTAAACGCTCTTACGTCTGCACGGCGCTGGAGCGGTTCGCGCCGCTCCAGCTGCAGATCCTGCCGCGTACTGTGCACCGTGGGATCCGCGAATGCGCAGTTGCACCGGTGCCGATGAGGACATGCGCAGTGGCGCCGGCGCCAACAAGTGCATGCGCAGTGGCCTCCTTCAATGTGTCGGCACCGACGCAACACGGCGCAGGGCTACAGGGACCGACGTGTAGGAAAGGAGGCCCCCAGCCACAGAGACCGGCCCGCCGATCGGTGGGTCTCGTTCGCGGGCCAGGCCACATCGGAGAGCCCCCCCCCCAGGGTCGGACCCCTCCCTCCCCACAGGCCGCCACCCGACCCTTACACGCTGAGGTCCTGCCAGCCCAGAGCAGGTTAGAACGGCGCCGGCGGGATGCGACTCTTTTCCTACGGCCACTCGGCCCATCCGGAGAATCGGCGGGCCAGCCGCGTAGAGCGGCCCGCGGCCGGTGCAACACTATTTTATTAAGTTAGAAACTGTTGAACATATTTTCACTGTGGGTTAACACGATGTTAGATCGTGCACTATATGCACTCAGCACATAGTGAGGATAGAACATAGAAAATACAGCACAGAACAGGCCCTTCGGCCCACGATGTTGTGCCGAACCTTTGTCCTGGATTAATCATAGATTATCATTGAATTTACAGTGCAGAAGGAGGCCATTCGGCCCCCTGAGTCTGCACTGGCTCCTGGAAAGAGCACCCTACCCAAACTCAACACCTCCACCCAACACAAAGGGCAGTTTTGGACATTAAGGGCAATTTATCATTGGCCAATTCACCTAACCTGCACATCTTTGGACTGTGGGAGGAAACCGGAGCACCCGGAGGAAACCCACGCAGACACGGGGAGGACGTGCAGACTCCGCACAGACAGTGACCCAAGCCGGAATCGAACCTGGGACCCTGGAGCTGTGAAGCATTGTGCTATCCACAATGCTACCGTGCTGCCCTTAAGAACAAATGAATCGACACTATATAATTTTACCGTAATCCATGTACCTATCCAATAGCTGCTTGAAGGTCCCTAATGTTTCTGACTCAACTACTTCCACAGGCAGTGCATTCCATGCCCCCACTACTCTCTGGGTAAAGACGTTACCTCTGATATCCCTCCTATATCTTCCACCTTTCACCTTAAATTTATGTCCCCTTGTAATGGTTTGTTCCACCCGGGGAAAAAGTCTCTGACTGTCTACTCTATCTATTCCCCTGATCATCTTATAAACCTCTATCAAGTCGCCCCTCATCCTTCTCCGTTCTAATGAGAAAAGGCCTAGCACCCTCAACCTTTCCTGGTAAGACCTACTCTCCATTCCAGGCAACATCCTGGTAAATCTTCTTTGCACCTTTTCCAAAGCTTCCACATCCTTCCTAAAATGAGGCGACCAGAACTGTACACAGTACTCCAAATGTGGCCTTACCAAAGTTTTGTACAGCTGCATCATCACCTCACGGCTCTTAAATAGAAGTCAGAAGAGTGGTGGTGGATTCAATCCCTCTGTTAATGAACGCGAGCACACCATAGGCCTTCTTCACAGCTCTATCCACTTGAGTGGCAACTTTCAAAGATGTATGAACATAGACCCCAAGATCTCTCTGCTCCTCCACATTGCCAAGAACTCTACCATTAACCCTGTATTCCGCATTCATATTTGTCCTTCCAAAATGGACAACCTCACACTTTTCAGGGTTAAACTCCATCTGCCACTTCTCAGCCCAGCTCTGCATCCTATCTATGTCTCTTTGCAGCCGACAACAGCCCTCCTCACTATCCACAACTCCACCAATCTTCGTATCGTCTGCAAATTTACTGACCCACCCTTCAACTCCCTCATCCAAGTCATTAATGAAAATCACAAACAGCAGAGGACCCAGAACTGATCCCTGCGGTACGCCACTGGTAACTGGGATCCAGGCTGAATATTTACCATCCACCACCACTCTCTGACTTCTATCGGTTAGCCAGTTCGTTATCCAACTGGCCAAATTTCCCACTATCCCATGCCTCCTTACTTTGTGCAGAAGCCTACCATGGGGAACTTTATCAAATGCCTTACTAAAATCCGTGTACACTACATCCACTGATTTACCTTCATCCACATGCTTGGTCACCTCCTCAAAGAATTCAATAAGATTTGTAAGGCAAGACCTACCCCTCACAAATCCGTGCTGACTATCCCTAATCAAGCAGTGTCTTTCCAGATGCTCAGAAATCCTATCCTTCAGTACCCTTTCCATTACTTTGCCTACCACCGAAGTAAGACTAACTGGCCTGTAATTCCCAGGGTTATCCCTAGTTCCTTTTTTGAACAGGGGCACGACATTCGCCACTCTCCAATCCCCTGGTACCACCCCTGTTGACAGTGAGGACGAAAAGATAATTGCCAACGGCTCTGCAATTTCATCTCTTGCTTCCCATAGAATCCTTGGATATATCCCGTCAGGCCCGGGGGACTTGTCTATCCTCAAGTTTTTCAAAATGCCCAACACATCTTCCTTCCTAACAAGTATTTCCTCGAGCTTACCAATCTGTTTCACACTGTCCTCTCCAACAATATCGCCCCTCTCATTTGTAAATACAGAAGAAAAGTACTCATTCAAGACCTCGCCTATCTCTTCAGACTCAATACACAATCTCCCGCTACTGTCCTTGATCGGACCTACCCTCGCTCTAGTCATTCTCATATTTCTCACATATGTGTAAAAGGCCTTGGGGTTTTCCTTGATCCTACCCGTTCATGCCCTCTCTTAGCTTTCCTAATCACTTTCTTCAGTTCCCTCCTGGCTATCTTGTATCCCTCCAATGCCCTGTCTGAACCTTGTTTCCTCAGCCTTACATAAGTCTCCTTTTTTCTCTTAACAAGACATTCAACCTCTCTTGTCAACCATGGTTCCCTCACTCGACCATCTCTTCCCTGCCTGACAGGGAACAGATGGACACTGGGAGCGGATGGACACTGGGAGCAGATGGACAGTGGGAGCAGATGGATGGTGAGAGCAGATAGACACTGGGAGCAGATTGACACTGGGAGCAGATGGATGTCAGGAGCAGATGGACGGCGGAGGCAGATCGATCCTGGGAGCAGATGGATACTGGGAGCAGATGGACACTGGGAGCAGATCGACACTGGGTGCAGATCGACAGTGGGAGCGGATGGACACTGGGAGCAGATGGACGTTGGGAGCAGATGGACGGTGGGAGCAGATGGACACTGGGAGCAGATGGACGGTGGGAGCAGTTGGACACTGGGAGCAGATCGACACTTGGAGCAGATGGACTGTCGGAGCAGATGGACACAGGGAGCAGATGGACGGTGGGAGCAGATGGCCATTGGGAGCAGATGGACGCTGGGAACAGATGGCCGGTGCGAGCAGATGGACATTGGGAGCAGATGGACGGTGGGAGCAGATGGACAGTGGGAGCAGATCGACACTGGGAGCAGATGGATGGTGGGAGCAGATGGACGGTGGGAACAGATGGACACTGGGAGCAGATGGACACGGGGAACAGATGGCCGGGGGGAGCTAATGGACACTGGGAGCAGATGGACACTGGGAGCAAATGGACGGTGGGAGCAGATGGACATTGGGAGCAGATGGACGGTGGGAGCAGATGGAGGGTTTGGCAGATGCACACTGGGAGCAGATGGACACTGGGAGCAGATGGACACTGGGAGCAGATGGATGGTGGGAACAGATGGACACTGGGAGCAGATGGACGGTGGGAGCAGATGGACAGCGGGAGCAAATGTACACTGGGAGCAGATGGACGGTGGGCGAAGATGGAAGGTGGGAGCAGATGGAGACTGGGAGCAGATGGACACTGGGAGCAGATCGACACTTGGATCAGATGGACACTGGGAGCAGATAGACGGTGGTAGCAGATGGACACCTGGAGCAGATGGACACCTGGAGCAGATGGACACTGGGAGCAGATGGACGGTGGGAGCATATGGACACTGGAAGCAGGTGGACAGTGGGAGCAGATGGATGGTGGGAGCAGATAGATGCTGGGAGCTGATGGACACTGGGAGTAGATGGACGGTGGGAGCAGATGGATGGTGAGAGCAGATGGACACTGAGAGCAGATGGATGTCGGGAGCAGTTGGACGGCGGAGGCAGATCGACACTGGGAGCAGATGGACGGTGGGCGCACATGGACACTGGGAGAAGATCGACGGTGGGAGCAGATGGATGGTGGGAGCAGATGGACGGTGGGAACAGATGGACAATGGGAGCAGATGGACACTGGGAGCAGATGGACACTGGGAGCTGATGGATGGTGGGAGCAGATGGAGGGTTTGGCAGATGCACACTGGGCGCAGATGGACACTGGGAGAAGATGGACACTGGGAGCAGATGGATGGTGGGAACAGATGGACACTGGGTGCAGATGTACGGTGGGAGCAGATTGACAGCGGGAGCAAATGGACACTGGGAGCAGATGGACGGCGGGAGAAGATGGAAGGTGGGAGTAGATGGATGGTGGGAGCAGATGGACACTGGGAGCAGATGGACCCTTGGAGCAGGTCGACACTGGGAGTAGATAGACAGATGGATGGTGGGAGCAGATGGATGGTGGGAGCAGATGGACGGTGGGAGCAGATGGACACTGGGAGCAGATGGACACTGGGAGCAGATGGACACTGGGAGCAGATGGACAGTGGGAGCAGATGGACATTGGGAGCAGATGGACGGTGGGAGCAGATGGACACTGGGAGCAGATGGACGGTGGGAGCAGATGGACACTGGGAGCAGGTGGACACTGGGAGCAGGTGGACACTGGGTGCCGATGGACACTGGGAGCAGATGGATGGTGGGAGCAGATGCATACTGGGAGCAGATGGACACTTGGAGCAGATGGACGGTGGGAGCAGATGGACACTGGGAGCAGATGGATACTGGGAGAAGGTGGACATTGGGAGCAGATGGACACTGGGAGCAGATAGACAGTGGGAGCAGATGGGGACTGGGAGCAGAGAGACACTGGGAGCAGATGGACGGCGGGAGCAGATGGACGGCGGAAGCAGATCGATCCTGGGAACTGATAGAGACAGGGAGCAGATGGATTCTAGGAGCAGATCGACACTGGGAGCAGATGGACACTGTGACCAGATGGACGGTGGGAGCAGCTGGACACTGGGAGCAGATGGACACTGGGAGCAGATGGATGGTGGGAGCAGATGGACACTGGGAGCAGATGGACGGTGGGAGCAGATGGACAGCGGGAGCAAATGGACACTGGCAGCAAATGGACGGCGGGAGAAGATGGAAGGTGGGAGAAAATGGATGGTGGGAGCAGATGGACACTGGGAGCAGGTTGACACTGGGAGCAGATGGAGACTGGGTGCAGATGGACACTGGGAGCAGATCGACACTGAGATCAGATGGACACTGGGAGCAGATAGACGGTCGGAGCAGATGGACACCTGGAGCAGATGGACACCTGGAGCAGGTGGACACTGGGAGCAGATGGACGGTGGGAGCAGATGGACGGTGGGAGCAGACGGGCACTGGGAACAGATGGACACTGGGAGCGGATGGACACTGGGAACAGATGGACAGTGGGAGCAGATGGATGGTGGGAGCAGATGGACACTGGGAGCTGATGGACACTGGGAGTAGATGGACGGTGGGAGCAGATGGATGGTGAGAGCAGATGGACACTGGGAGCAGATGGATGTCGTGAGCTGATGGACGGCGGAGGCAGATCGACACTGGGAGCAGATGGACGGTGGGAGCACATGGACACTGGGAGAAGATGGACGGTGGGAGCAGATGGGTGGTGGGAGCAGATGGACGGTGGGAACAGACGGACACTGGGAGCAGATGGACACTGGGAGCAGATGGACACTGGGAGCAGATGGATGGTGGGAGCAGATGGACGGTGGGAGCAGATGGACATTGGGAGCAGATTGACGGTGGGAGCAGATGGTCACTGGGAGCACATGGACACTGGGAGAAGATGAACCGTGGGAGCAGATGGACACTGGGAGCAGATGTACACTGGGTGCCGGGGGACATGGGGAGCAGATGGACACTGGGAGCAGATGGACGGTTGGAGTTGATGGATGGTGTGAGCAGATGGACACTGGGAGCAGATGGACACTGGGAGCAGATGGACGGTGGGAGCAGATGGACACTGGGAACAGATGAACACTGAGAGCGGATGGTCACTGGGAGCAGATGGACAGTGGGAGCAGATGGATGGTGCGAGCAGATAGACCCTGGGAGCAGATTGACACTGGGAGCAGATCGACAGTGGGAGCAGATGGAAGGCGGAGGCAGATCGATCCTGGGAGCAGATGGATACTGGGAGCAGATGGATACTGGGAGCTGATGGATACTGGGAGCAGATGGATACTGGGAGCAGATGGACACTGGGAGCAGATCAACACTGGGTGCAGATCGACAGTGGGATCAGATGGACACTGGGAGATGATGGACGGTGGGAGCAGATGGACGGTGGGAGCAGATGGACGGTGGGGGCAGATCGACACTTGGAGCAGATCGACACTGGGAGCAGATCGACAGTGGGAGCAGATGGACACTTGGAGCAGATGGACGGTGGGAGCAGATGGACACAGGGAGCAGATGGAGACTTGGAGAAGGTGGACACTGGGAGCAGATGGGCGTTAGGAGCAGATAGACACTGGGAGCAGGTGGACGGTGGGAGCAGATGGACGTTGGGAGCAGATGGACACTGGGAACAGTTGGACGGTGTGAGCAGATGGGCATTGGGAACAGATAGACGGTGGGAGCAGATGGACAGTGGGAGCAGATGGACACTGGGAGCAGATGGACGGGGGAACAGATGGACACTGGGAGAAGATGGACGGTGGGAGCAGATGGATGGTGGGAGCAGAAGGACGGTGGGAGCAGATGGACACTGGGAGCAGATGGAGACTGGGAGCAGATGGACGGTGGGAACAGATGGACATTGGGAGCAGATGGACTCTGGGAGCAGATGGACGGTGGGAGCAGATGGACACTGGGAGCAGATGGACTCTGGGAGCAGGTGGACACTGGGTGCCGATGGACACTGGGAGCAGATGGACAGTGGGAGCAGATGGATGGTGGGAGCAGATGCACACTGGGAGCAGATGGACACTTAGAGCCGATGGACGGTGGGAGCAGATGGACACTGGGAGGAGATGGAAACTGGGAGAAGGTGGACATTGGGAGCAGATGGACACTGAGAGCAGATAGACGGTGGGAGCAGATGGATGGTGGGAGCAGATGGGCACTGGGAACAGAGAGACACTGGGAGCAGATGGACGGCGGGAGCAGATGGACGGCGGAAGCAGATCGATACTGGGAGCTGATGGACACTGGGAGCAGATGGATTCTGGGAGCAGATTGACACTGGGAGCAGATGGACAGTGGGAGCAGATGGACACTGACCAGATGGACGGTGGGAGCAGCTGGACACTGGGAGCAGATGGACACTGGGAACAGATGGATGGTGGGAGCAGATGGAGGGTTTGGCAGATGCACACTGGGAGCAGATGGACACTGGGAGCAGATGGACACTGGGAGCAGACGGATGGTGGGAACAGATGGACACTGGGAGCAGATGGACGGTGGGAGCAGATGGACAGCGGGAGCAAATGGACAGTGGGAGCAAATGTACGGCGGGAGAAGATGGACGGTGGGAGCAGATGGATGGTGGGAGCAGATGGACACTGGGAGCAGGTTGACACTGGGAGCAGATGGAGACTGGGTGCAGATGTACACTGGGAGCAGATCGACACTGGGAACAGATGGACACTGGGAGCAGATAGGCGGTAGGAGCAGACGGACACCTGGAGCAGTTGGACACCTGGAGCAGGTGGACACTGGCAGCAGATGGACGGTGGGAGCAGATGGACGGTGGGAGCAGAACGGCACTGGGAACAGATTGTCACTGGGAGCGGATGGACACTGGGAGCAGATGGACAGTGGGAGCAGATGGATGGTGGGAGCAGATAGACACTGGGAGCTGATGGACACTGGGAGTAGATGGACGGAGGGAGCAGATGGATGGTGAGAGCAGATGGACACTGGGAGCAGATGGATGTCGGGAGCAGTTGGATGGCGGAGGCAGATCGACACTGGGAGCAGATGGACGGTGGGAGCACATGGACACTGGGAGAAGATGGACGGTGGGAGCAGATGGATGGTGGGAGGAGATGGAACGGTGGGAACAGATGGACACTGGGAGCAGATGGACACGGGGAGCAGATGGACACTGGGAGCAGATGGACGGTGGCAGCAGATGGACACTGGGAGCAGATGTACACTGGTAGCAGGTGGACACGGGGAGCAGATGGACACTGGGAGCAGATGGACGGTGGGAGCAGATGGACGGTGGGAGCAGATGGATGGTGGGAGCAGATGGGCACTGGGAGCAGAGGGACACAGGGAGCAGATGGACGGCGGGAGCAGATGGACGGCGGAAGCAGATCGATCCTGGGAGCTGATGGAGATTGGGAGCATGTGGTTTCTGGGAGCAGATGGACACTGGGAGCAGATGGACAGTGGGAACAGATGGACACTGTGAGCAGATGGACGGTGGGAGCAGATGGACACTGGGAGCAGATGGACACTGGGAGCAGATGGAAACTGGGAGCAGATGGAGGGTTTGAGCAGATGGAAACTGGGAGCAGATGGACACTGGGAGCAGGTGGACGGTGGGAGCAGATCGACGTTGGGAGCAGATGGACACTGGGAACAGATGGACGGTGGGAGCAGATGGACATTGGGAACAGATGTATGGTGGGAGCATAATGGACAGTGGAAGCAGATGGACACTGGGAGCAGATGGACACTGGGAGCAGATGGATGGTGGGGGCAGATGGAGGGTTTGGCAGATGGACACTGGGTACAGATGGACACCGGGAGCAGATGGACACTGGGAGCAGATGGATGGTAGGAACAGATGGACACTGGGAGCAGATGGACGGTGGGAGCAGATGGACAGCGGGAGCAAATGGACACTGGGAGCAGATGGACGGCGGGAGAAGATGGAAGGTGGGAGCAGATGGATGGTGGGAGCAGATGGACACTGGGAGCAGATCGACACTGGGATCAGATGGACACTGGAAGCAATTAGACGGTGGGAGCAGATGGAGACCTGGAGCAGATGGACACCTGGAGCAGGTGGACACTGGGAGCAGATGGACGGTGGGAACAGATGGACGGTGGGAGCAGACGGGCACTGGGAACAGATGGACACTGGGAGCGGATGGACACTGGGAGCAGATGGACACTGGGAGCAGATGGATGGTGGGAGCAGATTGACACTGGGAGCAGATGGACACTGGGAGTAGATGGACGGTGGGAGCAGATGGATGGTGAGAGCAAATGGAAACTGGGAGCAGATGGATGTCGGGAGCAGATGGACGGCGGAGGCAGATCGATCCTGGGAGCAGATGGATACAGGGAGCAAATGGACAATGGGTGCAGATCGACACTGGGTGCAGATCGACAGTGGGAGCAGATGGACCCTGGGAGCAGATGGATGGTGGGAGTAGATGGACGGTGGGAGCAGATGGACGGTGGGAGCAGACGGGCACTGGGAACAGATGGACACTGGGAGCGGATGGACACTGGGAGCAGATGGACACTGGGAGCAGATGGATGGTGGGAGCAGATTGACACTGGGAGCAGATGGACACTGGGAGCAGATGGACACTGGGAGTAGATGGACGGTGGGAGCAGATGGATGGTGAGAGCAAATGGAAACTGGGAGCAGATGGATGTCGGGAGCAGATGGACGGCGGAGGCAGATCGATCCTGGGAGCAGATGGATACAGGGAGCAAATGGACAATGGGAGCAGATCGACACTGGGTGCAGATCGACAGTGGGAGCAGATGGACCCTGGGAGCAGATGGATGGTGGGAGTAGATGGACGGTGGGAGCAGATGGACGGTGGGAGCAGATGGACGGCGGAAGCAGATCGATACTGGGAGCTGATGGACACTGGGAGCAGATGGATTCTGGGAGTAGATCGACAGTGGGAGCAGATGGACACAGGGAGCAGATGGACAGTGGGAGCAGATGGACACTGGGAGCGGATGGACACTGGGAGCAGATGGACTGTGGGAGCAGATGGACACTGGGAGCAGGTGGACGGTGGGAGCAGATTGACACTGGGAGTAGATCGACAGTGGGAACAGATGGACACAGGGAGCAGATGGACAGTGGGAGCAGATGGACACTGGGAGCGGATGGACACTGGGAGCAGGAGGACGGTGGGAGCAGATGGCCGTTGGGAGCAGATGGACACTGGGAACAGATGGCCAGTGGGAGCAGATGGACATTGGGAGTAGATGGACGGTGGGAGCAGATGGATGGTGAGAGCAAATGGAAACTGGGAGCAGATGGATGTCGGGAGCAGATGGACGGCGGAGGCAGATCGATCCTGGGAGCAGATGGATACAGGGAGCAAATGGACAATGGGTGCAGATCGACACTGGGTGCAGATCGACAGTGGGAGCAGATGGACCCTGGGAGCAGATGGATGGTGGGAGTAGATGGACGGTGGGAACAGATGGCCGTTGGGAGCAGATGGACACTGGGAACAGATGGCCAGTGGGAGCAGAAGGACATTGGGAGCAGATGGACGGTGGGAGCAGATGGACAGTGGGAGCAGATCGACACTGGGAGCAGATGGATGGTGGGAGCAGATGGACGGAGGGAACAGATGGACACTGGGAGCAGATGGACACGGGAAGCAGATGGCCGGGGGGAGCTGATGGACACTGGGAGCAGATGGACACTGGGAGCAGATGGACAGTGGGAGCAGTTGGTCAGGGGGAGCAGATGGAGAGTGGGAGCATATGGACATTGGGAGCAGATGGACGGTGGGAGCAGATGGACACTGGGAGCACATGGACACTGGGAGCAGATGGACGTTGGGAGCAGATGGACACTGGGAACAGATGGACACTGGGAGCGGATGGACACTGGGAGCAGATGGACAGTGGGAGCAGATGGATGGTGAGAGCAGATAGACACTGGTAGCAGATTGACACTGGGAGCAGATGGATGTCGGGAGCAGATGGACGGCGGAGGCAGATCGATCCTGGGGGCAGATGGATACTTGGAGCAGATGGACACTGGGAGCAGATTGACACTGGGTGCAGATCGACAGTGGGAGCAGATGGACACTGGGAGCAGATGGACGGTGGGAGCAGATGGACGGAGGGAGCAGATGGACAGTGGGTGCTGATGGACACTGGGAGCAGATGGACACTGGGAGCAGATGGACGGTGGGAGCAGATGGACACTGGGAACAGATGGGCACTGGGAGCTGATGGACACTGGGAGCAGATGGATTCTGGGAGCAGATTGACACTGGGAGCAGATGGACAGTGGGAGCAGATGGACACTGACCAGATGGACGGAGGGAGCAGCTGGACACTGGGAGCAGATGGACACTGGAAACAGATGGATGGTGGGAGCAGATGGAGGGTTTGGCAGATGCACACTGGGAGCAGATGGACACTGGGAGCAGATGGACACTGGGAGCAGACGGATGGTGGGAACAGATGGACACTGGGAGCAGATGGACGGTGGGAGCAGATGGACAGCGGGAGCAAATGTACGGCGGGAGATGATGGACGGTGGGAGCAGATGGATGGTGGGAGCAGATGGACACTGGGAGCAGGTTGACACTGGGAGCAGATGGAGACTGGGTGCAGATGTACACTGGGAGCAGATCGACACTGGGAACAGATGGACACTGGGAGCAGATAGGCGGTAGGAGCAGACAGACACCTGGAGCAGTTGGACACCTGGAGCAGGTGGACACTGGCAGCAGATGGACGGTGGGAGCAGATGGACGGTGGGAGCAGATGGACGGTGGGAGCAGAACGGCACTGGGAACAGATGGACACTGGGAGCGGATGGACACTGGGAGCAGATGGACAGTGGGAGCAGATGGATGGTGGGAGCAGATAGACACTGGGAGCTGATGAACACTGGGAGTAGATGGCCGGGGGAGAAGATGGATGGTGAGAGCAGATGGACACTGGGAGCAGATTGATGTCGGGAGCAGATGGATGGCGGAGGCAGATCGACACTGGGAGCAGATGGACGGTGGGAGCACATGGACACTGGGAGAAGATGAACGGTGGGAGCAGATGGATGGTGGGAGGAGATGGACGGTGGGAACAGATGGACACTGGGAGCAGATGGATGGTGGGAGCAGATGGATGGTGGGAGCAGATAGACACTGGGAGCTGATGGACACTGGGAGTAGATGGATGGAGGGAGAAGATGGATGGTGAGAGCAGATGGACACTGGGAGCAGATGGATGTCGGGAGCAGATGGATGGCGGAGGCAGATCGACACTGGGAGCAGATGGACGGTGGGAGCACATGGACACTGGGAGAAGATGAACGGTGGGAGCAGATGGATGGTGGGAGGAGATGGACGGTGGGAACAGATGGACACTGGGAGCAGATGGATGGTGGGAGCAGATTGACACTGGGAGCAGATGGACACTGGGAGTAGATGGACGGTGGGAGCAGATGGATGGTGAGAGCAAATGGAAACTGGGAGCAGATGGATGTCGGGAGCAGATGGACGGCGGAGGCAGATCGATCCTGGGATCAGATGGATACAGGGAGCAAATGGACAATGGGTGCAGATCGACACTGGGTGCAGATCGACAGTGGGAGCAGATGGACCCTGGGAGCAGATGGATGGTGGGAGTAGATGGACGGTGGGAGCAGATGGACGGTGGGAGCAGACGGGCACTGGGAACAGATGGACACTGGGAGCGGATGGACACTGGGAGCAGATGGCCACTGGGAGCAGATGGATGGTGGGAGCAGATTGACACTGGGAGCAGATGGACACTGGGAGTAGATGGACGGTGGGAGCAGATGGATGGTGAGAGCAAATGGAAACTGGGAGCAGATGGATGTCGGGAGCAGATGGACGGCGGAGGCAGATCGATCCTGGGAGCAGATGGATACAGGGAGCAAATGGACAATGGGTGCAGATCGACACTGGGTGCAGATCGACAGTAGGAGCAGATGGACCCTGGGAGCAGATGGATGGTGGGAGTAGATGGACGGTGGGAGCAGATGGACGGTGGGAGCAGATGGACGGCGGAAGCAGATCGATACTGGGAGCTGATGGACACTGGGAGCAGATGGATTCTGGGAGTAGATCGACAGTGGGAGCAGATGGACACAGGGAGCAGATGGACAGTGGGAGCAGATGGACACTGGGAGCGGATGGACACTGGGAGCAGATGGACTGTGGGAGCAGATGGACACTGGGAGCAGGTGGACGGTGGGAGCAGATTGACACTGGGAGTAGATCGACAGTGGGAGCAGATGGACACAGGGAGCAGATGGACAGTGGGAGCAGATGGACACTGGGAGCGGATGGACACTGGGAGCAGGAGGACGGTGGGAGCAGATGGCCGTTGGGAGCAGATGGACACTGGGAACAGATGGCCAGTGGGAGCAGATGGACATTGGGAGTAGATGGACGGTGGGAGCAGATGGATGGTGAGAGCAAATGGAAACTGGGAGCAGATGGATGTCGGGAGCAGATGGACGGCGGAGGCAGATCGATCCTGGGAGCAGATGGATACAGGGAGCAAATGGACAATGGGTGCAGATCGACACTGGGTGCAGATCGACAGTGGGAGCAGATGGACCCTGGGAGCAGATGGATGGTGGGAGTAGATGGACGGTGGGAGCAGATGGCCGTTGGGAGCAGATGGACACTGGGAACAGATGGCCAGTGGGAGCAGAAGGACATTGGGAGCAGATCGACAGTGGGAGCAGATGGACACTGGGAGCAGATGGACGGTGGGAGCAGATGGACGGAGGGAGCAGATGGACAGTGGGTGCTGATGGACACTGGGAGCAGATGGACACTGGGAGCAGATGGACGGTGGGAGCAGATGGACACTGGGAACAGATGGGCACTGGGAGCTGATGGACACTGGGAGCAGATGGATTCTGGGAGCAGATTGACACTGGGAGCAGATGGACAGTGGGAGCAGATGGACACTGACCAGATGGACGGAGGGAGCAGCTGGACACTGGGAGCAGATGGACACTGGAAACAGATGGATGGTGGGAGCAGATGGAGGGTTTGGCAGATGCACACTGGGAGCAGATGGACACTGGGAGCAGATGGACACTGGGAGCAGACGGATGGTGGGAACAGATGGACACTGGGAGCAGATGGACGGTGGGAGCAGATGGACAGCGGGAGCAAATGTACGGCGGGAGATGATGGACGGTGGGAGCAGATGGATGGTGGGAGCAGATGGACACTGGGAGCAGGTTGACACTGGGAGCAGATGGAGACTGGGTGCAGATGTACACTGGGAGCAGATCGACACTGGGAACAGATGGACACTGGGAGCAGATAGGCGGTAGGAGCAGACAGACACCTGGAGCAGTTGGACACCTGGAGCAGGTGGACACTGGCAGCAGATGGACGGTGGGAGCAGATGGACGGTGGGAGCAGAACGGCACTGGGAACAGATGGACACTGGGAGCGGATGGACACTGGGAGCAGATGGACAGTGGGAGCAGATGGATGGTGGGAGCAGATAGACACTGGGAGCTGATGAACACTGGGAGTAGATGGACGGAGGGAGAAGATGGATGGTGAGAGCAGGTGGACACTGGGAGCAGATTGATGTCGGGAGCAGATGGATGGCGGAGGCAGATATAGACTTGGAGCAGATGGACGGTGGGAGCACATGGACACTGGGAGAAGATGAACGGTGGGAGCAGATGGATGGTGGGAGGAGATGGACGGTGGGAACAGATGGACACTGGGAGCAGATGGATGGTGGAAGCAGATGGATGGTGGGAGCAGATGGACACTGGGAGCTGATGGACACTGGGAGTAGATGGATGGAGGGAGAAGATGGATGGTGAGAGCAGATGGACACTGGGAGCAGATGGATGTCGGGAGCAGATGGATGGCGGAGGCAGATCGACACTGGGAGCAGATGGACGGTGGGAGCACATGGACACTGGGAGAAGATGAACGGTGGGAGCAGATGGATGGTGGGAGGAGATGGACGGTGGGAACAGATGGACACTGGGAGCAGATGGATGGTGGGAGCAGATTGACACTGGGAGCAGATGGACACTGGGAGTAGATGGACGGTGGGAGCAGATGGATGGTGAGAGCAAATGGAAACTGGGAGCAGATGGATGTCGGGAGCAGATGGACGGCGGAGGCAGATCGATCCTGGGAGCAGATGGATACAGGGAGCAAATGGACAATGGGTGCAGATCGACACTGGGTGCAGATCGACAGTGGGAGCAGATGGACCCTGGGAGCAGATGGATGGTGGGAGTAGATGGACGGTGGGAGCAGATGGACGGTGGGAGCAGACGGGCACTGGGAACAGATGGACACTGGGAGAGGATGGACACTGGGAGCAGATGGCCACTGGGAGCAGATGGATGGTGGGAGCAGATTGACACTGGGAGCAGATGGACACTGGGAGTAGATGGACGGTGGGAGCAGATGGATGGTGAGAGCAAATGGAAACTGGGAGCAGATGGATGTCGGGAGCAGATGGACGGCGGAGGCAGATCGATCCTGGGAGCAGATGGATACAGGGAGCAAATGGACAATGGGTGCAGATCGACACTGGGTGCAGATCGACAGTAGGAGCAGATGGACCCTGGGAGCAGATGGATGGTGGGAGTAGATGGACGGTGGGAGCAGATGGACGGTGGGAGCAGATGGACGGCGGAAGCAGATCGATACTGGGAGCTGATGGACACTGGGAGCAGATGGATTCTGGGAGTAGATCGACAGTGGGAGCAGATGGACACAGGGAGCAGATGGACAGTGGGAGCAGATGGACACTGGGAGCGGATGGACACTGGGAGCAGATGGACTGTGGGAGCAGATGGACACTGGGAGCAGGTGGACGGTGGGAGCAGATTGACACTGGGAGTAGATCGACAGTGGGAGCAGATGGACACAGGGAGCAGATGGACAGTGGGAGCAGATGGACACTGGGAGCGGATGGACACTGGGAGCAGGAGGACGGTGGGAGCAGATGGCCGTTGGGAGCAGATGGACACTGGGAACAGATGGCCAGTGGGAGCAGATGGACATTGGGAGTAGATGGACGGTGGGAGCAGATGGATGGTGAGAGCAAATGGAAACTGGGAGCAGATGGATGTCGGGAGCAGATGGACGGCGGAGGCAGATCGATCCTGGGAGCAGATGGATACAGGGAGCAAATGGACAATGGGTGCAGATCGACACTGGGTGCAGATCGACAGTGGGAGCAGATGGACCCTGGGAGCAGATGGATGGTGGGAGTAGATGGACGGTGGGAGCAGATGGCCGTTGGGAGCAGATGGACACTGGGAACAGATGGCCAGTGGGAGCAGAAGGACATTGGGAGCAGATGGACGGTGGGAGCAGATGGACAGTGGGAGCAGATCGACACTGGGAGCAGATGGATGGTGGGAGCAGATGGACGGAGGGAACAGTTGGACACTGGGAGCAGATGGACACGGGGAGCAGATGGCCGGGGGGAGCTGATGGACACTGGGAGCAGATGGACACTGGGAGCAGATGATCAGTGGGAGCAGTTGGTCAGGGGGAGCAGATGGAGAGTGGGAGCAGATGGACATTGGGAGCAGATGGACGGTGGGAGCAGATGGACACTGGGAGCACATGGACACTGGGAGCAGATGGACGTTGGGAGCAGATGGGCACTGGGAACAGATGGACACTGGGAGCGGATGGACACTGGGAGCAGATGGACAGTGGGAGCAGATGGATGGTGAGAGCAGATAGACACTGGTAGCAGATTGACACTGGGAGCAGATGGATGTCGGGAGCAGATGGACGGCGGAGGCAGATCGATCCTGGGAGCAGATGGATACTTGGAGCAGATGGACACTGGGAGCAGATTGACACTGGGTGCAGATCGACAGTGGGAGCAGATGGACACTGGGAGCAGATGGACGGTGGGAGCAGATGGACGGAGGGAGCAGATGGACAGTGGGTGCTGATGGACACTGGGAGCAGATGGACACTGGGAGCAGATGGACGGTGGGAGCAGATGGACACTGGGAACAGATGGGCACTGGGAGCTGATGGACACTGGGAGCAGATGGATTCTGGGAGCAGATTGACACTGGGAGCAGATGGACAGTGGGAGCAGATGGACACTGACCAGATGGACGGTGGGAGCAGCTGGACACTGGGAGCAGATGGACACTGGGAACAGATGGATGGTGGGAGCAGATGGAGGGTTTGGCAGATGCACACTGGGAGCAGATGGACACTGGGAGCAGATGGACACTGGGAGCAGACGGATGGTGGGAACAGATGGACACTGGGAGCAGATGGACGGTGGGAGCAGATGGACAGCGGGAGCAAATGTACGGCAGGAGAAGATGGACGGTGGGAGCAGATGGATGGTGGGAGCAGATGGACACTGGGAGCAGGTTGACACTGGGAGCAGATGGAGACTGGGTGCAGATGTACACTGGGAGCAGATCGACACTGGGAACAGATGGACACTGGGAGCAGATAGGCGGTAGGAGCAGACGGACACCTGGAGCAGTTGGACACCTGGAGCAGGTGGACACTGGCAGCAGATGGACGGTGGGAGCAGATGGACGGTGGGAGCAGAACGGCACTGGGAACAGATGGACACTGGGAGCGGATGGACACTGGGAGCAGATGGACAGTGGGAGCAGATGGATGGTGGGAGCAGATAGACACAGGGAGCTGATGGACACTGGGAAAAGATGGACGGAGGGAGAAGATGGATGGTGAGAGCAGATGGACACTGGGAGCAGATGGATGTCGGGAGCAGATGGATAGCGGAGGCAGATCGACACTGGGAGCAGATGGACGGTGGGAGCACATGGACACTGGGAGAAGATGAACGGTGGGAGCAGATGGATGGTGGGAGGAGATGGACGGTGGGAACAGATGGACACTGGGAGCAGATGGATGGTGGGAGCAGATTGACACTGGGAGCAGATGGACACTGGGAGTAGCTGGACGGTGGGAGCAGATGGATGGTGAGAGCAAATGGAAACTGGGAGCAGATGGATGTCGGGAGCAGATGGACGGCGGAGGCAGATCGATCCTGGGAGCAGATGGATACAGGGAGCAAATGGACAATGGGTGCAGATCGACACTGGGTGCAGATCGACAGTGGGAGCAGATGGACCCTGGGAGCAGATGGATGGTGGGAGTAGATGGACGGTGGGAGCAGATGGACGGTGGGAGCAGACGGGCACTGGGAACAGATGGACACTGGGAGCGGATGGACACTGGGAGCAGATGGCCACTGGGAGCAGATGGATGGTGGGAGCAGATTGACACTGGGAGCAGATGGACACTGGGAGTAGATGGACGGTGGGAGCAGATGGATGGTGAGAGCAAATGGAAACTGGGAGCAGATGGATGTCGGGAGCAGATGGACGGCGGAGGCAGATCGATCCTGGGAGCAGATGGATACAGGGAGCAAATGGACAATGGGTGCAGATCGACACTGGGTGCAGATCGACAGTAGGAGCAGATGGACCCTGGGAGCAGATGGATGGTGGGAGTAGATGGACGGTGGGAGCAGATGGACGGTGGGAGCAGATGGACGGCGGAAGCAGATCGATACTGGGAGCTGATGGACACTAGGAGCAGATGGATTCTGGGAGTAGATCGACAGTGGGAGCAGATGGACACAGGGAGCAGATGGACAGTGGGAGCAGATGGACACTGGGAGCGGATGGACACTGGGAGCAGATGGACTGTGGGAGCAGATGGACACTGGGAGCAGGTGGACGGTGGGAGCAGATTGACACTGGGAGTAGATCGACAGTGGGAGCAGATGGACACAGGGAGCAGATGGACAGTGGGAGCAGATGGACACTGGGAGCGGATGGACACTGGGAGCAGGAGGACGGTGGGAGCAGATGGCCGTTGGGAGCAGATGGACACTGGGAACAGATGGCCAGTGGGAGCAGATGGACATTGGGAGTAGATGGACGGTGGGAGCAGATGGATGGTGAGAGCAAATGGAAACTGGGAGCAGATGGATGTCGGGAGCAGATGGACGGCGGAGGCAGATCGATCCTGGGAGCAGATGGATACAGGCAGCAAATGGACAATGGGTGCAGATCGACACTGGGTGCAGATCGACAGTGGGAGCAGATGGACCCTGGGAGCAGATGGATGGTGGGAGTAGATGGACGGTGGGAGCAGATGGCCGTTGGGAGCAGATGGACACTGGGAACAGATGGCCAGTGGGAGCAGAAGGACATTGGGAGCAGATGGACGGTGGGAGCAGATGGACAGTGGGAGCAGATCGACACTGGGAGCAGATGGATGGTGGGAGCAGATGGACGGAGGGAACAGTTGGACACTGGGAGCAGATGGACACGGGGAGCAGATGGCCGGGGGGAGCTGATGGACACTGGGAGCAGATGGACACTGGGAGCAGATGATCAGTGGGAGCAGTTGGTCAGGGGGAGCAGATGGAGAGTGGGAGCAGATGGACATTGGGAGCAGATGGACGGTGGGAGCAGATGGACACTGGGAGCACATGGACACTGGGAGCAGATGGACGTTGGGAGCAGATGGGCACTGGGAACAGATGGACACTGGGAGCGGATGGACACTGGGAGCAGATGGACAGTGGGAGCAGATGGATGGTGAGAGCAGATAGACACTGGTAGCAGATTGACACTGGGAGCAGATGGATGTCGGGAGCAGATGGACGGCGGAGGCAGATCGATCCTGGGAGCAGATGGATACTTGGAGCAGATGGACACTGGGAGCAGATTGACACTGGGTGCAGATCGACAGTGGGAGCAGATGGACACTGGGAGCAGATGGACGGTGGGAGCAGATGGACGGAGGGAGCAGATGGACAGTGGGTGCTGATGGACACTGGGAGCAGATGGACACTGGGAGCAGATGGACGGTGGGAGCAGATGGACACTGGGAACAGATGGGCACTGGGAGCTGATGGACACTGGGAGCAGATGGATTCTGGGAGCAGATTGACACTGGGAGCAGATGGACAGTGGGAGCAGATGGACACTGACCAGATGGACGGTGGGAGCAGCTGGACACTGGGAGCAGATGGACACTGGGAACAGATGGATGGTGGGAGCAGATGGAGGGTTTGGCAGATGCACACTGGGAGCAGATGGACACTGGGAGCAGATGGACACTGGGAGCAGACGGATGGTGGGAACAGATGGACACTGGGAGCAGATGGACGGTGGGAGCAGATGGACAGCGGGAGCAAATGTACGGCAGGAGAAGATGGACGGTGGGAGCAGATGGATGGTGGGAGCAGATGTACACTGGGAGCAGGTTGACACTGGGAGCAGATGGAGACTGGGTGCAGATGTACACTGGGAGCAGATCGACACTGGGAACAGATGGACACTGGGAGCAGATAGGCGGTAGGAGCAGACGGACACCTGGAGCAGTTGGACACCTGGAGCAGGTGGACACTGGCAGCAGATGGACGGTGGGAGCAGATGGACGGTGGGAGCAGAACGGCACTGGGAACAGATGGACACTGGGAGCGGATGGACACTGGGAGCAGATGGACAGTGGGAGCAGATGGATGGTGGGAGCAGATAGACACTGGGAGCTGATGGACACTGGGAAAAGATGGACGGAGGGAGAAGATGGATGGTGAGAGCAGATGGACACTGGGAGCAGATGGATGTCGGGAGCAGATGGATAGCGGAGGCAGATCGACACTGGGAGCAGATGGACGGTGGGAGCACATGGACACTGGGAGAAGATGAACGGTGGGAGCAGATGGATGGTGGGAGGAGATGGACGGTGGGAACAGATGGACACTGGGAGCAGATGGATGGTGGGAGCAGATTGACACTGGGAGCAGATGGACACTGGGAGTAGATGGACGGTGGGAGCAGATGGATGGTGAGAGCAAATGGAAACTGGGAGCAGATGGAGGTCGGGAGCAGATGGACGGCGGAGGCAGATCGATCCTATGAGCAGATGGATACAGGGAGCAAATGGACAATGGGTGCAGATCCACACTGGGTGCAGATGGACAGTGGGAGCAGATGGACCCTGGGAGCAGATGGATGGTGGGAGTAGATGGACGGTGGGAGCAGATGGACGGTGGGACCAGACGGGCACTGGGAACAGATGGACACTGGGAGCGGATGGACACTGGGAGCAGATGGACACTGGGAGCAGATGGACAGTGGGAGCAGATGGATGGTGGGAGCAGATAGACACTGGGAGCTGATGGACACTGGGAGTAGATGGACGGAGGGAGAAGATGGATGGTGAGAGCAGATGGACACTGGGAGCAGATGGATGTCGGGAGCAGATGGATGGCGGAGGCAGATCGACACTGGGAGCAGATGGACGGTGGGAGCACATGGACACTGGGAGAAGATGAACGGTGGGAGCAGATGGATGGTGGGAGGAGATGGACGGTGGGAACAGATGGACACTGGGAGCAGATGGATGGTGGGAGCAGATTGACACTGGGAGCAGATGGACACTGGGAGTAGATGGACGGTGGGAGCAGATGGATGGTGAGAGCAAATGGAAACTGGGAGCAGATGGATGTCGGGAGCAGATGGACGGCGGAGGCAGATCGATCCTGGGAGCAGATGGATACAGGGAGCAAATGGACAATGGGTGCAGATCGACACTGGGTGCAGATCGACAGTGGGAGCAGATGGACCCTGGGAGCAGATGGATGGTGGGAGTAGATGGACGGTGGGAGCAGATGGACGGTGGGAGCAGACGGGCACTGGGAACAGATGGACACTGGGAGCGGATGGACACTGGGAGCAGATGGCCACTGGGAGCAGATGGATGGTGGGAGCAGATTGACACTGGGAGCAGATGGACACTGGGAGTAGATGGACGGTGGGAGCAGATGGATGGTGAGAGCAAATGGAAACTGGGAGCAGATGGATGTCGGGAGCAGATGGACGGCGGAGGCAGATCGATCCTGGGAGCAGATGGATACAGGGAGCAAATGGACAATGGGTGCAGATCGACACTGGGTGCAGATCGACAGTAGGAGCAGATGGACCCTGGGAGCAGATGGATGGTGGGAGTAGATGGACGGTGGGAGCAGATGGACGGTGGGAGCAGATGGACGGCGGAAGCAGATCGATACTGGGAGCTGATGGACACTGGGAGCAGATGGATTCTGGGAGTAGATCGACAGTGGGAGCAGATGGACACAGGGAGCAGATGGACAGTGGGAGCAGATGGACACTGGGAGCGGATGGACACTGGGAGCAGGAGGACGGTGGGAGCAGATGGACACTGGGAGCAGGTGGACGGTGGGAACAGATGGCCAGTGGGAGCAGATGGACATTGGGAGTAGATGGACGGTGGGAGCAGATGGATGGTGAGAGCAAATGGAAACTGGGAGCAGATGGATGTCGGGAGCAGATGGACGGCGGAGGCAGATCGATCCTGGGAGCAGATGGATACAGGGAGCAAATGGACAATGGGTGCAGATCGACACTGGGTGCAGATCGACAGTGGGAGCAGATGGACCCTGGGAGCAGATGGATGGTGGGAGTAGATGGACGGTGGGAGCAGATGGCCGTTGGGAGCAGATGGACACTGGGAACAGATGGCCAGTGGGAGCAGAAGGACATTGGGAGCAGATGGACGGTGGGAGCAGATGGACAGTGGGAGCAGATCGACACTGGGAGTAGATGGATGGTGGGAGCAGATGGACGGAGGGAACAGTTGGACACTGGGAGCAGATGGACACGGGGAGCAGATGGCCGGGGGGAGCTGATGGACACTGGGAGCAGATGGACACTGGGAGCAGATGATCAGTGGGAGCAGTTGGTCAGGGGGAGCAGATGGACAGTGGGAGCAGATGGACATTGGGAGCAGATGGACGGTGGGAGCAGATGGACACTGGGAGCACATGGACACTGGGAGCAGATGGACGTTGGGAGCAGATGGGCACTGGGAACAGATGGACACTGGGAGCGGATGGACACTGGGAGCAGATGGACAGTGGGAGCAGATGGATGGTGAGAGCAGATAGACACTGGTAGCAGATTGACACTGGGAGCAGATGGATGTCGGGAGCAGATGGACGGCGGAGGCAGATCGATCCTGGGAGCAGATGGATATTTGGAGCAGATGGACACTGGGAGCAGATTGACACTGGGTGCAGATCGACAGTGGGAGCAGATGGACACTGGGAGCAGATGGACGGTGGGAGCAGATGGACGGAGGGAGCAGATGGACAGTGGGTGCTGATGGACACTGGGAGCAGATGGACACTGGGAGCAGATGGACGGTGGGAGCAGATGGACACTGGGAACAGATGGGCACTGGGAGCTGATGGACACTGGGAGCAGATGGATTCTGGGAGCAGATTGACACTGGGAGCAGATGGACAGTGGGAGCAGATGGACACTGACCAGATGGACGGTGGGAGCAGCTGGACACTGGGAGCAGATGGACACTGGGAACAGATGGATGGTGGGAGCAGATGGAGGGTTTGGCAGATGCACACTGGGAGCAGATGGACACTGGGAGCAGATGGACACTGGGAGCAGACGGATGGTGGGAACAGATGGACACTGGGAGCAGATGGACGGTGGGAGCAGATGGACAGCGGGAGCAAATGTACGGCAGGAGAAGATGGACGGTGGGAGCAGATGGATGGTGGGAGCAGATGGACACTGGGAGCAGGTTGACACTGGGAGCAGATGGAGACTGGGTGCAGATGTACACTGGGAGCAGATCGACACTGGGAACAGATGGACACTGGGAGCAGATAGGCGGTAGGAGCAGACGGACACCTGGAGCAGTTGGACACCTGGAGCAGGTGGACACTGGCAGCAGATGGACGGTGGGAGCAGATGGACGGTGGGAGCAGAACGGCACTGGGAACAGATGGACACTGGGAGCGGATGGACACTGGGAGCAGATGGACAGTGGGAGCAGATGGATGGTGGGAGCAGATAGACACTGGGAGCTGATGGACACTGGGAAAAGATGGACGGAGGGAGAAGATGGATGGTGAGAGCAGATGGACACTGGGAGCAGATGGATGTCGGGAGCAGATGGATAGCGGAGGCAGATCGACACTGGGAGCAGATGGACGGTGGGAGCACATGGACACTGGGAGAAGATGAACGGTGGGAGCAGATGGATGGTGGGAGGAGATGGACGGTGGGAACAGATGGACACTGGGAGCAGATGGATGGTGGGAGCAGATTGACACTGGGAGCAGATGGACACTGGGAGTAGATGGACGGTGGGAGCAGATGGATGGTGAGAGCAAATGGAAACTGGGAGCAGATGGATGTCGGGAGCAGATGGACGGCGGAGGCAGATCGATCCTGGGAGCAGATGGATACAGGGAGCAAATGGACAATGGGTGCAGATCGACACTGGGTGCAGATCGACAGTGGGAGCAGATGGACCCTGGGAGCAGATGGATGGTGGGAGTAGATGGACGGTGGGAGCAGATGGACGGTGGGAGCAGACGGGCACTGGGAACAGATGGACACTGGGAGCGGATGGACACTGGGAGCAGATGGCCACTGGGAGCAGATGGATGGTGGGAGCAGATTGACACTGGGAGCAGATGGACACTGGGAGTAGATGGACGGTGGGAGCAGATGGATGGTGAGAGCAAATGGAAACTGGGAGCAGATGGATGTCGGGAGCAGATGGACGGCGGAGGCAGATCGATCCTGGGAGCAGATGGATACAGGGAGCAAATGGACAATGGGTGCAGATCGACACTGGGTGCAGATCGACAGTAGGAGCAGATGGACCCTGGGAGCAGATGGATGGTGGGAGTAGATGGACGGTGGGAGCAGATGGACGGTGGGAGCAGATGGACGGCGGAAGCAGATCGATACTGGGAGCTGATGGACACTGGGAGCAGATGGATTCTGGGAGTAGATCGACAGTGGGAGCAGATGGACACAGGGAGCAGATGGACAGTGGGAGCAGATGGACACTGGGAGCGGATGGACACTGGGAGCAGATGGACTGTGGGAGCAGATGGACACTGGGAGCAGGTGGACGGTGGGAGCAGATTGACACTGGGAGTAGATCGACAGTGGGAGCAGATGGACACAGGGAGCAGATGGACAGTGGGAGCAGATGGACACTGGGAGCGGATGGACACTGGGAGCAGGAGGACGGTGGGAGCAGATGGCCGTTGGGAGCAGATGGACACTGGGAACAGATGGCCAGTGGGAGCAGATGGACATTGGGAGTAGATGGACGGTGGGAGCAGATGGATGGTGAGAGCAAATGGAAACTGGGAGCAGATGGATGTCGGGAGCAGATGGACGGCGGAGGCAGATCGATCCTGGGAGCAGATGGATACAGGGAGCAAATGGACAATGGGTGCAGATCGACACTGGGTGCAGATCGACAGTGGGAGCAGATGGACCCTGGGAGCAGATGGATGGTGGGAGTAGATGGACGGTGGGAGCAGATGGCCGTTGGGAGCAGATGGACACTGGGAACAGATGGCCAGTGGGAGCAGAAGGACATTGGGAGCAGATGGACGGTGGGAGCAGATGGACAGTGGGAGCAGATCGACACTGGGAGCAGATGGATGGTGGGAGCAGATGGACGGAGGGAACAGTTGGACACTGGGAGCAGATGGACACGGGGAGCAGATGGCCGGGGGGAGCTGATGGACACTGGGAGCAGATGGACACTGGGAGCAGATGATCAGTGGGAGCAGTTGGTCAGGGGGAGCAGATGGAGAGTGGGAGCAGATGGACATTGGGAGCAGATGGACGGTGGGAGCAGATGGACACTGGGAGCACATGGACACTGGGAGCAGATGGACGTTGGGAGCAGATGGGCACTGGGAACAGATGGACACTGGGAGCGGATGGACACTGGGAGCAGATGGACAGTGGGAGCAGATGGATGGTGAGAGCAGATAGACACTGGTAGCAGATTGACACTGGGAGCAGATGGATGTCGGGAGCAGATGGACGGCGGAGGCAGATCGATCCTGGGAGCAGATGGATACTTGGAGCAGATGGACACTGGGAGCAGATTGACACTGGGTGCAGATCGACAGTGGGAGCAGATGGACACTGGGAGCAGATGGACGGTGGGAGCAGATGGACGGAGGGAGCAGATGGACAGTGGGTGCTGATGGACACTGGGAGCAGATGGACACTGGGAGCAGATGGACGGTGGGAGCAGATGGACACTGGGAACAGATGGGCACTGGGAGCTGATGGACACTGGGAGCAGATGGATTCTGGGAGCAGATTGACACTGGGAGCAGATGGACAGTGGGAGCAGATGGTCACTGACCAGATGGACGGTGGGAGCAGCTGGACACTGGGAGCAGATGGACACTGGGAACAGATGGATGGTGGGAGCAGATGGAGGGTTTGGCAGATGCACACTGGGAGCAGATGGACACTGGGAGCAGATGGACACTGGGAGCAGACGGATGGTGGGAACAGATGGACACTGGGAGCAGATGGACGGTGGGAGCAGATGGACAGCGGGAGCAAATGTACGGCAGGAGAAGATGGACGGTGGGAGCAGATGGATGGTGGGAGCAGATGGACACTGGGAGCAGGTTGACACTGGGAGCAGATGGAGACTGGGTGCAGATGTACACTGGGAGCAGATCGACACTGGGAACAGATGGACACTGGGAGCAGATAGGCGGTAGGAGCAGACGGACACCTGGAGCAGTTGGACACCTGGAGCAGGTGGACACTGGCAGCAGATGGACGGTGGGAGCAGATGGACGGTGGGAGCAGAACGGCACTGGGAACAGATGGACACTGGGAGCGGATGGACACTGGGAGCAGATGGACAGTGGGAGCAGATGGATGGTGGGAGCAGATAGACACTGGGAGCTGATGGACACTGGGAAAAGATGGACGGAGGGAGAAGATGGATGGTGAGAGCAGATGGACACTGGGAGCAGATGGATGTCGGGAGCAGATGGATAGCGGAGGCAGATCGACACTGGGAGCAGATGGACGGTGGGAGCACATGGACACTGGGAGAAGATGAACGGTGGGAGCAGATGGATGGTGGGAGGAGATGGACGGTGGGAACAGATGGACACTGGGAGCAGATGGATGGTGGGAGCAGATTGACACTGGGAGCAGATGGACACTGGGAGTAGATGGACGGTGGGAGCAGATGGATGGTGAGAGCAAATGGAAACTGGGAGCAGATGGAGGTCGGGAGCAGATGGACGGCGGAGGCAGATCGATCCTATGAGCAGATGGATACAGGGAGCAAATGGACAATGGGTGCAGATCGACACTGGGTGCAGATGGACAGTGGGAGCAGATGGACCCTGGGAGCAGATGGATGGTGCGAGTAGATGGACGGTGGGAGCAGATGGACGGTGGGACCAGACGGGCACTGGGAACAGATGGACACTGGGAGCGGATGGACACTGGGAGCAGATGGACACTGGGAGCAGATGGACAGTGGGAGCAGATGGATGGTGGGAGCAGATAGACACTGGGAGCTGATGGACACTGGGAGTAGATGGACGGAGGGAGAAGATGGATGGTGAGAGCAGATGGACACTGGGAGCAGATGGATGTCGGGAGCAGATGGATGGCGGAGGCAGATCGACACTGGGAGCAGATGGACGGTGGGAGCACATGGACACTGGGAGAAGATGAACGGTGGGAGCAGATGGATGGTGGGAGGAGATGGACGGTGGGAACAGATGGACACTGGGAGCAGATGGATGGTGGGAGCAGATTGACACTGGGAGCAGATGGACACTGGGAGTAGATGGACGGTGGGAGCAGATGGATGGTGAGAGCAAATGGAAACTGGGAGCAGATGGATGTCGGGAGCAGATGGACGGCGGAGGCAGATCGATCCTGGGAGCAGATGGATACAGGGAGCAAATGGACAATGGGTGCAGATCGACACTGGGTGCAGATCGACAGTGGGAGCAGATGGACCCTGGGAGCAGATGGATGGTGGGAGTAGATGGACGGTGGGAGCAGATGGACGGTGGGAGCAGACGGACGGTGGGAGCAGATGGACACTGGGAGCGGATGGACACTGGGAGCAGATGGACACTGGGAGCAGATGGATGGTGGGAGCAGATTGACACTGGGAGCAGATGGACACTGGGAGTAGATGGACAGTGGGAGGAGATGGATGGTGAGAGCAAATGGAAACTGGGAGCAGATAGATGTCGGGAGCAGATGGACGGCGGAGGCAGATCGATCCTGGGAGCAGATGGATACAGGGAGCAAATGGACAATGGGTGCAGATCGACACTGGGTGCAGATCGACAGTGGGAGCAGATGGACCCTGGGAGCAGATGGATGGTGGGAGTAGATGGACGGTGGGAGCAGATGGACGGTGGGAGCAGATGGACGGCGGAAGCAGATCGATACTGGGAGCTGATGGACACTGGGAGCAGATGGATTCTGGGAGTAGATCGACAGTGGGAGCAGATGGACACAGGGAGCAGATGGACAGTGGGAGCAGATGGACACTGGGAGCGGATGGACACTGGGAGCAGATGGACTGTGGGAGCAGATGGACACTGGGAGCAGGTGGACGGTGGGAGCAGATTGACTCTGGGAGTAGATCGACAGTGGGAGCAGATGGACACAGGGAGCAGATGGACAGTGGGAGCAGATGGACACTGGGAGCGGATGGGCACTGGGAGCAGGAGGACGGTGGGAGCAGATGGCCGTTGGGAGCAGATGGACACTGGGAACAGATGGCCAGTGGGAGCAGATGGACATTGGGAGTAGATGGACGGTGGGAGCAGATGGATGGTGAGAGCAAATGGAAACTGGGAGCAGATGGATGTCGGGAGCAGATGGACGGCGGAGGCAGATCGATCCTGGGAGCAGATGGATACAGGGAGCAAATGGACAATGGGTGCAGATCGCAACTGGGTGCAGATCGACTGAGGGAGCAGATGGACCCTGGGAGCAGATGGATGGTGGGAGTAGATGGACGGTGGGAGCAGATGGACACTTGGAGTAGATCGACACTGGGAGTAGATCGACAGTGGGAGCAGATGGACGGGGGAACAGATGGACACTGGGAGAAGATGGACGGTGGGAGCAGATGGATGGTGGGAGCAGAAGGACGGTGGGAGCAGATGGACACTGGGAGCAGATGGACGGTGGGAACAGATGGACATTGGGAGCAGATGGACGGTGGGAGCAGATGCACACTGGGAGCAGATGGACTCTGGGAGCAGATGGACGGTGGGAGCAGATGGACACTGGGAGCAGATGGACAGTGGGAGCAGATGGATGGTGGGAGCAGATGCACACTGGCAGCAGATGGACACTTAGAGCCGATGGACGGTGGGAGCGGATGGACACTTGGAGCAGATGGAAACTGGGAGAAGGTGGACATTGGGAGCAGATGGACACTGAGAGCAGATAGACGGTGGGAGCAGATGGATGGTGGGAGCAGATGGGCACTGGGAACAGAGAGACACTGGGAGCAGATGGACGGCGGGAGCAGATGGACGGCGGAAGCAGATCGATACTGGGAGCTGATGGACACTGGGAGCAGATGGATTCTGGGAGCAGATTGACACTGGGAGCAGATGGACAGTGGGAGCAGATGGACACTGACCAGATGGACGGTGGGAGCAGCTGGACACTGGGAGCAGATGGACACTGGGAACAGATGGATGGTGGGAGCAGATGGAGGGTTTGGCAGATGCACACTGGGAGCAGATGGACACTGGGAGCAGATGGACACTGGGAGAAGACGGATGGTGGGAACAGATGGACACTGGGAGCAGATGGACGGTGGGAGCAGATGGACAGCGGGAGCAAATGGACAGTGGGAGCAAATGTACGGCGGGAGAAGATGGACGGTGGGAGCAGATGGTGGTGGGAGCAGATGGACACTGGGAGCAGGTTGACACTGGGAGCAGATAGAGACTGGGTGCAGATGTACACTGGGAGCAGATCGACACTGGGAACAGATGGACACTGGGAGCAGATAGGCGGTAGGAGCAGACGGACACCTGGAGCAGTTGGACACCTGGAGCAGGTGGACACTGGCAGCAGATGGACGGTGGGAGCAGATGGACGGTGGGAGCAGAACGGCACTGGGAACAGATGGACACTGGGAGCGGATGGACACTGGGAGCAGATGGACAGTGGGAGCAGATGGATGGTGGGAACAGATAGACACTGGGAGCTGATGGACACTGGGAGTAGATGGACGGAGGGAGCAGATGGATGGTGAGAGCAGATGGACACTGGGAGAAGATGGATGTCGGGAGCAGATGGATGGCGGAGGCAGATCGACACTGGGAGCAGATGGACGGTGGGAGCACATGGACACTGGGAGAAGATGGACGGTGGGAGCAGATGGATGGTGGGAGGAGATGGACAGTGGGAACAGATGGACACTGGGAGCAGATGGACACGGGGAGCAGATGGACGGGGGAGCTGATGGACACTGGGAGCAGATGGACACTGGGAGCAGATGATCAGTGGGAGCAGTTGGTCAGGGGGAGCAGATGGAGAGTGGGAGCATATGGACATTGGGAGCAGATGGACGGTGGGAGCAGATGGACACTGGGAGCACATGGACACTGGGAGCAGATGGACGTTGGGAGCAGATGGGCACTGGGAACAGATGGACACTGGGAGCGGATGGACACTGGGAGCAGATGGACAGTGGGAGCAGATGGATGGTGAGAGCAGATAGACACTGGTAGCAGATTGACACTGGGAGCAGATGGATGTCGGGAGCAGATGGACGGCGGAGGCAGATCGATCCTGGGAGCAGATGGATACTTGGAGCAGATGGACACTGGGAGCAGATTGACACTGGGTGCAGATCGACAGTGGGAGCAGATGGACACTGGGAGCAGATGGACGGTGGGAGCAGATGGACGGAGGGAGCAGATGGACAGTGGGTGCTGATGGACACTGGGAGCAGATGGACACTGGGAGCAGATGGACGGTGGGAGCAGATGGACACTGGGAACAGATGGGCACTGGGAGCTGATGGACACTGGGAGCAGATGGATTCTGGGAGCAGATTGACACTGGGAGCAGATGGACAGTGGGAGCAGATGGACACTGACCAGATGGACGGTGGGAGCAGCTGGACACTGGGAGCAGATGGACACTGGGAACAGATGGATGGTGGGAGCAGATGGAGGGTTTGGCAGATGCACACTGGGAGCAGATGGACACTGGGAGCAGATGGACACTGGGAGCAGACGGATGGTGGGAACAGATGGACACTGGGAGCAGATGGACGGTGGGAGCAGATGGACAGCGGGAGCAAATGTACGGCAGGAGAAGATGGACGGTGGGAGCAGATGGATGGTGGGAGCAGATGGACACTGGGAGCAGGTTGACACTGGGAGCAGATGGAGACTGGGTGCAGATGTACACTGGGAGCAGATCGACACTGGGAACAGATGGACACTGGGAGCAGATAGGCGGTAGGAGCAGACGGACACCTGGAGCAGTTGGACACCTGGAGCAGGTGGACACTGGCAGCAGATGGACGGTGGGAGCAGATGGACGGTGGGAGCAGAACGGCACTGGGAACAGATGGACACTGGGAGCGGATGGACACTGGGAGCAGATGGACAGTGGGAGCAGATGGATGGTGGGAGCAGATAGACACTGGGAGCTGATGGACACTGGGAAAAGATGGACGGAGGGAGAAGATGGATGGTGAGAGCAGATGGACACTGGGAGCAGATGGATGTCGGGAGCAGATGGATAGCGGAGGCAGATCGACACTGGGAGCAGATGGACGGTGGGAGCACATGGACACTGGGAGAAGATGAACGGTGGGAGCAGATGGATGGTGGGAGGAGATGGACGGTGGGAACAGATGGACACTGGGAGCAGATGGATGGTGGGAGCAGATTGACACTGGGAGCAGATGGACACTGGGAGTAGATGGACGGTGAGAGCAGATGGATGGTGAGAGCAAATGGAAACTGGGAGCAGATGGAGGTCGGGAGCAGATGGACGGCGGAGGCAGATCGATCCTGGGAGCAGATGGATACAGGGAGCAAATGGACAATGGGTGCAGATCGACACTGGGTGCAGATCGACAGTGGGAGCAGATGGACCCTGGGAGCAGATGGATGGTGGGAGTAGATGGACGGTGGGAGCAGATGGACGGTGGGACCAGACGGGCACTGGGAACAGGTGGACACTGGGAGCGGATGGACACTGGGAGCAGATGGACACTGGGAGCAGATGGACAGTGGGAGCAGATGGATGGTGGGAGCAGATAGACACTGGGAGCTGATGGACACTGGGAGTAGATGGACGGAGGGAGAAGATGGATGGTGAGAGCAGATGGACACTGGGAGCAGATGGATGTCGGGAGCAGATGGATGGCGGAGGCAGATCGACACTGGGAGCAGATGGACGGTGGGAGCACATGGACACTGGGAGAAGATGAACGGTGGGAGCAGATGGATGGTGGGAGGAGATGGACGGTGGGAACAGATGGACACTGGGAGCAGATGGATGGTGGGAGCAGATTGACACTGGGAGTAGATGAACGGTGGGAGCAGATGGATGGTGAGAGCAAATGGAAACTGGGAGCAGATGGATGTCGGGAGCAGATGGACGGCGGAGGCAGATCGATCCTGGGAGCAGATGGATACAGGGAGCAAATGGACAATGGGTGCAGATCGACACTGGGTGCAGATCGACAGTGGGAGCAGATGGACACTGGGAGCAGATGGATGGTGGGAGTAGATGGACGGTGGGAGCAGATGGACGGTGGGAGCAGACGGGCACTGGGAACAGATGGACACTGGGAGCGGATGGACACTGGGAGCAGATGGACACTGGGAGCAGATGGATGGTGGGAGCAGATTGACACTGGGAGCAGATGGACACTGGGAGTAGATGGACAGTGGGAGCAGATGGATGGTGAGAGCAAATGGAAACTGGGAGCAGATAGATGTCAGGAGCAGATGGACGGCGGAGGCAGATCGATCCTGGGAGCAGATGGATACAGGGAGCAAATGGACAATGGGTGCAGATCGACACTGGGTGCAGATCGACAGTGGGAGCAGATGGACCCTGGGAGCAGATGGATGGTGGGAGTAGATGGACGGTGGGAGCAGATGGACGGTGGGAGCAGATGGACGGCGGAAGCAGATCGATACTGGGAGCTGATGGACACTGGGAGCAGATGGATTCTGGGAGTAGATCGACAGTGGGAGCAGATGGACACAGGGAGCAGATGGACAGTGGGAGCAGATGGACACTGGGAGCGGATGGACACTGGGAGCAGATGGACTGTGGGAGCAGATGGACACTGGGAGCAGGTGGACGGTGGGAGCAGATTGACTCTGGGAGTAGATCGACAGTGGGAGCAGATGGACACAGGGAGCAGATGGACAGTGGGAGCAGATGGACACTGGGAGCGGATGGACACTGGGAGCAGGAGGACGGTGGGAGCAGATGGCCGTTGGGAGCAGATGGACACTGGGAACAGATGGCCAGTGGGAGCAGATGGACATTGGGAGTAGATGGACGGTGGGAGCAGATGGATGGTGAGAGCAAATGGAAACTGGGAGCAGATGGATGTCGGGAGCAGATGGACGGCGGAGGCAGATCGATCCTGGGAGCAGATGGATACAGGGAGCAAATGGACAATGGGTGCAGATCGACACTGGGTGCAGATCGACTGAGGGAGCAGATGGACCCTGGGAGCAGATGGATGGTGGGAGTAGATGGACGGTGGGAGCAGATGGACACTTGGAGCAGATCGACACTGGGAGTAGATCGACAGTGGGAGCAGATGGACGGGGGAACAGATGGACACTGGGAGAAGATGGACGGTGGGAGCAGATGGATGGTGGGAGCAGAAGGACGGTGGGAGCAGATGGACACTGGGAGCAGATGGAGACTGGGAGCAGATGGACGGTGGGAACAGATGGACATTGGGAGCAGATGGACGGTGGGAGCAGATGCACACTGGGAGCAGATGGACTCTGGGAGCAGATGGACGGTGGGAGCAGATGGACACTGGGAGCAGATGGACTCTGGGAGCAGGTGGACACTGGGTGCCGATGGACACTGGGAGCAGATGGACAGTGGGAGCAGATGGATGGTGGGAGCAGATGCACACTGGGAGCAGATGGACACTTAGAGCCGATGGACGATGGGAGCAGATGGACACTTGGAGCAGATGGAAACTGGGAGAAGGTGGACATTGGGAGCAGATGGACACTGAGAGCAGATAGACGGTGGGAGCAGATGGATGGTGGGAGCAGATGGGCACTGGGAGCAGAGAGACACTGGGAGCAGATGGACGGCGGGAGCAGATGGACGGCGGAAGCAGATCGATACTGGGAGCTGATGGACACTGGGAGCAGATGGATTCTGGGAGCAGATTGACACTGGGAGCAGATGGACAGTGGGAGCAGATGGACACTGACCAGATGGACGGTGGGAGCAGCTGGACACTGGGAGCAGATGGACACTGGGAACAGATGGATGGTGGGAGCAGATGGAGGGTTTGGCAGATGCACACTGGGAGCAGATGGACACTGGGAGCAGATGGACACTGGGAGAAGATGGATGGTGGGAACAGATGGACACTGGGAGCAGATGGACGGTGGGAGCAGATGGACAGCGGGAGCAAATGGACAGTGGGAGCAAATGTACGGCGGGAGAAGATGGACGGTGGGAGCAGATGGATGGTGGGAGCAGATGGACACTGGGAGCAGGTTGACACAGGGAGCAGATAGAGACTGGGTGCAGATGTACACTGGGAGGAGATCGACACTGGGAACAGATGGACACTGGGAGCAGATAGGCGGTAGGAGCAGACGGACACCTGGAGCAGTTGGACACCTGGAGCAGGTGGACACTGGCAGCAGATGGACGGTGGGAGCAGATGGACGGTGGGAGCAGAACGGCACTGGGAACAGATGGACACTGGGAGCGGATGGACACTGGGAGCAGATGGACAGTGGGAGCAGATGGATGGTGGGAACAGATAGACACTGGGAGCTGATGGACACTGGGAGTAGATGGACGGAGGGAGCAGATGGATGGTGAGAGCAGATGGACACTGGGAGAAGATGGATGTCGGGAGCAGATGGATGGCGGAGGCAGATCGACACTGGGAGCAGATGGACGGTGGGAGCACATGGACACTGGGAGAAGATGGACGGTGGGAGCAGATGGATGGTGGGAGGAGATGGACAGTGGGAACAGATGGACACTGGGAGCAGATGGACACGGGGAGCAGATGGACGGGGGAGCTGATGGACACTGGGAGCAGATGGACAGTGGGAGCAGATGGACACTGGGAGCAGATGGACGGTCGGAGCAGATGGACACTGGGAGCAGATGTACACTGGTAGCAGGTGGACATGGGGAGCAGATGGACACTGGGAGCAGATGGACGGTGGGAGCAGATGGATGGTGGAAGCAGATGGGCACTGGGAGCAGAGGGACACAGGGAGCAAATGGACAATGGGTGCAGATCGACACTGGGTGCAGATCGACAGTGGGAGCAGATGGACCCTGGGAGCAGATGGATGGTGGGAGTAGATGGACGGTGGGAGCAGATGGCCGTTGGGAGCAGATGGATACTGGGAACAGATGGCCAGTGGGAGCAGAAGGACATTGGGAGCAGATGGACGGTGGGAGCAGATGGACAGTGGGAGCAGATCGACACTGGGAGCAGATGGATGGTGGGAGCAGATGGACGGAGGGAACAGATGGACACTGGGAGCAGATGGACACGGGGAGCAGATGGCCGGGGGGAGCTGATGGACACTGGGAGCAGATGGACACTGGGAGCAGATGGACAGTGGGAGCAGTTGGTCAGGGGGAGCAGATGGAGAGTGGGAGCATATGGACATTGGGAGCAGATGGACGGTGGGAGCAGATGGACACTGGGAGCACATGGACACTGGGAGCAGATGGACGTTGGGAGCAGATGGACACTGGGAACAGATGGACACTGGGAGCGGATGGACACTGGGAGCAGATGGACAGTGGGAGCAGATGGATGGTGAGAGCAGATAGACACTGGTAGCAGATTGACACTGGGAGCAGATGGATGTCGGGAGCAGATGGACGGCGGAGGCAGATCGATCCTGGGAGCAGATGGATACTTGGAGCAGATGGACACTGGGAGCAGATTGACACTGGGTGCAGATCGACAGTGGGAGCAGATGGACACTGGGAGCAGATGGACGGTGGGAGCAGATGGACGGAGGGAGCAGATGGACAGTGGGTGCTGATGGACACTGGGAGCAGATGGACACTGGGAGCAGATGGACGGTGGGAGCAGATGGACACTGGGAACAGATGGGCACTGGGAGCTGATGGACACTGGGAGCAGATGGATTCTGGGAGCAGATTGACACTGGGAGCAGATGGACAGTGGGAGCAGATGGACACTGACCAGATGGACGGTGGGAGCAGCTGGACACTGGGAGCAGATGGACACTGGGAACAGATGGATGGTGGGAGCAGATGGAGGGTTTGGCAGATGCACACTGGGAGCAGATGGACACTGGGAGCAGATGGACACTGGGAGCAGACGGATGGTGGGAACAGATGGACACTGGGAGCAGATGGACGGTGGGAGCAGATGGACAGCGGGAGCAAATGTACGGCGGGAGAAGATGGACGGTGGGAGCAGATGGATGGTGGGAGCAGATGGACACTGGGAGCAGGTTGACACTGGGAGCAGATGGAGACTGGGTGCAGATGTACACTGGGAGCAGATCGACACTGGGAACAGATGGACACTGGGAGCAGATAGGCGGTAGGAGCAGACGGACACCTGGAGCAGTTGGACACCTGGAGCAGGTGGACACTGGCAGCAGATGGACGGTGGGAGCAGATGGACGGTGGGAGCAGAACGGCACTGGGAACAGATGGACACTGGGAGCGGATGGACACTGGGAGCAGATGGACAGTGGGAGCAGATGGATGGTGGGAGCAGATAGACACTGGGAGCTGATGGACACTGGGAGTAGATGGACGGAGGGAGAAGATGGATGGTGAGAGCAGATGGACACTGGGAGCAGATGGATGTCGGGAGCAGATGGATAGCGGAGGCAGATCGACACTGGGAGCAGATGGACGGTGGGAGCACATGGACACTGGGAGAAGATGAACGGTGGGAGCAGATGGATGGTGGGAGGAGATGGATGGTGGGAACAGATGGACACTGGGAGCAGATGGACACTGGGAGCAGATGGATGGTGGGAGCAGATTGACACTGGGAGCAGATGGACACTGGGAGTAGATGGACGCTGGGAGCAGATGGATGGTGAGAGCAAATGGAAACTGGGAGCAGATGGAGGTCGGGAGCAGATGGACGGCGGAGGCAGATCGATCCTGGGAGCAGATGGATAGAGGGAGCAAATGGACAATGGGTGCAGATCGACACTGGGTGCAGATCGACAGTGGGAGCAGATGGACCCTGGGAGCAGATGGATGGTGGGAGTAGATGGACGGTGGGAGCAGATGGACGGTGGGAGCAGACGGACGGTGGGAACGGATGGACACTGGGAGCGGATGGACACTGGGAGCAGATGGACACTGGGAGCAGATGGACAGTGGGAGCAGATGGATGGTGGGAGCAGATAGACACTGGGAGCTGATGGACACTGGGAGTAGATGGACGGAGGGAGAAGATGGATGGTGAGAGCAGATGGACACTGGGAGCAGATGGATGTCGGGAGCAGATGGATGGCGGAGGCAGATCGACACTGGGAGCAGATGGACGGTGGGAGCACATGGACACTGGGAGAAGATGAACGGTGGGAGCAGATGGATGGTGGGAGGAGATGGACGGTGGGAACAGATGGACACTGGGAGCAGATGGATGGTGGGAGCAGATTGACACTGGGAGCAGATGGACACTGGGAGTAGATGGACGGTGGGAGCAGATGGATGGTGAGAGCAAATGGAAACTGGGAGCAGATGGATGTCGGGAGCAGATGGACGGCGGAGGCAGATCGATCCTGGGAGCAGATGGATACAGGGAGCAAATGGACAATGGGTGCAGATCGACACTGGGTGCAGATCGACAGTGGGAGCAGATGGACCCTGGGAGCAGATGGATGGTGGGAGTAGATGGACGGTGGGAGCAGATGGCCGTTGGGAGCAGATGGATACTGGGAACAGATGGCCAGTGGGAGCAGAAGGACATTGGGAGCAGATGGACGGTGGGAGCAGATGGACAGTGGGAGCAGATCGACACTGGGAGCAGATGGATGGTGGGAGCAGATGGACGGAGGGAACAGATGGACACTGGGAGCAGATGGACACGGGGAGCAGATGGCCGGGGGGAGCTGATGGACACTGGGAGCAGATGGACACTGGGAGCAGATGGACAGTGGGAGCAGTTGGTCAGGGGGAGCAGATGGAGAGTGGGAGCATATGGACATTGGGAGCAGATGGACGGTGGGAGCAGATGGACACTGGGAGCACATGGACACTGGGAGCAGATGGACGTTGGGAGCAGATGGACACTGGGAACAGATGGACACTGGGAGCGGATGGACACTGGGAGCAGATGGACAGTGGGAGCAGATGGATGGTGAGAGCAGATAGACACTGGTAGCAGATTGACACTGGGAGCAGATGGATGTCGGGAGCAGATGGACGGCGGAGGCAGATCGATCCTGGGAGCAGATGGATACTTGGAGCAGATGGACACTGGGAGCAGATTGACACTGGGTGCAGATCGACAGTGGGAGCAGATGGACACTGGGAGCAGATGGACGGTGGGAGCAGATGGACGGAGGGAGCAGATGGACAGTGGGTGCTGATGGACACTGGGAGCAGATGGACACTGGGAGCAGATGGACGGTGGGAGCAGATGGACACTGGGAACAGATGGGCACTGGGAGCTGATGGACACTGGGAGCAGATGGATTCTGGGAGCAGATTGACACTGGGAGCAGATGGACAGTGGGAGCAGATGGACACTGACCAGATGGACGGTGGGAGCAGCTGGACACTGGGAGCAGATGGACACTGGGAACAGATGGATGGTGGGAGCAGATGGAGGGTTTGGCAGATGCACACTGGGAGCAGATGGACACTGGGAGCAGATGGACACTGGGAGCAGACGGATGGTGGGAACAGATGGACACTGGGAGCAGATGGACGGTGGGAGCAGATGGACAGCGGGAGCAAATGTACGGCGGGAGAAGATGGACGGTGGGAGCAGATGGATGGTGGGAGCAGATGGACACTGGGAGCAGGTTGACACTGGGAGCAGATGGAGACTGGGTGCAGATGTACACTGGGAGCAGATCGACACTGGGAACAGATGGACACTGGGAGCAGATAGGCGGTAGGAGCAGACGGACACCTGGAGCAGTTGGACACCTGGAGCAGGTGGACACTGGCAGCAGATGGACGGTGGGAGCAGATGGACGGTGGGAGCAGAACGGCACTGGGAACAGATGGACACTGGGAGCGGATGGACACTGGGAGCAGATGGACAGTGGGAGCAGATGGATGGTGGGAGCAGATAGACACTGGGAGCTGATGGACACTGGGAGTAGATGGACGGAGGGAGAAGATGGATGGTGAGAGCAGATGGACACTGGGAGCAGATGGATGTCGGGAGCAGATGGATAGCGGAGGCAGATCGACACTGGGAGCAGATGGACGGTGGGAGCACATGGACACTGGGAGAAGATGAACGGTGGGAGCAGATGGATGGTGGGAGGAGATGGATGGTGGGAACAGATGGACACTGGGAGCAGATGGACACTGGGAGCAGATGGATGGTGGGAGCAGATTGACACTGGGAGCAGATGGACACTGGGAGTAGATGGACGCTGGGAGCAGATGGATGGTGAGAGCAAATGGAAACTGGGAGCAGATGGAGGTCGGGAGCAGATGGACGGCGGAGGCAGATCGATCCTGGGAGCAGATGGATAGAGGGAGCAAATGGACAATGGGTGCAGATCGACACTGGGTGCAGATCGACAGTGGGAGCAGATGGACCCTGGGAGCAGATGGATGGTGGGAGTAGATGGACGGTGGGAGCAGATGGACGGTGGGAGCAGACGGACGGTGGGAACGGATGGACACTGGGAGCGGATGGACACTGGGAGCAGATGGACACTGGGAGCAGATGGACAGTGGGAGCAGATGGATGGTGGGAGCAGATAGACACTGGGAGCTGATGGACACTGGGAGTAGATGGACGGAGGGAGAAGATGGATGGTGAGAGCAGATGGACACTGGGAGCAGATGGATGTCGGGAGCAGATGGATGGCGGAGGCAGATCGACACTGGGAGCAGATGGACGGTGGGAGCACATGGACACTGGGAGAAGATGAACGGTGGGAGCAGATGGATGGTGGGAGGAGATGGACGGTGGGAACAGATGGACACTGGGAGCAGATGGATGGTGGGAGCAGATTGACACTGGGAGCAGATGGACACTGGGAGTAGATGGACGGTGGGAGCAGATGGATGGTGAGAGCAAATGGAAACTGGGAGCAGATGGATGTCGGGAGCAGATGGACGGCGGAGGCAGATCGATCCTGGGAGCAGATGGATACAGGGAGCAAATGGACAATGGGTGCAGATCGACACTGGGTGCAGATCGACAGTGGGAGCAGATGGACCCTGGGAGCAGATGGATGGTAGGAGTAGATGGACGGTGGGAGCAGATGGACGGTGGGAGCAGACGGGCACTGGGAACAGATGGACACTGGGAGCGGATGGACACTGGGAGCAGATGGACACTGGGAGCAGATGGATGGTGGGAGCAGATTGACACTGGGAGCAGATGGACACTGGGAGTAGATGGACGGTGGGAGCAGATGGATGGTGAGAGCAAATGGAAACTGGGAGCAGATGGATGTCGGGAGCAGATGGACGGCGGAGGCAGATCGATCCTGGGAGCAGATGGATACAGGGAGCAAATGGACAATGGGTGCAGATCGACACTGGGTGCAGATCGACAGTGGGAGCAGATGGACCCTGGGAGCAGATGGATGGTGGGAGTAGATGGACGGTGGGAGCAGATGGATGGTGGGAGCAGATGGACGGCGGAAGCAGATCGATACTGGGAGCTGATGGACACTGGGAGCAGATGGATTCTGGGAGTAGATCGACAGTGGGAGCAGATGGACACAGGGAGCAGATGGACAGTGGGAGCAGATGGACACTGGGAGCGGATGGACACTGGGAGCAGATGGACTGTGGGAGCAGATGGACACTGGGAGCAGGTGGACGGTGGGAGCAGATTGACTCTGGGAGTAGATCGACAGTGGGAGCAGATGGACACAGGGAGCAGATGGACAGTGGGAGCAGATGGACACTGGGAGCGGATGGACACTGGGAGCAGGAGGACGGTGGGAGCAGATGGCCGTTGGGAGCAGATGGACACTGGGAACAGATGGCCAGTGGGAGCAGATGGACATTGTGAGTAGATGGACGGTGGGAGCAGATGGACGGTGAGAGCAAATGGAAACTGGGAGCAGATGGATGTCGGGAGCAGATGGACGGCGGAGGCAGATCGATCCTGGGAGCAGATGGATACAGGGAGCAAATGGACAATGGGTGCAGATCGACACTGGGTGCAGATCGACTGTGGGAGCAGATGGACCCTGGGAGCAGATGGATGGTGGGAGTAGATGGACGGTGGGAGCAGATGGACACTTGGAGCAGATCGACTCTGGGAGTAGATCGACAGTGGGAGCAGATGGACGGGGGAACAGATGGACACTGGGAGAAGATGGACGGTGGGAGCAGAAGGATGGTGGGAGCAGAAGGACGGTGGGAGCAGATGGACACTGGGAGCAGATGGAGACTGGGAGCAGATGGACGGTGGGAACAGATGGACATTGGGAGCAGATGGACGGTGGGAGCAGATGCACACTGGGAGCAGATGGACTCTGCGAGCAGATGGACGGTGGGAGCAGATGGACACTGGGAGCAGATGGACTCTGGGAGCAGGTGGACTCTGGGAGCAGGTGGACACTGGGTGCCGATGGACACAGGGAGCAGATGGACGGCGGGAGCAGATGGACGGCGGAAGCAGATCGATCCTGGGAGCTGATGGACACTGGGAGCAGATGGATTCTGGGAGCAGATCGACACTGGGAGCACATGGACAGTGGGAACAGATGGACACTGTGAGCAGATGGACGGTGGGAGCAGATGGACACTGGGAGCAGATGGACACTGGGAGCAGATGGAGGGTTTGAGCAGATGGAAACTGGGAGCAGATGGACACTGGGAGCAGGTGGACGATGGGAGCAGATAGACGTTGGGAGCAGATGGACACTGGGAACAGATGGACGGTGGGAGCAGATGGACATTGGGAACAGATGTACGGTGGGAGCATAATGGACAGTGGAAGCAGATGGACACTGGGAGCAGATGGACACTGGGAGCAGATGGACACTGGGAGCAGATGGATGGTGGGGGCAGATGGAGGGTTTGGCAGATGGACACTGGGAGCAGATGGACACTGGGAGCAGATGGACACTGGGAGCAGATGGATGATGGGAACAGATGGACACTGGGAGCAGATGGACGGTGGGAGCAGATGGACAGCGGGAGCAAATGGACACTGGGAGCAGATGGACGGCGGGAGAAGATGGAAGGTGGGAGCAGATGGATGGTGGGAGCAGATGGACACTGGGAGCAGATCGACACTGGGATCAGATGGACACTGGAAGCAATTAGACGGTGGGAGCAGATGGAGACCTGGAGCAGATGGACACCTGGAGCAGGTGGACACTGGGAGCAGATGGACGGTGGGAGCAGATGGACGGTGGGAGCAGACGGGCACTGGGAACAGATGGACACTGGGAGCGGATGGACACTGGGAGCAGATGGACACTGGGAGCAGATGGATGGTGGGAGCAGATTGACACTGGGAGCAGATGGACACTGGGAGTAGATGGACGGTGGGAGCAGATGGATGGTGAGAGCAAATGGAAACTGTGAGCAGATGGATGTCGGGAGCAGATGGACGGCGGAGGCAGATGGATCCTGGGAGCAGATGGATACAGGGAGCAAATGGACAATGGGTGCAGATCGCCACTGGGTGCAGATCGACAGTGGGAGCAGATGGACCCTGGGAGCAGATGGATGGTGGGAGTAGATGGACGGTGGGAGCAGATGGACGGTGGGAGCAGATGGACACTTGGAGCAGATCGACACTGGGAGTAGATCGACAGTGGGAGCAGATGGACACAGGGAGCAGATGGACAGTGGGAGCAGATGGACACTGGGAGCGGATGGACACTGGGAGCAGATGGACTGTGGGAGCAGATGGACACTGGGAGCAGGTGGACGGTGGGAGCAGATTGACACTGGGAGTAGATCGACAGTGGGAGCAGATGGACACAGGGAGCAGATGGACAGTGGGAGCAGATGGACACTGGGAGCGGATGGACACTGGAGCAGGAGGACGGTGGGAGCAGATGGCCGTTGGGAGCAGATGGACACTGGGAACAGATGGCTAGTGGGAGCAGAAGGACATTGGGAGCAGATGGACGGTGGGAGCAGATGGACAGTGGGAGCAGATCGACACTGGGAGCAGATGGATGGTGGGAGCAGATGGACGGAGGGAACAGATGGACACTGGGAGCAGATGGACACGGGGAGCAGATGGCCGGGGGGAGCTGATGGACACTGGGAGCAGATGGACACTGGGAGCTGATGGACAGTGGGAGCAGTTGGTCAGGGGGAGCAAATGGAGAGTGGGAGCATATGGACATTGGGAGCAGATGGACGGTGGGAGCAGATGGACACTGGGAGCACATGGACACTGGGAGCAGATGGACGTTGGGAGCAGATGGACACTGGGAACAGATGGACACTGGGAGCGGATGGACACTGGGAGCAGATGGACAGTGGGAGCAGATGGATGGTGAGAGCAGATAGACACTGGTAGCAGATTGACACTGGGAGCAGATGGATGTCGGGAGCAGATGGACGGCGGAGGCAGATCGATCCTGGGAGCAGATGGATACTTGGAGCAGATGGACACTGGGAGCAGATTGACACTGGGTGCAGATCGACAGTGGGAGCAGATGGACACTGGGAGCAGATGGACGGTGGGAGCAGATGGACGGAGGGAGCAGATGGACAGTGGGTGCTGATGGACACTGGGAGCAGATGGACACTGGGAGCAGATGGACGGTGGGAGCAGATGGACACTGGGAACAGATGGGCACTGGGAGCTGATGGACACTGGGAGCAGATGGATTCTGGGAGCAGATTGACACTGGCAGCAGATGGACAGTGGGAGCAGATGGACACTGACCAGATGGACGGTGGGAGCAGCTGGACACTGGGAGCGGATGGACACTGGGAACAGATGGATGGTGGGAGCAGATGGAGGGTTTGGCAGATGCACACTGGGAGCAGATGGACACTGGGAGCAGATGGACACTGGGAGCAGACGGATGGTGGGAACAGATGGACACTGGGAGCAGATGGACGGTGGGAGCAGATGGACAGCGGGAGCAAATGTACGGCGGGAGGAGATGGACGGTGGGAGCAGATGGATGGTGGGAGCAGATGGACACTGGGAGCAGGTTGACACTGGGAGCAGATGGAGACTGGGTGCAGATGTACACTGGGAGCAGATCGACACTGGGAACAGATGGACACTGGGAGCAGATAGGCGGTAGGAGCAGACGGACACCTGGAGCAGTTGGACACCTGGAGCAGGTGGACACTGGCAGCAGATGGACGGTGGGAGCAGATGGACGGTGGGAGCAGAACGGCACTGGGAACAGATGGACACTGGGAGCGGATGGACACTGGGAGCAGATGGACAGTGGGAGCAGATGGATGGTGGGAGCAGATAGACACTGGGAGCTGATGGACACTGGGAGCTGATGGACACTGGGAGTAGATGGATGGTGAGAGCAGATGGACACTGGGAGCAGATGGATGTCGGGAGCAGATGGATGGCGGAGGCAGATCGACACTGGGAGCAGATGGACGGTGGGAGCACATGGACACTGGGAGAAGATGAACGGTGGGAGCAGATGGATGGTGGGAGGAGATGGACGGTGGGAACAGATGGACACTGGGAGCAGATGGATGGTGGGAGCAGATTGACACTGGGAGCAGATGGACACTGGGAGTAGATGGACGGTGGGAGCAGATGGATGGTGAGAGCAAATGGAAACTGGGAGCAGATGGAGGTCGGGAGCAGATGGACGGCGGAGGCAGATCGATCCTGGGAGCAGATGGATACAGGGGGCAAATGGACAATGGGTGCAGATCGACACTGGGTGCAGATCGACAGTGGGAGCAGATGGACCCTGGCAGCAGATGGATGGTGGGAGTAGATGGACCGTGGGAGCAGATGGACGGTGGGAGCAGACGGGCACTGGGAACAGATGGACACTGGGAGCGGATGGACACTGGGAGCAGATGGACACTGGGAGCAGATGGACAGTGGGAGCAGATGGATGGTGGGAGCAGATAGACACTGGGAGCTGATGGACACTGGGAGTAGATGGACGGAGGGAGAAGATGGATGGTGAGAGCAGATGGACACTGGGAGCAGATGGCTGTCGGGAGCAGATGGATGGCGGAGGCAGATCGACACTGGGAGCAGATGGACGGTGGGAGCACATGGACACTGGGAGAAGATGAACGGTGGGAGCAGATGGATGGTGGGAGGAGATGGACGGTGGGAACAGATGGACACTGGGAGCAGATGGATGGTGGGAGCAGATTGACACTGGGAGCAGATGGACACTGGGAGTAGATGGACGGTGGGAGCAGATGGATGGTGAGAGCAAATGGAAACTGGGAGCAGATGGATGTCGGGAGCAGATGGACGGCGGAGGCAGATCGATCCTGGGAGCAGATGGATACAGGGAGCAAAGGGACAATGGGTGCAGATCGACACTGGGTGCAGATCGACAGTGGGAGCAGATGGACCCTGGGAGCAGATGGATGGTGGGAGTAGATGGACGGTGGGAGCAGATGGACGGTGGGAGCAGACGGGCACTGGGAACAGATGGACACTGGGAGCGGATGGACACTGGGAGCAGATGGACACTGGGAGCAGATGGATAGTGGGAGCAGATTGACACTGGGAGCAGATGGACACTGGGAGTAGATGGACGGTGGGAGCAGATGGATGGTGAGAGCAAATGGAAACTGGGAGCAGATGGATGTCGGGAGCAGATGGACGGCGGAGGCAGATCGATCCTGGGAGCAGATGGATACAGGGAGCAAATGGACAATGGGTGCAGATCGACACTGGGTGCAGATCGACAGTGGGAGCAGATGGACACTGGGAACAGATGGATGGTGGGAGCAGATGGAGGGTTTGGCAGATGCACACTGGGAGCAGATGGACACTGGGAGCAGACGGATGGTGGGAACAGATGGACACTGGGAGCAGATGGACGGTGGGAGCAGATGGACAGCGGGAGCAAATGTACGGCGGGAGAAGATGGACGGTGGGAGCAGATGGCTGGTGGGAGCATATGGACACTGGGAGCAGGTTGACACTGGGAGCAGATGGAGACTGGGTGCAGATGTACACTGGGAGCAGATCGACACTGGGAACAGATGGACACTGGGAGCAGATAGGCGGTAGGAGCAGACGGACACCTGGAGCAGTTGGACACCTGGAGCAGGTGGACACTGGCAGCAGATGGACGGTGGGAGCAGATGGACGGTGGGAGCAGAACGGCACTGGGAACAGATGGATACTGGGAGCGGATGGACACTGGGAGCAGATGGACAGTGGGAGCAGATGGATGGTGGGAGCAGATAGACACTGGGAGCTGATGGACACTGGGAGTAGATGGACGGAGGGAGAAGATGGATGGTGAGAGCAGATGGACACTGGGAACAGATGGCCAGTGGGAGCAGAAGGACATTGGGAGCAGATGGACGGTGGGAGCAGATGGACAGTGGGAGCAGATCGACACTGGGAGCAGATGGATGGTGGGAGCAGATGGACGGAGGGAACAGATGGACACTGGGAGCAGATGGACACGGGGAGCAGATGGCCGGGGGGAGCTGATGGACACTGGGAGCAGATGGACACTGGGAGCTGATGGACAGTGGGAGCAGTTGGTCAGGGGGAGCAGATGGAGAGTGGGAGCATATGGACATTGGGAGCAGATGGACGGTGGGAGCAGATGGACACTGGGAGCACATGGACACTGGGAGCAGATGGACGTTGGGAGCAGATGGACACTGGGAACAGATGGACACTGGGAGCGGATGGACACTGGGAGCAGATGGACAGTGGGAGCAGATGGATGGTGAGAGCAGATAGACACTGGTAGCAGATTGACACTGGGAGCAGATGGATGTCGGGAGCAGATGGACGGCGGAGGCAGATCGATCCTGGGAGCAGATGGATACTTGGAGCAGATGGACACTGGGAGCAGATTGACACTGGGTGCAGATCGACAGTGGGAGCAGATGGACACTGGGAGCAGATGGACGGTGGGAGCAGATGGACGGAGGGAGCAGATGGACAGTGGGTGCTGATGGACACTGGGAGCAGATGGACACTGGGAGCAGATGGACGGTGGGAGCAGATGGACACTGGGAACAGATGGGCACTGGGAGCTGATGGACACTGGGAGCAGATGGATTCTGGGAGCAGATTGACACTGGCAGCAGATGGACAGTGGGAGCAGATGGACACTGACCAGATGGACGGTGGGAGCAGCTGGACACTGGGAGCAGATGGACACTGGGAACAGATGGATGGTGGGAGCAGATGGAGGGTTTGGCAGATGCACACTGGGAGCAGATGGACACTGGGAGCAGATGGACACTGGGAGCAGACGGATGGTGGGAACAGATGGACACTGGGAGCAGATGGACGGTGGGAGCAGATGGACAGCGGGAGCAAATGTACGGCGGGAGGAGATGGACGGTGGGAGCAGATGGATGGTGGGAGCAGATGGACACTGGGAGCAGGTTGACACTGGGAGCAGATGGAGACTGGGTGCAGATGTACACTGGGAGCAGATCGACACTGGGAACAGATGGACACTGGGAGCAGATAGGCGGTAGGAGCAGACGGACACCTGGAGCAGTTGGACACCTGGAGCAGGTGGACACTGGCAGCAGATGGACGGTGGGAGCAGATGGACGGTGGGAGCAGAACGGCACTGGGAACAGATGGACACTGGGAGCGGATGGACACTGGGAGCAGATGGACAGTGGGAGCAGATGGATGGTGGGAGCAGATAGACACTGGGAGCTGATGGACACTGGGAGCTGATGGACACTGGGAGTAGATGGATGGTGAGAGCAGATGGACACTGGGAGCAGATGGATGTCGGGAGCAGATGGATGGCGGAGGCAGATCGACACTGGGAGCAGATGGACGGTGGGAGCACATGGACACTGGGAGAAGATGAACGGTGGGAGCAGATGGATGGTGGGAGGAGATGGACGGTGGGAACAGATGGACACTGGGAGCAGATGGATGGTGGGAGCAGATTGACACTGGGAGCAGATGGACACTGGGAGTAGATGGACGGTGGGAGCAGATGGATGGTGAGAGCAAATGGAAACTGGGAGCAGATGGAGGTCGGGAGCAGATGGACGGCGGAGGCAGATCGATCCTGGGAGCAGATGGATACAGGGGGCAAATGGACAATGGGTGCAGATCGACACTGGGTGCAGATCGACAGTGGGAGCAGATGGACCCTGGCAGCAGATGGATGGTGGGAGTAGATGGACGGTGGGAGCAGATGGACGGTGGGAGCAGACGGGCACTGGGAACAGATGGACACTGGGAGCGGATGGACACTGGGAGCAGATGGACACTGGGAGCAGATGGACAGTGGGAGCAGATGGATGGTGGGAGCAGATAGACACTGGGAGCTGATGGACACTGGGAGTAGATGGACGGAGGGAGAAGATGGATGGTGAGAGCAGATGGACACTGGGAGCAGATGGCTGTCGGGAGCAGATGGATGGCGGAGGCAGATCGACACTGGGAGCAGATGGACGGTGGGAGCACATGGACACTGGGAGAAGATGAACGGTGGGAGCAGATGGATGGTGGGAGGAGATGGACGGTGGGAACAGATGGACACTGGGAGCAGATGGATGGTGGGAGCAGATTGACACTGGGAGCAGATGGACACTGGGAGTAGATGGACGGTGGGAGCAGATGGATGGTGAGAGCAAATGGAAACTGGGAGCAGATGGATGTCGGGAGCAGATGGACGGCGGAGGCAGATCGATCCTGGGAGCAGATGGATACAGGGAGCAAAGGGACAATGGGTGCAGATCGACACTGGGTGCAGATCGACAGTGGGAGCAGATGGACCCTGGGAGCAGATGGATGGTGGGAGTAGATGGACGGTGGGAGCAGATGGACGGTGGGAGCAGACGGGCACTGGGAACAGATGGACACTGGGAGCGGATGGACACTGGGAGCAGATGGACACTGGGAGCAGATGGATAGTGGGAGCAGATTGACACTGGGAGCAGATGGACACTGGGAGTAGATGGACGGTGGGAGCAGATGGATGGTGAGAGCAAATGGAAACTGGGAGCAGATGGATGTCGGGAGCAGATGGACGGCGGAGGCAGATCGATCCTGGGAGCAGATGGATACAGGGAGCAAATGGACAATGGGTGCAGATCGACACTGGGTGCAGATCGACAGTGGGAGCAGATGGACACTGGGAACAGATGGATGGTGGGAGCAGATGGAGGGTTTGGCAGATGCACACTGGGAGCAGATGGACACTGGGAGCAGACGGATGGTGGGAACAGATGGACACTGGGAGCAGATGGACGGTGGGAGCAGATGGACAGCGGGAGCAAATGTACGGCGGGAGAAGATGGACGGTGGGAGCAGATGGATGGTGGGAGCAGATGGACACTGGGAGCAGGTTGACACTGGGAGCAGATGGAGACTGGGTGCAGATGTACACTGGGAGCAGATCGACACTGGGAACAGATGGACACTGGGAGCAGATAGGCGGTAGGAGCAGACGGACACCTGGAGCAGTTGGACACCTGGAGCAGGTGGACACTGGCAGCAGATGGACGGTGGGAGCAGATGGACGGTGGGAGCAGAACGGCACTGGGAACAGATGGATACTGGGATCGGATGGACACTGGGAGCAGATGGACAGTGGGAGCAGATGGATGGTGGGAGCAGATAGACACTGGGAGCTGATGGACACTGGGAGTAGATGGACGGAGGGAGAAGATGGATGGTGAGAGCAGATGGACACTGGGAGCAGATGGATGTCGGGAGCAGATGGATGGCGGAGGCAGATCGACACTGGGAGCAGATGGACGGTGGGAGCACATGGACACTGGGAGAAGATGAACGGTGGGAGCAGATGGATGGTGGGAGGAGATGGACGGTGGGAACAGATGGACACTGGGAGCAGATGGATGGTGGGAGCAGATTGACACTGGGAGCAGATGGACACTGGGAGTAGATGGACGGTGGGAGCAGATGGATGGTGAGAGCAAATGGAAACTGGGAGCAGATGGAGATCGGGAGCAGATGGACGGCGGAGGCAGATCGATCCTGGGAGCAGATGGATACAGGGAGCAAATGGACAATGGGTGCAGATCGACACTGGGTGCAGATCGACAGTGGGAGCAGATGGACCCTGGGAGCAGATGGATGGTGGGAGTAGATGGACGGTGGGAGCAGATGGACGGTGGGAGCAGACGGGCACTGGGAACAGATGGACACTGGGAGCGGATGGACACTGGGAGCAGATGGACACTGGGAGCAGATGGACACTGGGAGCAGATGGATGGTGGGAGCAGATAGACACTGGGAGCTGATGGACACTGGGAGTAGATGGACGGAGGGAGAAGATGGATGGTGAGAGCAGATGGACACTGGGAGCAGATGGATGTCAGGAGCAGATGGATGGCGGAGGCAGATCGACACTGGGAGCAGATGGACGGTGGGAGCACATGGACACTGGGAGAAGATGAACGGTGGGAGCAGATGGATGGTGGGAGGAGATGGACGGTGGGAACAGATGGACACTGGGAGCAGATGGATGGTGGGAGCAGATTGACACTGGGAGCAGATGGACACTGGGAGTAGATGGACGGTGGGAGCAGATGGATGGTGAGAGCAAATGGAAACTGGGAGCAGATGGATGTCGGGAGCAGATGGACGGCGGAGGCAGATCGATCCTGGGAGCAGATGGATACAGGGAGCAAATGGAGAATGGGTGCAGATCGACACTGGGTGCAGATCGACAGTGGGAGCAGATGGACCCTGGGAGCAGATGGATGGTGGGAGTAGATGGACGGTGGGAGCAGATGGACGGTGGGAGCAGACGGGCACTGCGAACAGATGGACACTGGGAGCGGATGGACACTGGGAGCAGATGGACACTGGGAGCAGACGGATGGTGGGAGCAGATTGACACTGGGAGCAGATGGACACTGGGAGTAGATGGACGGTGGGAGCAGATGGATGGTGAGAGCAAATGGAAACTGGGAGCAGATGGATGTCGGGAGCAGATGGACGGCGGAGGCAGATCGATCCTGGGAGCAGATGGATACAGGGAGCAAATGGACAATGGGTGCAGATCGACACTGGGTGCAGATCGACAGTGGGAGCAGATGGACCCTGGGAGCAGATGGATGGTGGGAGTAGATGGACGGTGGGAGCAGATGGACGGTGGGAGCAGATGGACGGCGGAAGCAGATCGATACTGGGAGCTGATGGACACTGGGAGCAGATGGATTCTGGGAGTAGATCGACAGTGGGAGCAGATGGACACAGGGAGCAGATGGACAGTGGGAGCAGATGGACACTGGGAGCGGATGGACACTGGGAGCAGATGGACTGTGGGAGCAGATGGACACTGGGAGCAGGTGGACGGTGGGAGCAGATTGACACTGGGAGTAGATCGACAGTGGGAGCAGATGGACACAGGGAGCAGATGGACAGTGGGAGCAGATGGACACTGGGAGCGGATGGACACTGGGAGCAGGAGGACGGTGGGAGCAGATGGAAGTTGGGAGCAGATGGACACTGGGAACAGATGGCCAGTGGGAGCAGTTGGACATTGGGAGCAGATGGACGGTGGGAGCAGATGGACAGTGGGAGCAGATCGACACTGGGAGCAGATGGATGGTGGGAGCAGATGGACGGTGGGAACAGATGGACACTGGGAGCAGATGGACACGGGGAGCAGATGGCCGGGGGGAGCTGATGGACACTGGGAGCAGATGGACACTGGGAGCAGATGGACAGTGGGAGCAGTTGATCACGGGGAGCAGATGGAGAGTGGGAGCATATGGACATTGGGAGCAGATGGACGGTGGGAGCAGTTGGACACTGGGAGCACATGGACACTGGGAGCAGATGGACGGTGGGAGCAGATGGACACTGGGAACAGATGGACACTGGGAGCGGATGGACACTGGGAGCAGATGGACAGTGGGAGCAGATGGATGGTGAGAGCAGATAGACACTGGGAGCAGATTGAGACTGGGAGCAGATGGATGTCGGGAGCAGATGGACGGCGGAGGCAGATCGATCCTGGGAGCAGATGGATACCTGGAGCAGATGGACACTGGGAGCAGATTGACACTGGGTGCAGATCGACAGTGGGAGCAGATGGACACTGGGACCAGATGGACGGTGGGAGCAGATGGACGGAGGGAGCAGATGGACGGAGGGAGCAGATGGACAGTGGGAGCTGATGGACACTGGGAGCAGATGGACACTGGGAGCAGATGGACGGTGGGAGCAGATGGACACTGGGAACAGATGGGCACTGGGAGCGGATGGACACTGGGAGCAGATGGATGGTGAGAGCAGATAGACACTGGGAGCAGATTGACACTGGGAGCACATGGATGTCGGCAACAGATGGACGGCGGAGGCAGATCGATCCTGGGAGCAGATGGATACTGGGAGCAGAGGGACACTGGGAGCAGATGGACGGTGGGAGCAGATGGACAGCGGGAGCAAATGGACACTGGGAGCAGATGGACGGCGGGAGAAGATGGAACGTGGGAGCAGATGGATGGTGGGAGCAGATGGACACTGGGAGCAGATTGACACTGGGAGCAGATGGAGTCTGGGTGCAGATGGACACTGGGAGCAGATCGACAGTGGGAGCAGATGGACACTGGGAGCAGGTGGACGGTGGGAGCAAATGGCCGTAGGGAGCAGATGGACACTGGGAACAGATGGCCGGTGGGAGCAGATGGACATTGGGAGCAGATGGACGGTGGTAGCAGATGGACAGTGGGAGCAGATCGACACTGGGAGCAGATGGATGGTGGGAGCAGATGGACGGTGGGAACAGATGGACACTGGGAGCAGATGGACACTGGGAGCAGATGGACACGGGGAGCAGATGGCCGGGTGGAGCTGATGGACACAGGGAGCAGATGGACACAGGGGACAGATGGACAGTGGGAGCAGATGGTCACTGGGAGCAGATGGACGGTGGGAGAAGTTGGCCATTGGGAACAAATGGACGGTGGGAGCAGATGGACATTGGGAGCACATAGACACTGGGAGCAGATGGACGGTGGGAGCAGATGGACACTGGGAGCAGATGTACACTGGGAGCAAGTGGACATGGGGAGCAGATGAACACTGGTAGCAGATGGACGGTGGGAGCAGATTGATGGTGGGTGCAGATGCACACTGGGAGCAGATGGACACTGGAAGTAGATGGACGGTGGGAGCAGATGGACACTGGGAACAGATGGACACTGGGAGCGGATGGTCACTGGGAGCAGATGGACGGTGGGGGGAAGATGGACATTGGGAGCAGATGGACGGTGGGAGCAGATGGAGGGTTTGGCAGATGCACACTGGGAGCAGATGGACACTGGGAGCAGATGGACACTGGGAGCAGATGGATGGTGGGAACAGATGGACGCTGGGAGCAGATGGACGGTGGGAGCAGATGGGCAGCGGGAGCGAATGGACACTGGGAGCAGATGGACGGTGGGAGAAGATGGAAGGTGGGAGCAGATGGAGACTGGGAGCAGATGGACACTGGGAGCAGATCGACACTTGGATCAGATGGACACTGGGAGTAGATAGACGGTGGTAGCAGATGGACACCTGGAGCAGATGGACACCTGGAGCAGGTGGACACTGGGAGCAGATGGACGGTGGGAGCAGATGGATGGTGGGAGCAGATAGATACTGGGAGCTGATGGACACTGGGAGTAGATGGACGGTGGGAGCAGATGGATGGTGAGAGCAGATGGACACTGAGAGCAGATGGATGTCGGGAGCAGTTGGACGGCGGAGGCAGATCGACACTGGGAACAGATGGACGGTGGGCGCACATGGACACTGGGAGAAGATCGACGGTGGGAGCAGATGGATGGTGGGAGCAGATGGACGGTGGGAACAGATGGACAATGGGAGCAGATGGACACTGGGAGCAGATGGACACTGGGAGCTGATGGATGGTGGGAGCAGATGGAGGGTTTGGCAGATGCACACTGGGCGCAGATGGACACTGGGAGAAGATGGACACTGGGAGCAGATGGATGGTGGGAACAGATGGACACTGGGTGCAGATGTACGGTCGGAGCAGATGGACAGCGGGAGCAAATGGACACTGGGAGCAGATGGACGGCGGGAGATGATGGAAGGTGGGAGTAGATGGATGGTGGGAGCAGATGGACACTGGGAGCAGATGGACACTTGGAGCAGATCGACACTGGGAGTAGATAGACAGATGGATGGTGGGAGCAGATGGATGGTGGGAGCAGATGGATGGTGGGAGCAGATGGACGGTGGGAGCAGAAGGACACCGGGAGCAGATGGACGCTGGGAGCAGATGGACGCTGGGAGCAGATGGATGGTGGGAGTAGATGGACGGTGGGAGCAGATGGATGGTGAGAGCAAATGGAAACTGGGAGCAGATGGATGTCGGGAGCAGATGGACGGCGGAGGCAGATCGATCCTGGGAGCAGATGGATACAGGGAGCAAATGGACAATGGGTGCAGATCGACACTGGGTGCAGATCGACAGTGGGAGCAGATGGACCCTGGGAGCAGATGGATGGTGGGAGTAGATGGACGGTGGGAGCAGATGGACGGTGGGAGCAGATGGGCGGCGGAAGCAGATCGATACTGGGAGCTGATGGACACTGGGAGCAGATGGATTCTGGGAGTAGATCGACAGTGGGAGCAGATGGACACAGGGAGCAGATGGACAGTGGGAGCAGATGGACACTGGGAGCGGATGGACACTGGGAGCGGATGGACACTGGGAGCAGATGGACTGTGGGAGCAGATGGACACTGGGAGCAGGTGGACGGTGGGAGCAGATTGACACTGGGAGTAGATCGACAGTGGGAGCAGATGGACACAGGGAGCAGATGGACAGTGGGAGCAGATGGACACTGGGAGCGGATGGACACTGGGAGCAGGAGGACGGTGGGAGCAGATGGAAGTTGGGAGCAGATGGACACTGGGAACAGATGGCCAGTGGGAGCAGTTGGACATTGGGAGCAGATGGACGGTGGGAGCAGATGGACAGTGGGAGCAGATCGACACTGGGAGCAGATGGATGGTGGGAGCAGATGGACGGTGGGAACAGATGGACACTGGGAGCAGATGGACACGGGGAGCAGATGGCCGGGGGGAGCTGATGGACACTGGGAGCAGATGGACACTGGGAGCAGATGGACAGTGGGAGCAGTTGATCAGGGGGAGCAGATGGAGAGTGGGAGCATATGGACATTGGGAGCAGATGGACGGTGGGAGCAGATGGACACTGGGAGCACATGGACACTGGGAGCAGATGGACGGTGGGAGCAGATGGACACTGGGAACAGATGGACACTGGGAGCGGATGGACACTGGGAGCAGATGGACAGTGGGAGCAGATGGATGGTGAGAGCAGATAGACACTGGGAGCAGATTGAGACTGGGAGCAGATGGATGTCGGGAGCAGATGGACGGCGGAGGCAGATCGATCCTGGGAGCAGATGGATACCTGGAGCAGATGGACACTGGGAGCAGATTGACACTGGGTGCAGATCGACAGTGGGAGCAGATGGACACTGGGACCAGATGGACGGTGGGAGCAGATGGACGGAGGGAGCAGATGGACGGAGGGAGCAGATGGACAGTGGGAGCTGATGGACACTGGGAGCAGATGGACACTGGGAGCAGATGGACGGTGGGAGCAGATGGACACTGGGAACAGATGGGCACTGGGAGCGGATGGACACTGGGAGCAGATGGACAGTGGGAGCAGATGGATGGTGAGAGCAGATAGACACTGGGAGCAGATTGACACTGGGAGCACATGGATGTCGGTAACAGATGGACGGCGGAGGCAGATCGATCCTGGGAGCAGATGGATACTGGGAGCAGAGGGACACTGGGAGCAGATGGACGGTGGGAGCAGATGGACAGCGGGAGCAAATGGACACTGGGAGCAGATGGACGGCGGGAGAAGATGGAACGTGGGAGCAGATGGATGGTGGGAGCAGATGGACACTGGGAGCAGATTGACACTGGGAGCAGATGGAGTCTGGGTGCAGATGGACACTGGGAGCAGATCGACAGTGGGAGCAGATGGACACTGGGAGCAGGTGGACGGTGGGAGCAAATGGCCGTAGGGAGCAGATGGACACTGGGAACAGATGGCCGGTGGGAGCAGATGGACATTGGGAGCAGATGGACGGTGGTAGCAGATGGACAGTGGGAGCAGATCGACACTGGGAGCAGATGGATGGTGGGAGCAGATGGACGGTGGGAACAGATGGACACTGGGAGCAGATGGACACGGGGAGCAGATGGCCGGGTGGAGCTGATGGACACAGGGAGCAGATGGACACAGGGGACAGATGGACAGTGGGAGCAGATGGTCACTGGGAGCAGATGGACGGTGGGAGAAGTTGGCCATTGGGAACAAATGGACGGTGGGAGCAGATGGACATTGGGAGCACATGGACACTGGGAGCAGATGGACGGTGGGAGCAGATGGACACTGGGAGCAGATGTACACTGGGAGCAAGTGGACATGGGGAGCAGATGAACACTGGTAGCAGATGGACGGTGGGAGCAGATTGATGGTGGGAGCAGATGCACACTGGGAGCAGATGGACACTGCAAGTAGATGGACGGTGGGAGCAGATGGACACTGGGAACAGATGGACACTGGGAGCGGATGGTCACTGGGAGCAGATGGACGGTGGGGGGAAGATGGACATTGGGAGCAGATGGACGGTGGGAGCAGATGGAGGGTTTGGCAGATGCACACTGGGAGCAGATGGACACTGGGAGCAGATGGATGGTGGGAACAGATGGACGCTGGGAGCAGATGGACGGTGGGAGCAGATGGGCAGCGGGAGCGAATGGACACTGGGAGCAGATGGACGGTGGGAGAAGATGGAAGGTGGGAGCAGATGGAGACTGGGAGCAGATGGACACTGGGAGCAGATCGACACTTGGATCAGATGGACACTGGGAGTAGATAGACGGTGGTAGCAGATGGACACCTGGAGCAGATGGACACCTGGAGCAGGTGGACACTGGGAGCAGATGGACGGTGGGAGCAGATGGATGGTGGGAGCAGATAGATACTGGGAGCTGATGGACACTGGGAGTACATGGACGGTGGGAGCAGATGGATGGTGAGAGCAGATGGACACTGAGAGCAGATGGATGTCGGGAGCAGTTGGACGGCGGAGGCAGATCGACACTGGGAACAGATGGACGGTGGGCGCACATGGACACTGGGAGAAGATCGACGGTGGGAGCAGATGGATGGTGGGAGCAGATGGACGGTGGGAACAGATGGACAAGGGGAGCAGATGGACACTGGGAGCAGATGGACACTGGGAGCTGATGGATGGTGGGAGCAGATGGAGGGTTTGGCAGATGCACACTGGGCGCAGATGGACACTGGGAGAAGATGGACACTGGGAGCAGATGGATGGTGGGAACAGATGGACACTGGGTGCAGATGTACGGTCGGAGCAGATGGACAGCGGGAGCAAATGGACACTGGGAGCAGATGGACGGCGGGAGATGATGGAAGGTGGGAGTAGATGGATGGTGGGAGCAGATGGACACTGGGAGCAGATGGACACTTGGAGCAGATCGACACTGGGAGTAGATAGACAGATGGATGGTGGGAGCAGATGGATGGTGGGAGCAGATGGATGGTGGGAGCAGATGGACGGTGGGAGCAGATGGACACCGGGAGCAGATGGACGCTGGGAGCAGATGGACACTGGGAGCAGATGGACGGTGGGAGCAGATGGACGGTGGGAGCAGATGGACACTGGGAGCAGATGGACGGTGGGAGCAGATGGACACTGGGAGCAGATGGAAACTGGGAGCAGGTGGACACTGGGTGCCGATGGACACTGGGAGCAGATGGACAGTGGGAGCAGATGGATGGTGGGAGCAGATGCACACTGGGAGCAGATGGACACTTGGAGCAGATGGACGGTGGGAGCAGATGGACACTGGGAGCAGATGGACACTGGGAGAAGGTGGACATTGGGAGCAGATGGACACTGGGAGCAGATAGACGGTGGGAGCAGATGGATGGTGGGAGCAGATGGGGACTGGGAGCAGAGAGACACTGGGAGCAGATGGATGGCGGGAGCAGATGGACGGCGGAAGCAGATCGATCCTGGGAACTGATAGAGACAGGGAGCAGATGGATTCTGGGAGCAGATCGACACTGGAAGCAGATGGACAGTGGGAGCAGATGGACAATGTGACCAGATGGACGGTGGGAGCAGATGGACACTGGGAGCAGATGGACACTGGGAGTAGATGGACACTGGGAGCAGATGGACACTGGGAGCAGATGGATGGTGGGAGCAGATGGAGGGTTTGGCAGATGCACACAGGGAGCAGATGGACACTGGGAGCAGATGGACACTGGGAGCAGATGGACACTGGGAGCAGATGGACACTGGGAGCAGACGGATGGTGGGAACAGATGGACACTAGGAGCAGATGGACGGTGGGAGCAGATGGATGGTGGGAGCAGATGGAGGGTTTGGCAGATGCACACAGGGAGCAGATGGACACTGGGAGCAGATGGACACTGGGAGCAGATGGACACTGGGAGCAGATGGACACTGGGAGCAGACGGATGGTGGGAACTGATGGACACTAGGAGCAGATGGACGGTGGGAGCAGATGGACAGCGGGAGCAAATGGACACTGGAAGCAGATGGACGGCGGGAGAAGATGGAAGGTGGGAGCAGATGGACACTGGGAGCAGGTTGACACTGGGAGAAGATGCAGACTGGGTGCAGTTGGACACTGGTAGCAGATCGACACTGAGATCAGTTGGACACTGGGAGCAGATAGGCGGTGGGAGCAGATGGACACCTGGAGCAGATGGACACCTGGAGCAGGTGGACACTGGAAGCAGATGGACGGTGGGAGCAGATGGACGGTGGGAGCAGACGGGCACTGGGAACAGATGGACACTGGGAGAGGATGGACACTGGGAGCAGATGGACAGTAGGAGCAGATGGATGGTGGGAGCAGATAGACACTGGGAGCTGATGGACACTGGGAGTAGATGGACGGAGGGAGCAGATGGATGGTGAGAGCAGATGGACACTGGGAGCAGATGGATGTCGGGAGCTGATGGAGGCGGAGGCAGATCGACACTGGGAGCAGATAGACGGTGGGAGCACATGGACACTGGGAGAAGATGGACGGTGGGAGCAGATGGATGGTGGGAGCAGATGGACGGTGGGAACAGACGGACACTGGGAGCAGATGGACACTGGGAGCAGATGGACACTGGGAGCAGATGGATGGTGGGAGCTGATGGACGGTGGGAGCAGATGGACATTGGGAGCAGATGGACGGTGGGAGCAGATGGTCACTGGGAGCACATGGACACTGGGAGAAGATGAACGGTGGGAGCAGATGGACACTGGGAGCAGCTGTACACTGGGAGCAGGGGGGCATGGGGAGCAGAAGGACACTGGGAGCAGATGGACGGGTGGAGCAGATGGACGGTGGGAGCAGATGGACACTGGGAACAGATGAACACTGGGAGCGGATGGTCACTGGGAGCAGATGGACAGTGGAAGCAGATGGATGGTGAGAGCAGATAGACACTGGGAGCAGATTGACACTGGGAGCAGATCGACAGTGGGAGCAGATGGAAGGCGGAGGCAGATCGATCCTGGGACAGATGGATACTGAGAGCAGATGGATACTGGGAGCAGATGGTTACTGGGAGCAGATGGACACTGGGAGCAGATCGACACTGGGTGCAGATCGACAGTGGGAGCAGATGGACACTGGGAGATGATGGACGGTGGGAGCAGATGGACGGTGGGAGCAGATGGACGGTGGGAGCAGATAGACACTTGGAGCAGATCGACACTGGGAGCAGATCGACAGTGGGAGCAGATGGACACTTGGAGCAGATGGACGGTGGGAGCAGATGGACACAGGGAGCAGATGGAGACTTGGAGAAGATGGACACTGGGAGCGGATGGACACTGGGAGCAGATGGGCGTTAGGAGCAGATAGAAACTGGGAGCAGGTGGACGGTGGGAGCAGATGGACGTTGGGAGCAGATGGACACTGGGAACAGATGGACGGTGGGAGCAGATGGGCATTGGGAACAGATGGACGGTGGGAGCAGATGGACAGTGGGTGCAGATGGACACTGGGAGCAGATGGACGGTGGGAGCAGATGGACACTGGGAGAAGATGGACAGTGAGAGCAGATGGATGGTGGGAGCAGAAGGACGGTGGGAGCAGATGGACACTGGGAGCAGATGGACACTGGGAGCAGATGGACGGTGGGAACAGATGGACATTGGGAGCAGATGGACGGTGGGAGCAGATGGACACTGGGAGCAGATGGACGGTGGGAGCAGATGGACGGTGGGAGCAGATGGACACTGGGAGCAGATGGACTCTGGGAGCAGATGGATGGTGGGAGCAGATGGACACTGGGAGCAGATGGACACTGGGAGCAGGTGGACACTGGGTGCCGATGGACACTGGGAGCAGATGGACAGTGGGAGCAGATGGATGGTGGGAGCAGATGCACACTGGGAGCAGATGGACACTTAGAGCAGATGGACGATGGGAGCATATGGACACTGGGAGCAGATGGAAACTGGGAGAAGGTGGACATTGGGAGCAGATGGACACTGAGAGCAGATAGACGGTGGGAGCAGATGGATGGTGGGAGCAGATGGGCACTGGGAGCAGAGAGACACTGGGAGCAGATGGACGGCGGGAGCAGATGGACGGCGGGAGCAGATCGATACTGGGAGCTGATGGACACTGGGAGCAGATGGATTCTGGGAGCAGATTGACACTGGGAGCAGATGGACAGTGGGAGCAGATGGACACTGACCAGATGGACGGTGGGAGCAGATGGACACTGGGAGCAGATGGACACTGGGAACAGATGGATGGTGGGAGCAGATGGAGGGTTTGGCAGATGCACACTGGGAGCAGATGGACACTGGGAGCAGATGGACACTGGGAGCAGACGGATGGTGGGAACAGATGGACAATGGGATCAGATGGACGGTGGGAGCAGATGGACAGCGGGAGCAAATGGACAGTGGGAGCAGATGGACGGCGGGAGAAGATGGACGGTGGGAGCAGATGGATGGTGGGAGCAGATGGACACTGGGAGCAGGTTGACACTGGGAGCAGATGGAGACTGGGTGCAGATGGACACTGGGAGCAGATCGACACTGGGAACAGTTGGACACTGGGAGCAGATAGGCGGTGGGAGCTGACGGACACCTGGAGCTGATGGACACCTGGAACAGGTGGACACTGGCAGCAGATGGACGGTGGGAGCAGATGGACGGTGGGAGCAGACGGGCACTGGGAACAGATGGACACTGGGAGCGGATGGACACTGGGAGCAGATGGACAGTGGGAGCAGATGGATGGTGGGAGCAGATAGACACTGGGAGCTGATGGACACTGGGAGTAGATGGACGGAGGGAGCAGATGGATGGTGAGAGCAGATGGACACTGGGAGCAGATGGATGTCGGGAGCAGATGGATGGCGGAGGCAGATTGACACTGGGAGCAGATGGACGGTGGGACACATGGACACTGGGAGAAGATGGACGGTGGGAGCAGATGGATGGTGGGAGCAGATGGACGGTGGGAACAGATGGACACTGGGAGCAGATGGACACGGGGACCAGATGGACGGGGGGGAGCTGATGGACACTTGGAGCAGATGGACAGTGGGAGCAGATGGACACTGGGAGCAGATGGACGGTGGGAGCAGATGGACACTGGGAGCAGATGTTCACTGGTAGCAGGTGGACATGGGGAGCAGATGGACACTGGGAGCAGATGGACGGTGGGAGCAGATGGATGGTGGGAGCAGATGGGCACTGGGAGCAGAGGGACACAGGGAGCAGATGGACGGCGGGAGCAGATGGACGGCGGAAGCAGATCGATCCTGGGAGCTGATGGACACTGGGAGCAGATGGATTCTGGGAGAAGATCGACACTGGGAGCAGATGGACAGTGGGAACAGATGGACACTGTGAGCAGATGGACGGTGGGAGCAGATGGACACTGGGAGCAGATGGACACTGGGAGCAGATGGAGGGTTTGAGCAGATGGAAACTAGGAGCAGATGGACACTGGGAGCAGGTGGACGGTGGGAGCAGATGGACGTTGGGAGCAGATGGACACTGGGAACAGATGGACGGTGGGAGCAGATGGACATTGGGAACAGATGGACGGTGGGAGCATAATGGACAGTGGAAGCAGATGGACACTGGGAGCAGATCGAAACTGGGAGCAGATGGATGGTGGAGGCAGATGGAGGGTTTGGCAGATGGACACTGGGTGCAGATGGACACTGGGAGCAGATGGACACTGGGAGCAGATGGATGGTGGGAACAGATGGACACTGGGAGCAGATGGACGGTGGGAGCAGATGGACAGCGGGAGCAAATGGACACTGGGAGCAGATGGACGGCGGGAGAAGATGGAAGGTGGGAGCAGATGGATGGTGGGAGCAGATGGACACTGGGAGCAGATCGACACTGGGATCAGATGGACACTGGAAGCAATTAGACGGTGGTAGCAGATGGACACCTGGAGCAGATGGACACCTGGAGCAGGTGGACACTGGGAGCAGATGGACGGTGGGAGCAGGTGGACGGTGGGAGCAGACGGGCACTGGGAACAGATGGACACTGGGAGCGGATGGACACTGGGAGCAGATGGACACTGGGAGCAGATGGATGGTGGGAGCAGATTGACACTGGGAGCAGATGGACACTGGGAGTAGATGGACGGTGGGAGCAGATGGATGGTGAGAGCAAATGGAAACTGGGAGCAGATGGATGTCGGGAGCAGATGGACGGCGGATGCAGATCGTTCCTGGGAGCAGATGGATACAGGGAGCAAATGGACAATGGGTGCAGATCGACACTGGGTGCAGATCGACAGTGGGAGCAGATGGACCCTGGGAGCAGATGGACGGTGGGAGTAGATCGACACTGGGAGTAGATCGACAGTGGGAGCAGATGGACACAGGGAGCAGATTGACAGTGGGAGCAGATGGACACTGGGAGCGGATGGACACTGGGAGCAGATGGACGGTGGGAGCACATGGACACTGGGAGAAGATGGATGGTTGGATCAGATGGATGGTGGGAGCAGATGGACGGTGGGAACAGATGGACACTGGGAGCAGATGGACACGGGGAGCAGATGGACGGGGGGAGCAGATGGACGGGGGGAGCAGATGGACAGTGGGAGCAGATGGACACTGGGAGCAGATGGACGGGGGAGCTGATGGACACTGGGAGCAGATGGACAGTGGGAGCAGATGGACACTGGGAGCAGATGGACGGTGGGAGCAGATGGACACTGGGAGCAGATGTACACTGGTAGCAGATGGACGGTTGGAGCAGATTGATGGTGGGAGCTGATGGACACTGGGAGCAGATGGACACTGGAAGTAGATGGACGGTGGGAGCAGATGGACACTGGGAACAGATGGACACTGGGAGCGGATGGACACTGGGAGCAGATGGACACTGGAAGTAGATGGACGGTGAGAGCAGATGGACACTGGGAGCAGATGGATGTCGGGAGCAGATGGATGGCGGAGGCAGATCGACACTGGGAGCAGATGGACGGTGGGAGCACATGGACACTGGGAGAAGATGGAAGGTGGGAGCAGATGGATGGTGGGAGCAGATGGACGGTGGGAACAGATGGACACTGGGAGCAGATGGACACGGGGAGCAGATGGACGGGGGGAGCTGATGGACACTGGGAGCAGATGGACGGTGGGAGCAGATGGACACTGGGAGCAGATGTACACTGGTAGCAGGTGGACATGGGGAGCAGATGGACACTGGGAGCAGATGAATGGTGGGAGCAGATGGATGGTGGGAGCAGATGGGCACTGGGAGCAGAGGGACACAGGGAGCAGATGGACGGCGGGAGCAGATGGACGGCGGAAGCAGATCGATCCTGGGAGCTGATGGACACTGGGAGCAGATGGATTCTGGGAGCAGATCGACACTGGGAGCAGATGGACAGTGGGAACAGATGGACACTGTGAGCAAATGGACGGTGGGTGCAGATGGACACTGGGAGCAGATGGACACTGGGAGCAGATGGAGGGTTTGAGCAGATGGAAACTGGGAGCAGATAGACACTGGGAGCAGGTGGACGGTGGGAGCAGATGGACGTTGGGAGCAGATGGACACTGGGAACAGATGGACGGTTGGAGCAGATGGACATTGGGAACAGATGGACGGTGGGAGCATAATGGACAGTGGAAGCAGATGGACACTGGGAGCAGATGGACACTGGGAGCAGATGGATGGTGGGAGCAGATTGACACTGGGAGCAGATGGACACTGGGAGTAGATGGACGGTGGGAGCAGATGGATGGTGAGAGCAAATGGAAACTGGGAGCAGATGGATGTCGGGAGCAGATGGACGGCGGAGGCAGATCGATCCTGGGAGCAGATGGATACAGGGAGCAAATGGACAATGGCTGCAGATCGACACTGGGTGCAGATCGACAGTGGGAGCAGATGGGCCCTGGGTGCAGATGGACGGTGGGAGTAGATGGACGGTGGGAGCAGATGGACGGTGGGAGCAGATGGACACTTGGAGCAGATCGACACTGGGAGTAGATCGACAGTGGGAGCAGATGGACACAGGGAGCAGATGGACAGTGGGAGCAGATGGACACTGGGAGCGGATGGACACTGGGAGCAGATGGAATGTGGGAGCAGATGGACACTGGGAGCAGGTGGACGGAGGGAGCAGATAGACACTGGGAGTAGATCGACAGTGGGAGCAGATGGACACAGGGAGCAGATGGACAGTGGGAGCAGATGGACACTGGGAGCGGATTGACACTGGAGCAGGAGGATGGTGGGAGCAGATGGCCGTTGGGAGCAGATGGACACTGGGAACAGATGGCCAGTGGGAGCAGATGGACATTGGGAGCAGATGGACGGTGGGAGCAGATGGACAGTGGGAGCAGATCGACACTGGGAGCAGATGGATGGTGGGAGCAGATGGACGGTGGGAACAGATGGACACTGGGAGCAGATAGACACGGGGAGCAGATGGCCGGGGGGAGCTGATGGACACTGGGAGCAGATGGACACTGGGAGCAGATGGACAGTGGGAGCAGTTGGTCAGGGGGAGCAGATGGACGGTGGGAGCATATGGACACTGGGAACAGATGGACGGTGGGAGCAGTTGGACACTGGGAGCAGATCGACACTTGGAGCAGATCGACACTGGGAGCAGATCGACAGTGGGAGCAGACGGTCACTTGGAACAGATGGACGGTGAGAGCAGATGGACACTGGGAGCAGATGGACACTTGGAGAAGATGGACACTGGGAGCGGATGGACACTGGGAGCAGATGGACAGTAGGAGCAGATGGACACTGGAAGTAGGTGGACGGTGGGAGCAGATGGACGTTGGGAGCAGATTGACAGTGGGAGCAGATGGACACTGGGAGCAGATGGACGGTGGGAGCAGATGGACACTGGGAGAAGATGGACGGTGGGAGCAGATGGATGGTGGGAGCAGATGGACGGTGAAAGCGGATGGACACTGGGTGCAGATGGACACTGGGTGCAGATGGACACTGGGAGCAGATGGACGGTGGGAGCAGATGGACATTGGGAGCAGATGGACGGTGGGAGCAGATGGACACTGGGAGCAGATGGACTCTGGGAGCAGATGGACAGTGGGGGCAGATGGACACTGGGAGCAGATGGACACTGGGAGCAGGTGGACACTGGGTGCCGATGGTCACTGGGAGAAGATGGACAGTGGGAGCAGATGGATGGTGGGAGCAGATGCACACTGGGAGCAGATGGACACTTGGAGCAGATGGACAGTGGGAGCAGATGGACACTGGGAGCAGATGGACACTGGGAGAAGGTGGACATTGGGAGCAGATGGACACTGGGAGCAGATGGACGGTGGGAGCAGATGGATGGTGGGAGCAGATGGGTACTGGGAGAAGAGAGATACTGGGAGCAGATGGACGGCGGGAGCAGATGGACGGCGGAAGCAGATCGATCCTAGGAGCTGATGGACACTGGGCGCAGATGGATTCTGGGAGCAGATCGACACTGGGAGCAGATGGACAGTGGGAGTAGATGGACACTGGGAGCAGATGGACACTGTGAGCAGATGGAAGGTGGGAGCAGATGGATGGTGGGAGCAGATGGACACTGGAAGCAGATTGACACTGGGAGCAGATGGAGACTGGGTGCAGATGGACACTGGGAGCAGATCGACACTGGGATGAGATGGACACTGGGAGAAGATGGACACCTGGAGCAGGTGGACACTGGGAGCAGATGGACGGTGGGAGCAGACGGGCACTGGGAACAGATGGACACTGGGAGCTGATGGACACTGGGAGTAGATGGACGGTGGGAGCAGATGGGTGGTGAGAGCTGATGGACACTGGGAGCAGATGCATGTCGGGAGCAGATGGACGGCGGAGCAGATCAACACTGGGAGCAGATGGACGGTGGGAACAGATGGACATTGGGAGAAGATGGACGGTGGGAGCAGATGGATGGTGGGAGCAGATGGACGGTGGGAACAGATGGGCACTGGGAGCAGATGGACACGGGGAACAGATGGACGGAGGGAGCTGATGGACACTGGGAGCAGATGGACAGTGGGAGCAGATGGACACTGGGAGCAGATGGACGGTGGGAGCCGATGGATATTGGGAGCAGATGGACGGTGGGAGCAGATGGACACTGGGAGCACATTGGCACTGGGAGCAGATGGACGGTGGGAGCAGATGGACACTGGGAGCAGATGTACACTGGGAGCAGTTGGACATGGGGAGCAGATGGACGGTGGGAGCAGATGGACACTGTGAGCACATGGACACTGGGAGCAGATGGACGGTGGGAGCAGATGGACACTGGGAGCAGATGTACACTGGGAGCAGGTGGACATAGGGAGCAGATGGACACTGGGAGCAGATGGTCGGTGGGAGAAGATGGATGGTGGGAGCAGATGGGCAGTGGGAGCAGAGTGAATGCGGGAGCAGATGGACGGCGGAAGCAGAACGATCCTGGGAGCTGATGGACACTGGGAGCAGATGGATTCTGGGAGCAGATCGACACTGGCAGCAGATGGACAGTGGGAGCAGATGGACACTCTGAGCAGATGGACGGTGGGAGCAGATGGGCACTTGGAGCAGATGGACGGTGGGAGCAGATGGGCACTGGGAGCAGATGGACGGTGGGAGCAGATGGAGGGTTTGAGCAGATGGACACTGGGAGCAGATGGGCACTGGGAGCAGATGGACACTGGGAGCAGATGGACGGTGGGAGCAGATGGAGGGTTTGAGCAGATGGACACTGGGAGCAGATGGACACTGGGAGCAGATGGACGGTGGGAGCAGATGGACGGTGGGAGCAGATGGACGGTGGGAGCAGATGGACGGGAAGAGCAGATGGACGGTGGGAGCAGATGGACGGTGGGAGCAGATGGACACTGGGAGCAGATGGACACTTGGAGCAGATGGACACTTGGAGCAGATGGACACTTGGAGCAGATGGATAATGGGAGCAGATGGACGGCAAGAGCAGATGGACGGCGGAAGCAGATGGACACTGGGAGCAGGTGGTCGGTGGGAGCAGATGGACAGTGGGAGCAGATGGACACTGGGAGCAGATGGACACTGGGAGCAGATGGAATCTGGGAGCAGATGGACGGTGGGAGCAGATGGATACTGGGAGCAGATCGACACTGGGATCAGATGGACACGGAGTAGATGGACGGTGGGAGCAGATGGATACTGGGAGCAAATGGACGTTGGGAGCAGATGGACGGTGGGAGCTGATGGACACTGGGAGCAGATGGACGGTGGGAGCAGATGGGCGGTGGGAGCAGATGGACGGTGGGAGCAGATGGACACTGGGAGTAGATGGACAGTGGGAGTAGGTAGACATTGGGAGCAGATGGACACTGGGAGCAGATGGACGCTGGGAGCAGATGGACGGTGGGAGCAGATGGACGGTGGGAGCAGATGGACACTGGGAGCAGATGGATGCTGGGAGCAGATGGACACTGGGAGCAGGTGGACGGTGGGAGCAGAGGGACACTGGGAGCAGATGGACAGTGGGTGCAGATGGACACTGGGAGCAGATGGACACTGGGAGCAGATGGAGGGTGGGAGCAGATGGACGGTGGGAGCAGATGGACACTTGGAGCAGATGGATACTGGGAGCAGATGGAGGCTGGGAGCAGATGAACACTGGGAGGTGTACGGTGGGAGCAGAGGGTCACTGGGAGCAGATGGACGGTGGGTGCAGATGGACACTGGGAGCAGATGGACACTGGGAGCAGATGGACAGTGGGAGCAGATGGACAGTGGGAACAGATGGACGGTGGGAGCTGGTGGACTCTGGGTGCAGGTGGTAGATGGGTGCAGTTGGTGGACGGTGGGTGCAGGTGGTGGATGGTGGGTGCAGGTGGTCGGCGGATGCAGGTGGTGGACGGCGGGTGCAGATGAACGGCGGGCTTAGGTGGTGGATGGCGAATGCAGGTGATGCACGGCTGGTGCAGGTGGACTGCGGATGCCGATAGTGGACGGTGGGTGCAGGTGGATGGCGGATGCAGGTGGACGGCGGATGCAGTTGGTGGACGGCGGGAGCAGATGGTGGACGGCGGGAGCAGGTGGTGGACGGCGGGTGCAGGTGGTTGGCGGATCCAGTTGGTGGACGGCGGGCGCAGGTGCACGGCGGGTGCAGCTGGTTGACGGCGGGTGCAGGTGGACGGCGGATGCAGGTGGACGGTGGATGCAGGTGGACGGTGGATGCAGGCGGTGGACGGTGGGAGCAGGTGGTGGACGGCGGGTGCAGGTGGTCGGCGGATCCAGTTGGTGGACGGCGGGCGCAGGTGCATGGCGGGTGCAGGTGGACGGTGGATGCAGGTGGATGGTGGATGCAGGTGGACGGTGGATGCAGTAGGACGGTGGATGCAGGTGGTGTACGATTGCAGGATGTGGACGGGTGCAGGAGGTGGACGGTTGCAGGTGGATGGTGGGTGCAGGTGGACTGTGGCTGCAGGTGGACGGCGGGTGTAGGCAGTGGACGGCGGGTGCAGGAGGTGGACGGGTGCAGGAGGTTGACGGGTGCTGGTGGATGGTGGGTGCAGGTGGACGGCGGGTGCAGGTGGTGGACAGGTAAGCAAAGATGTATCAGTCTTGTAGGCCATGGTACAGAACTTCCAGTTCCAACAGGGCAGAAGGGGCCGGGCCAGCAACCTTCCATCAGACTCGGTTTGACCTGGGGTTATGAATTTTAATTAGTTCCTCTGAATGCCATGGAAGCAAAATACATTGGATGCTGGAAACGTAAAATTACAGCAGAAAATGCTGGAAACCTCAGCCTGTCCGGAGAGAAATGAGTCCAAACTTTTGAGTCTAATATGACTCTTCCATCGGAGCTGGGAACTTCGGAACAGCTCTGAAGGATGTTCATACAGATGCAAAATGTTGGGCGCAATACTCCGGAAAGGTTTCTAAGTGTTGTAGCGAGTGGGAACTGCTGTGAGCTTCCCGGCGCTCGGCCCAGCGAGCCGGCAATGTTACTCAAAGTTAATTGGTCCACTTAACGAGGCCTCATGGGCCTCTCGCCGCAAATGAAGGCTCGCCTGCCGATTTACCGGCAACGGGCTCGTCAGCCCCCCCGCTAACAAGGTCGAGCAGCACTTAAGCTGCACTTGCCCAGCCAGCCCCAGTCAGCTCACAACAGTGGTGTCGAGAAGACCGGCCACAAGATTCGGCGATGCGGACCTGGGGAGACTCCTAGACGCGGTGGAGGCCAGGAGATGTCCTGTTCCCCCAAGGGTCCTGGAGGGTAAGCCAGTGCTGCCTGGGATGAGGTGGCGGTAGTTGCAAGCTCTGGGAGTGTGACCAGGAGGACTGGCCTCCAGTGCCCAAAAAAGGTCCACGGCCTACTTCGGGCAGCACAGGTATCTAGACACCAATGTCACCCCCCCCTCCCCCACACGACACCTTTCCTCCCCCACGCAAGTATCCACCCTCCCCAAATTCTCCATGCAGCCCCCAACCCTCCCTTCGCACCCCAGCCACTGTGAACCACACGTGTGGCTAATGGTGGCCTCCCTGTGTCTCCTCAGGATAAGCTCTCCCACAACCATCTGGAGAGGGCTCAGACTGGCAGAGGCGTGCCAGACTCTACTGCCTCCATCGTCTGGCCGCCCACCCGAGCAGCAGCACGACTAGGGAAAGTTCTGTTGGGTACAAAATCCCTGTTCAATATCCGTAAGGAGAGGGTGTTAGATTGACAAATGGTGGTGGCTCCTTCTCCGGGTCCCTCCATTGCTCCATTGACCCCCCCCCCGACCCCCACCCGGAACACCCTGCCCACACAGTCCCGGCAGCAGCGGGCTCCCCTCACTGGACCCCAGACATCGACTCATAACGTCATCTGGACCCCTCCCCGTGGCACCCAACTACCCTCCGGCCATGGACATGACCCAGGAGTTGTGTCCCATCCCCTGGGTGTTCGGATGTTGGCTGCTGCATGTGTCCAGGCATCACTGTCTGATTGGGAGGCTTGACAATGACTCCCACATGCCACATGGCCCACCCATCCACGAGAATCCCCTTGGGTTGTGTGAAGTGCTCACTTAACCGTAATTGCCAATTCCCTATTAGCAATAGCCTTCAGCCACACGGCCATAGGCCTCAGCAATCGTTGGGGGTTATGGGTGGCCGATATGACAGACAGGCAGGGAAAATGATTGCGTCCGGAACGGACACACATGGTCCAGGGGTTGCCATGGTGGTGCCGCGCGTGGTTGCCCCCCGGTTGCCCCCTCTAGTACCTCCCCCACTCCACACTCCCATGGCGGCCCACCCCTGAGAAGGGCCCCCCACCCCCAACCGAGCAATGTCTGTGAGTAAAGATGGCTACTCACCTCCCCACCACACAGAAGCCCTTCCGCCAGGTTCACATTTGTAAAAAGGAGTACTAATCGGCGCCAGCATGACCGCTTGCTGGGGAGGCGGCTGAATGACAGGGGGACTGTTGGATAAGGGGTGGCTCCTGTTAATTGTACGGAAATAGCACTCAAGTTGAGATACTTGGTTTATCAACAAGCTGCGGCGGGATCCCAATTGCACCGACGGGAGCGAGTCAGTTACATTGCAGACTGTTTGGCACCTGGTGCAGATCTCATTTTCGGCCTCTCCCGGCTTTTTGCTCGAGCGAGAGCGCAACAAGGCCAGAGAATTGGGTCCGTTCGCTCTGTATCTCTCTCTCCAGTTTCTCACAGACCTGCCACATTTTCTTTCCCAGTATATCCTGTTTTTATTTACCCCTGAACATCATGCAGATTATACATTAACAATTGCAGGTTCGATTCCGGCTTGGGTCACTGTCTGTGCGGAGTCTGCACATCCTCCCCCTGTGTGCGTGGGTTTCCTCCGGGTGCTCCGGTTTCCTCCCACAGTCCAAAGATGTGCGGGTTAGGTGGATTGGTCACGATAAATTGCCCTTAGTGTCCAAAATTGCCCTTAGTGTTGGGTGGGGTTACTGGGTTATGGGGATAGGGTGGAGGTGCTGAACTTGGGTAGGGTGCTCTTTCCAAGAGCCGGTGCAGACTCGATGGGGCGAATGGCCTCCTTCTGCACTGTAAATTCTATGATATGATAAATGGTGTGTGACAGCCGATGCTCGCATTCCGTTGTCATCCCTTGGAGACGAGAGTGGGACATTGCTCCTTTCCCAGCAATTGCGGATGTTAAACTTTAAGGCGTTGAGCAACTTGTTTCTAACTTTCCTTTCTGTTGTCATTGCAGCAATCGAGCAAGAAAAGAAGGACGTGGGAGAAAAAGCCTCCTGAGACAGGCAGCGGACAAGGCATCATTGCCCCAGTACCTTCCACAATGCCGACCATTCTCTTTTATATAAGCCTGACACATCAATAATCACAACATTGCGCTTTGAGGGGAGGGGCATTGCCCCACTGACCCCCCCTCAATATTCAAGGCACCCTCTTGCTTCTATTTGGTGATTTTATTTCTTCTGTTTGCTTCAGACACAGCTTCGTGCGTAGTAATGGGAGGAAGGTGGAGCGGGGAGGTCTAGTGGTATGGGGGTGAGGGTGGGGGTTTGCTGAATAATTGAGCGATGAACCATGGCTGGGTTTATACCATGTAATGATGATGCATTTGGCAATTGTTTTTGTCCTCCTATTAAAGAAAAACTCCAAAAATGAAATAAAATATACATTTGAAATAAAATGGCCCTGTATCTTTTCTTGTTACCAGTTTGCGTGCCCATGCCAGGGTAGAGTCACATTAACAATTGCATTCAATTCTGCCCACTGAATGGTTGAGTGCAGCATCGAGTGCACTACTGAGGGAGTGCTGCACTGTCAGGGGTGCCATTTACCCAGGTGAAAGTTTAAACAGAGGCCGTGCTTTGAGTCTTGGGTTGATATGAAAGGGGCGGGATTCTCAGAAAATGGGGCTATGTCCCCACACCGGTGGGGAAACCGGCAACGACTCTGGCGTCAACGGCCCCCCAAGGTGAGGAATTCTCCACTTACCTCAACTTTCTCGGGGGCTAGGTTGTCGCCGCAGCCGGTGGCGCCGCCTCATTCGATGGCAAACGGTCGCCGTGTGCTTGCACATGCGCGGAACGGCCGGCGTGATCTCGCGCATGCGTGGACCAGCCAGTGTATTTCCGCACATGCGCGGGGGTTCTCCTCTTCGCACCGGTGTCCGGGCAACATTGGAGCCCGACAGGGGCCCGGCGCGGAGGAAAGAAGTGCCCCCATGGAACAAGCTCGCCCGCAGATCGGTGGGCTCCGATCGCGGGCCAGGCCACCGTGGGGCACCCCTCCGGGGTCGGATCCCCCCGTTCCCCCCCCCCCCCCCGAGGACCACCCCCACATACTCACCTGCCAGGTCCCGCAGTGTGGGACCTGAGTAACCAACGCGGCGGGACTGGCCAAAAATGGACGGCCGCTTGGCCCATCGGGACCTGGAGAATCGCTGAGGGGGGGCCGCTGTCAATGGCCCCCGACCAGCGTGGCATGAATCCCTCCCCCGCCCGAAAAACGATGGCAGAGCATAGGGCAGCCGGCGTCGGGGTGGCGGGGTGGGATTCGCGCCTCCCCGCAGGGATTCTCCTGCTTGGCACAGAGTCGGAGAATCCCGGCCATGGTACATTTCAAAGGACGGGAGTTCCGCAGTGTCCTGGCCAATATTGGAAAACATCGCCAAAAGATTCTGAGGAGATTGTGAGTTCTGATGGAAGATCAGAATTCCCCACATGTTCTGATTTTGTATCACTAAAACGTTATCTGGTCACTGTCTGGGTGAGGGGGCTCGCTATGCGCAAAGTGGCTGCCTTGTTTCCTACATTATAACAATCTATATTGTCACAAGTGGAGGGGAGGGGGGGGGGGTGGGGGGAGTGCTCAATCTGCACATGACTGATTGCATGGACATGGGGAGGGCGGGGGTGCCTATCAGCAACCATCCCCCCTGCCCTTGCTGCCGATCTCAATGCTCTACCTGACCCTACAACCGCCATCCTATGGGACCCTCGCATCAGCATTTTGGCTTCATTTAGGACATTTCATGATCCTGAGACAGTGACAGGGGAGTGATCATGTTCGGGCAGCAGCCACGGACTCCTCTGTGGTGCTACCAATTGCAAGAGCTGCTGGCATCTGCTTAGCTGGCAGATCTCGGCGAGCATGTAGAAAGTGAGACTCTCGCTGGGGACAGAGGATTCTGCCCCATGTTTGAAGTCAATGACCCCTCCGGACCTCATTCTCTCCCCAGATGCTGTCTGACCTGCTGGGAATTTCCAATATTTTCTGATTTCCTTTTAGATTTGCAACAGTATTTTGCATCCCTTTTATTGGTTGCTAGCTGGCTGAGTAGGGCGACTGATTGGGAGATAGAAAGGGGGAGGCTACAGGACAAGATTACAGCCAATCAGATATGACTTTCTCACATCATTGCTTATGCATGAACCCAGAAGAGTTCAAAGATAAGTTGACTGTTAACTAAGGGCGTTAGTTGCAGGGTTTTTTATTTCATCTTGGACTAGAGAAGTAATCTGACCAAATAAACTGCCAAAACGTATCTTTGAACTCATCCACATACATGCTCATATACCAGATGACAGATATCTGCAAATTCAGATGTGGTAGACGACCTGGCTGGCATCTTCATTTAATGGGAAGAATTCTGGAAAAATCCAGGAGCATTTAAAGTCACTAATCTATGTTATGCAAAGAGTAGAAGGTCGGAAGTCACAAGGTGGAATATCATCGCAGTGTTTGGGCGGTGAATTGAGAAAATTCATCAGTGAACTGTTGCCGACCACTTCCCATACAGAGACTTTCTGAAGACCTTGTTTAGAGTCCACCTTTTCAATCTATCCGGGGGAAACTATTTTGTGGAGCAAGACAACTCAACAAAATAGTGTGACATCGGAATGTTTCAGTGATCGAGTAAGTTTAAAGAGATTTCACTCCGTTTGCAGCCAAATGAGAGAAAAATGTCATTATCTGCCCACACAGCCTGCAGTCAAGACATGCAGAAACATTACAGGAACATTCCGAGCTGATTATTCTGCTCTTTGCTGGAGGGAAGAGCTTTGGCAAGGAATTTTCTAAAGAGCTCCGATTACAGAGGGGATAATGATTGCAGAGAATGGCTAAAATGGACACCCAGGAGTGCAAACCAGTTACTGCAATCCAATCTCTCACATCAAGAAACACTGAAAAAGATAATAAAGAACTCCAAGAGAGAGGGACATAATCAAGGAGTGAGGGAGACTATCCAGGAGTGAGGGGAAAAGTCCAGGAGTGAGAGGCTCAATAAAGTAGTGAGGGACACATTCCAGTAATGTTGGATGCAGTCCAGGAATGAGGGACACAATCCATGAGTGAGGGTAGAAATCCAGAGGTGACGGACAGATAACAAGAGCGTTGGACACAATCCAGGAGTGAGGGAGAAAGTCCAGGAGTGAGGGACAAAGCCCAGGAGTGAGGGACACAAGCTAGAAGTGAGGGACACAGTCCAGGAGTGAGGGAGAAAGTCCAGGAGTGGGGGAGAAAGTCCAGGAGTGGGGGAGAAAGCCCAGGAGCGAGGGACACAGGCCAGGAGTGAGGGACACAGTCAGGTTTGAGGGACACAGCCAGGAGGGAGGGACACAGTTCAGGTTTGAGGGACACAGTCCAAGAGTGAGGGACACAATCCAGGAGTGAGGGACACAGTCCAGGAGTGAAGGACACAGTCCAGGAGTGAGGGACACAGTCCAGGAGTGAGGGACACAGTCCAGGAGTGAGGGACACAGTCCAGGTTTGAGGGACACAGTCCAGATTTGAGGGACACAGTTCAGGAGTGAGGGACACAGTCCAGGAGTGAGTGACACTGTCCAGGAGTGAGGGACACAGTCCAGGAGTGAGGGACACAGTCTAGGAGTGAGAGACACAGTCCAGGAGTGAGGGACACAGTCCAGGTTTGAGGGACACAATCCAGGAGTGAGGGACACAGTCCAGGTTTGAGGGACACAGTCCAGGAGTGAGGGACACAGTCCAAATTTGAGGGACACAGTCCAGGAGTGAGGGACACAGTCCAGGTTTGAGGGACACAGTCCAGGAGTGAGAGACAGAGTCCAGGAGTGAGGGACACAGTCCAGGAGTGAGGGACACTTCCAGGAGTGAGGGACACAGTCCAGGAGTGAGGGACACAGTCCAGATTTTAGGGACACAGTCCAGGTTTGAGGGACACAGTCCAGGTTTGAGGGACACAGTCCAGGAGTGAGGGACACAGACCAGATTTGAGGGACACAGTCCAGGTTTGAGGGACACAGTCCAGGAGTGAGGGACACAGTCCAGGAGTGAGGGACACAGTCCAGGAGTGAGGGACACAGACCAGATTTGAGGGACACAGTCCAGGTTTGAGGGACACAGTCCAGGTTTGAGGGACACAGTCCAGGAGTGAGGGACACAGTCCAGGAGTGAGGGACACAGTCCAGGAGTGAGGGACACAGTCCAGGATTGAGGGACACAGTCCAGGAGTGAGAGACACAGTCCAGGAGTGAGTGGCACAGTCCAGGATTGTGTCCTGTGGCACGATGAACCAGTGGTTAGCAGTGCTGTCTCACAGCGACAGGGACCCGGCTTCAATCGCAGCCTTGGCTCACTGTCTGTGTTGAGTTGCACTTTCTGCCCTTGTCAGCGTGGGGTTCCTCCGTGAGCTCTTTTGCTCCCACTGTCCAAACGTGCAGGTTAGGTGGGTTGACCATGATAAATTGCCCCTTAGTGTCCAAAGATATGCAGGTTAGGTAATGGAGCTAATGGATAGGGCGGGGTAGACTGTTCATTTGAAGTGTCAGTGTAGATTCGATAGGCCGAATGGCCTCCTTCTGTACTGTAGTGATTCTATTCTATGATTTTATGAGGCGTGTTGGACACAGTCCAGGAGTGAAAGATGAAGTCCAGGAGTGAGGGGGACAGTCCAGTAGTGAAGGAGATAGTCCAGGAGTGAGGCACAGACTTCAGGAGGGATGGACACAGTCCAGGAATGAAGGCCACAACCCAGGAGTGAGAAACACAGTCCAGGCGTGAGGCACAATGTCCAGGATTGAGGGAGACAATCCAAGAGTAAGGGACACACTCCAGGAATGAGGGAGACAGTGAAGAAGTGAGGGACAGAATCCAGGAGTGTTGGACCAGTCCAGGAGTGAGGGTTAATCATAGGAATCATAGAATTTACAGTACAGAAGGAGGCCATTTGGCCCATCGAGTCAGCACCGGCCCTTGGAAAGATCGCCCCACCCTATCCCCACATCTCTACCCTATCCCCGTAACCTAACAACCCAGTAACCCCACCTACTCTTTTTGGACACTAAGGGCAATTTAGCATGGCCAATCCACCTAACCTGCACATCTTTGGACTGTGGGAGGAAACCGGAGCACCCGGAGGAAACCCACACACACGGGAAGAACGTGCACACACTGCACAGACAGTGACCCAGCGAGGAATTGAGTCTGGGAACCTGGAACTGTGAAGCAACTTTGCTAACCACTGTGCTACCATGCTGTCCAGGAATTAGGGACACAATCCATGGATGAGGGACACAGATAAAGAGTGAGGGACTGTATCCAGGAGGGTTGGACACAGTCCAGGAATGGGGACAAAGTCCAGGAGTAAGGGACAGAGTCCAGTAGTGAGGTCACAATATAGGAGTGATGGACACTGTCCAGGATGGACACAATCCAGGAGTGAAGGAGACATTCCAGGAGTGTGGGAAAGAGTCCAGGAGTGCGGGACACAATCCAGGATTGTGTCCTGGCGGCGGGGAGGCACAGTGGTTAGCACTGCTGCCTCACAGCGCCAGAGACCTGTATTCAAATCCGACTTGGCTCACTGTCTGTGTGGAGTTTATACTTTCTCCCCGTGTCTGCGTGGGTTTCCTCCGGGTGCTGCGGTTTCCTCCTACAGCCCAATGATGTGCAGGTTAGGTGGATTCACCATGCTGAATTTCCCCTTAGTGTCCAGGGATGTGCAGGTTATGTAATGGAGTTATGGGATAATGCGGGGTAGACAGGGAAGTGGACATGGGTAGAGTGCTCATTTGATGGGCCGGTGCAGGCGCGATAGGCCAAATGGCTTCCTTCTGCACTTTAGTGTTTTTATTCTATGAATCTATGAGGAGTGTTGAACACAATCGAGGAGTGAGGGAAACAGCCCAGGAGTGAGGTACACAATCCAGGAATGGGGTAGACAGTCCAGGAGTGAGGTACACAATCCAGGAATGGGGTAGACAGTCCAGGAGTGAGGTAAACAATCCAGGAATGGGGTAGACAGTCTAGGAGTGAGGGAAACAATCCAGGAATGGGGTAGACAGTCCAGGATGAGGTAAACAATCCAGGAATGGGGTAGACAGTCTAGGACTGAGGGAAACAATCCAGGAATGGGGTAGACAGTCTAGGAGTGAGGGACACAATCCAGGAATGGTGTAGACAGTCCAGGAGTCAGGTAAACAATCCAGGAATGGGGTAGACAGTCTAAGAGTGAGGGACACAGTCCAGGAATTGGGTAGACAGTCCAGGAGTGAGGTAAACAATCCAGGAATGGGGTAGACAGTCCAGTAGTGAGGTAAACAATCCAGGAATGGGGCAGACAGTCTAGGAGTGAGGGAAACAATCCAGGAGTGGGGTAGACTGTCTAGGAGTGAGGGAAACAATCCAGGAATGGGGTAGACAGTCCAGGAGTGAGGGACACAATCCAGGAATGGGGTAGACAGTCCAGGAGTGAGGGACACAGTCCAGGAATGGGGTAGACAGTCCAGGAATGGGGTAGACAGTCCAGGAGTGAGGTAAACAATCCAGGAATGGGGTAGACAGTCCAGGTGTGAGGTAAACAATCCAGGAGTGAGGCGAACAGCCCAGGAGTGAGGGACACAGTCTAGGAGTGAGGGAAACAGCACAGGAGTGAGGGACACAGTCCAGGAGTTTGGGACACAATGCAGGAATTAGGTAGACATGCCAGGAATGAGGGACACAGCCCAGGAATGGGGTAGACATGCCAGGAATGAGGGACACAGCCCAGGAATGGGGTAGACATGCCAGGAATGAGGGAAACAGTCCAGGGGTGAGGGACACAGTTGATAGAGAGGCTAGCTCCTCTGCTGTGGATGTCCAGACAAGGGGGAGGTAGCATTAAAACTGGAGCAAGAGTGACGTCAGGAAGCATTTCATCACATGAAGAATAGCGGAAATGTGGAAAATTCTCCCAAGAGAAGTTTTTTTTTGTTCACGGGCCGTAGACGTGCCAGCATTTATTGTCCATCCCTAATTGCCCTTGAGGGGGCAGTAAAGCGTGAACCGCATTGCTGTTGGTCTGGAATCACATGTAGGCCAAACCAGGTAAAGATGGCAGATTTCCTTCCCTAACGGGCATTAGTGAACCAGATGGGTTTTTACAACAATCAACAATGGTTTCATGGTCAATTCCAGATTTTTATTGAATTCAAATTTCACCAGCTGAAGTGGCGGGATTTGAACCTGGGTCCCCAGAGCAATACCTGTTTTACTAGTCCAGTGACAATACCACTACGCCACCACCTCCCCATAAGCTGCTGAGGTTGGTTGTCAATTGGAAATTGCAAAACAAAGATTGTTAAATTTCCGCGAGGTATGGGCATTAAGTGCTATGGAGAACCAAGGTGAGAAAGTCGAGACAAAGCTGAAGGTCACATTGGTCAGTGGAGTAGGTTTGACTGTATGATCTGTTCCTGCTCCTATTTCTTCTGTCCGAAAAGGTGAGTGGATGGCATTAGGAGATAGATCAGCCATGATCCTGTTGAATGATGGAAGTGCTGAATCATCTACCCCTGTTCCTAAACAGGCTCATCAGCGACACAGAATGATTTTCTAACGGCTTTGCTCCGATTTACCCAATCCCCTACCCCAGGGAGCAGGAGCCAGTGACTTGTTGTTGCAGAAACCTCAAGTTCTACTCCCACTCAGACCCGTTTTACGGCACCAGATGAGAATTTCCTCTCCCGTTGGTTTCATTAGAATATATAATGAGTCTCTATCAGTGTATCGACCCGGCATCCTTGCCGTGAGAACTTAATGAAACCACAGGCTGCAGAGTCGGAAGGGAATGGCTGTGTGAGGGCAGGCGGGGGGGGGGAAGCGATTGTGACATTATGTAGAATGTCTAGAATATAAAGGGTTAATGTGATATCATAATTGAACACTAGATGGAGCTAGATGCCGAACTATATAAAGCACTGAATCTCAGGCTTCTGTGAGATGGCTGGAGAGAGTGCAGAGGAGAGGTCTAGAGAGTGCAAAGTACAGTTACAGATGGGTGTAGAGATTAGTATTTGTAGAGTGTAGATTGTAGATTACTAGATTATTGATTGCTATAGGAGGAACAAAGAACAAAGAAATGTACAGCACAGGAACAGGCCCTTCGGCCCTCCAAGCCCGTGCCGACCATGCTGCCCGACTAAACTATAATCTTCTACACTTCCTGGTTCCGTATCCCTCTATTCCCATCCTATTCATATATTTGTCAAGATGCCCCTTAAATGTCCCTATCGTCCCTGCTTCCACTACCTCCTCCGGTAGCGAGTTCCAGGCACCCACTACCCTCTGCGTAAAAAACTTGCCTCGTACATCTACTCTAAACCTTGCCCCTCTCACCTTAAACCTATGCCCCCTAGTAATTGACCCCTCTACCCTGGGGAAAAGCCTCTGACTATCCACTCTGTCTATGCCCCTCATAATTTTGTATACCTCTATCAGGTCTCCCCTCAACCTCCTTCGTTCCAGTGAGAACAGAGTTTTAATAAGTAGTGTAATAAATGTTAGCTTTGGTATTGAACTTAGCTTCTGTGGTCTTAGTGAACACTAGGACATCCATCCTGATAATGAGAATCACAAAGAACACCACAGCGATGTTGCTGTATGTGAAGATTGATCAGAAATTGGTACACACAAAGTACTTGCAATGAAGGCAAACAAGGCTCTGGGCCAAGTGCTGGAAAATGGGATTAGAATGGTTAGGTGGTTGTTTTTGACTGGTGCTGGCGCGATGGATTAAAGGGCCTTTTCTGTGCTGTGGATCTCTATGACTCTATGACCCTAAGCTAGTCAGAGCAGAATGTGACCACTTGACAGCAATCATTTGGGGAGATAGACTTCACTCCTCTTGAGTCCACAACTCTGGACTCCGACACCTGGACACGTGTGCCAGTCACGAAGCAGAAAGCTGGTAGAAACAGTGTAGGAGGGGCACTGTGTGGAACACAGTCTTGTGATTCTATAGCACCTTTCATGACCTCAGTAAATTGCAACGTGTTTACAGCCAATCAAGTACGTTTTGCCACATTACTTACTGTTGTAATATAGGAAACACAACAGAGAATGTGTGCACAGCAAGATCCCATAAACAACAATGTGATAATAATCCGGACAATCGGTTTTAGTGATGCTGGTTGAACACACCACGGCCCTTGGGTCAGGACATCTTTTATGCCTGCCTGAGAAAGCAGACGTGCCTTAATTTAACACCTCATCTGAAAGGTGATACCTTCAACAGTGCAGCACTCCCTCAGCACAGGCCCACCCCTTCGAACCTCTCAGAAGGGCTAGCCATTAGCCATCTCAACATCCATTTCAAAGATGCTGCTCAAACCCTCACACTTTTTAACAAATGAGTGTGAAAGGGGAAACTGAAGCATTGCAGCCAAGAGTACTGAGTGGATGATTCATCCCGGCCTCCTCCTGAGGTCCCCAGTATCACAGATTCCAGTCTTCAGCCAATTTCCTCCTCGCCACATGACATCACAAGAAAGTGAGTCGGTGAAACTGTGCCAGATGGATTTCAACCTAGTTAAATGTGAAGACATACATTTTGAATCATAAAAGGATAGTTCAGAGGAATACTATACAGCTAGGAACAACAGTTTAAGGCTTATCTATCCGATCACTGAAATGATGCAGTCTGGACCAAAAGTAAATATGCAAAGGCTTATGGAATGTTAGTCTTTATAACTAGAGGGCTAGCCGCCAATAGGGGGGATATTTTTCACAACAAACCAAACCACATCTGAAATACTGCGTGCAGTATTACAATGGATTTGATCTTGAAATGAGCACAGCACTCACTCACTAGAATGGTAACAGGGCTCCAAGAATTACATCATGAGGAGATACTTATATTCTCAAGGTCTGTAATCCCTGGTGTTTAGTAGGTCAGGGGTGATTAGATCGAAATGGTCACCTATCTAAAGGGTCAGGTATCAATCACCCTTTATGTTAGGAGAGAAAAAGAAAGAGAGAGCAAAAAAGAAATGAAGGGAGTGTGGCAGGAAGGAAGGAAGGTTTTGGTCTCCTTACTTGAGAAAGGACATACTGGCACTGGAGGGTGTGCAGAGGAGATTCACTAGGTTAATCCCAGAGCTGAAGGGGTTGGATTACGAGGAGAGGTTGAGTAGACTTGGACTGTACTCGTTGGAATTTAGAAGGATGAGGGGGGATCTTATAGAAACATATAAAATTATGAAGGGAATAGATAGGATAGATGCGGGCAGGTTGTTTCCACTGGCGGGTGAAAGCAGAACTAGGGGGCATAGCCTCAAAATAAGGGGAAGTAGATTTAGGACTGAGTTTAGGAGGTATTTCTTCACCCAAAGGGTTGTGAATCTATGGAATTCCTTGCCCAGTGAAGCAGTAGAGGCTCCTTCATTAAATGTTTTTAAGATAAAGATAGATCGTTTTTGAAGAATAAAGGAATTAAGGGTTATGGTGTTCAGGTCGGAAAGTGGAGCTGAGTCCACAAAAGATCAGCCATGATCTCATTGAATGGTGGAGCAGGCTCGAGGGGCCAGATAGCCTACTCCTGCTTCTAGTTCTTATAGATAGATAGATGTAAGAAGACTATTGCACTGAAGACAAATGCTCCAGAACTAACTGTGCCTCTGGCCAAGATGTTCCAGTACAGCTACACTGGCATCTACCCGGTAATGTGGAAAGTTTCTCAGATATGTCCTGTCCACAAAAGAAGTTCTGATCCAATTCAGGCAATTATTGCACCATCAGTCAACTCTCGGTCATCAGCTTAATAATGGAAGGTGTCACCAACGATGCTATCAGGTGGCACATACAAATCAATACCCTCTTCACCGAACAAGGAACCTGGGCAAAGCTGAAGTCAATACAAATCAGGGGAAATGCTGCTTTGAAGGTGTTGGTTCACTGGAGGCCAGAAGGAGGGAGATCCAGGTTCCCCAGTGTGGGGGAAATTGGTTGGGTCAATTGGCATTTGACCGGCTGATGCTGCTGGCAGATTTTTTTCACCGTATTGTCTGGAACTTTGTTTAGAAAATGCAGAGGCATGGGGTTAACATTGGATCACTGATAGGGTAGCCTCTGAATTGCCCGCTCCACCATTACCATGAGGACCTCCTCCACCATGAGGTCGCCGCTGTCCCGGGAGAGCAGGGAGCCCTGCAAGCCGTTTACGCTCCCCAACCCCCCCAGCGCCCCATGTACGACCCGCAGGCGCAGCCGCTCTGGGTCCCGACCACCGCGGTCCCGGGAGAACAGGGAGCCCTGCACGCCGCTTACGCTCCCCAACCGCCCCCCCCGCGCCCCATGTATGACCCGCCGGCATTACCACTTTGGGTCCCGACCACCGCTGTCCCCAGAGATGAGGGAGCCCCGCGCGGTCCTAACGCTCCCCAACCCCCCCAGCGCCCCATGTGCGACCCGCAGACGCCGCCATTATGGGTCCCGGCCACCACGAGGGGAGGAAGGGCGCCGCCATCTTGGATCACCCCAGACCTGTACGACGCGTGGGGGCAGCCATTTTGTCCACCCCCGCCGCCATCTTGTGACCCCCCAGCCATGTGCGATGGATGGGGGCAGCCATTTTGTTCATCCCCGACGCCATCTTGGACGGCAACAACGGACCCCATCCACTACTACAACCACGTCTCGCTTCAATTACGCTCGATCAAGCTCGGCCCCGGACACTCCAGACGACGACGACAACGGTGCTAATAAACGGCCACGAGACACCATGCCTAGTCGACTCCGGGAGCACGGAGAGCTTTATCCACCCCGACATGGTAAGACGCTGTTCCTTGATCACCTATCCCAGCGCACAAAAGATTTCCCTAGCTGCAGGATCCCACTCCGTACAGATCCAAGGTTTCTGCATAGTTACCCTAACGGTGCAGGGGAGGGAGTTCAAAAACTACAAACTACACGTCCTTCCCCAACTCTGCGCCCCCACTTTACTGGGATTAGATTTCCAGTGCAATCTACAGAGCCTTACGTTCAAATTCGGCGGCCCAATACCCCCACTCACTATCTGCGGCCTCGCAACCCTCAAGGTGCAACCCCCGTCCTTGTTTGCGAACCTCACCCCGGATTGCAAACCCGTCGCCACTAGGAGCAGACGGTACAGCGCCCAGGACCGGACCTTCATTCGGTCCGAAGTCCAGCGGCTACTAAAGGAAGGCATAATCCAGGCCAGCAATAGTCCCTGGAGAGCACAGGTGGTAGTAGTGAAGACAGGGGAGAAACAAAGGATGGTCATAGACTATAGCCAGACCATCAACAGGTACACACAACTAGACGCGTACCCTCTCCCCCGCATATCCGACATGGTCAATCGGATTGCCCAATATAAAATCTTCTCCACCGTGGACCTCAAGTCCGCCTACCATCAGCTCCCCATCCGCCCAAGTGACCGCAAGTACACAGCCTTCGAGGCAGACGGGCGATTATACCATTTCCTAAGGGTCCCATTTGGCGTCACAAACGGGGTCTCGGTCTTCCAACGGGAGATGGACCGAATGGTTGATCAACATGGGTTGCGGGCCACATTCCCGTATCTCGACAATGTAACCATCTGCGGCCACGACCAGCAGGACCACGACGCCAACCTCCAAAAATTCCTCCAGACCGCCAAAGCCTTGAACCTCACGTACAACGAGGACAAGTGCGTTTTTAGCACCAACCGGCTAGCCATTCTGGGCTACGTAGTGCGCAATGGGATAATAGGCCCCCACCCCGAACGTATGCGCGCCCTCATGGAATTTCCCAGTGGGTCCCCCAGTACGCGGACAAGGCCCGCCCCCTAATACAGACCACGACCTTCCCTCTGTCGACAGAGGCTTGCCAGGCCTTCAGCCGCATCAAAGCGGATATCGCAAAGGCCACGATGCGCGCCATCGACGAGTCCCTCCCCTTCCAGGTCGAGAGCGACGCCTCCGACGTAGCTCTAGCGGCCACCCTTAACCAAGCGGGCAGACCCGTGGCCTTTTTCTCTCGAACCCTCCACGCTTCAGAAATCCGCCACTCCTCAGTGGAAAAGGAAGCCCAAGCCATAGTGGAAGCTGTGCGACATTGGAGGCATTACCTGGCCGGAAGGAGATTCACTCTCCTCACCGACCAACGGTCGGTAGCCTTCATGTTCGATAATGCACTGCGGGGCAAAATCAAAAACGACAAGATCTTAAGGTGGAGGATCGAGCTCTCCACCTTCAACTACGAGATTTTGTATCGTCCCGGAAAGCTGAACGAGCCGTCCGATGCCCTATCCCGCGGCACATGTGCCAACGCACAAATTAACCGCCTCCAAACCCTCCACGAGGACCTCTGCCACCCGGGGGTCACTCGGTTTTTCCACTTTATCAAGTCCCGCAATCTCCCATACTCTTTAGAGGAGGTCCGTACAGTCACAAGGGACTGCCACATCTGCGCGGAATGCAAACCGCATTTTTTCAGGCCGGATGGTGCGCACCTGATTAAGGCTTCCCGCCCCTTTGAACGCCTTAGTCTCGATTTCAAAGGGCCCCTCCCCTCCACCGACCGCAACACATACTTTCTTAATGTGGTGGACGAATACTCCCGCTTCCCATTCGCCATTCCCTGCTCTGACATGACCGCGGCCACAGTCATTAAAGCCCTGAACACCATCTTCACACTGTTCGGTTGCCCCGCATACGTCCACAGCGACAGGGGGTCCTCTTTCATGAGTGACGAGCTGCGCCAGTTCCTGCTCAGCAAGGGCATAGCCTCAAGCAGGACGACCAGCTACAACCCCCGGGGGAACGGGCAAGTAGAGAGGGAGAACGGCACGGTCTGGAAGACCGTCCTACTGGCCCTACGGTCCAGGGACCTCCCAGTTTCACGGTGGCAGGAGGTCCTCCCGGACGCTCTCCACTCCATCCGGTCGCTATTATGTACGAGCACTAATCAAACGCCTCATGAGCGTCTCCTTCTCTTCCCTAGGAGGTGCTCCTCTGGAACGTCACTGCCGACCTGGCTGGCGGCCCCAGGATCCATCTTGCTCCGAAAGCATGTGCGGGCACACAAGGCGGACCCGTTGGTCGAAAGGGTTCACCTCCTCCACGCGAACCCGCAGTACGCTTACATGGAGTACGACGGCCGACAGGACACGGTCTCCCTGCGGGATCTGGCGCCCGCCGGCAACACACACACCCCCCCGACACCATTCACCCAACCTCCCTGCTTCCTGCCACCGCTGCACCCCGCGACTGCCCCCTTCCCAGGAGGATCGGTTCCCCTCCCCTCAGGCCCGACCAAGAATAAAGCCCAAGCTGAAACCGTAAGGCTCCCGGAGACGACAACACCGGTACAAGCACCACCACCACCACCGGGGCCGAGGCGATCGACACGGACGACCAGACCGCCCGACCGACTCGTGGCGTCGATCTAAATCAATATATGGACTTTTCACAAGAACATTTTGCTTTTCTCCCGATACCTTCTGTAAATAGTTGAAACAGGACAAAATTGTACATACTGTATTGCCATGTGAACGTTTTCCTCCCAGGACCAGCCCTGTAAACCCTTACCACCATGCGAAGCATCACCCCGCCAGATTCATTTTTGACAAGGGGTGATGCTTCGTTTTTGCCAGCTCCAGGTTGGTCCAGAAAATCCTATATTGTGTCTCTCCAGTTCCTTCTGTTACAGCACAACCTGTCACTGCAATACACAAGAACATAAGCTGTAGGATTCTCCACCGGCAGCACACCCACATCCGAATGTTTCCCAACAGCATGGGATGGCCCACAAATGGAAATCACATTGGCCGGCCATGGGAACGGACAATCCCGCTGCTGGCAGGGGTGCGCTGTGCCAGCTGGCGGGTCAGAGAATCCCACCCAAGAACTAGGCGCAGGACCAGACAATTCAGCCCCTCAATACCTTTCTGCCATTTCAATGCAATCATGTTGATCTCCCCTTAGCATCAACTCCACTTTCCAGCCCATTCTCCATAACCCTTTAACCCATTTTTAACTATCTGTCTATCTCCTCAAATTTACTCAATGTCCCAGCATCCACCACACACTGGGGTAGTGAATTCCACAGGTTCACAACCCTTTGAGAGTAGAACATAGAACAGTACAGTACAGGCACTTTGGCCCACGATGTTGTGCCGACCATTTATCCTAATCTAAGATCAACCTAATCTAAGATCAACTTTAATTTACTGCTGTCCATGTGCCTGTTCAAGAGTCTCTTAAATGTCTCTGATACCTGACACCACCACCTCCGCTGGCAGTGCATTCCACGCACCCACCACTCTGTGTAAAGAACCTACCTCTGACATCTCCCCTATACCTTCCTTCAATCACCTTAAAATTGTGTCCCCTCGTGACAGCCATTTCCGCCCTGGGGAAAAGTCTCTGGCTATCCATTCTATCCATGCCTTTCATCACCTTGTGCACCTCTATCAAGTCACCTCCCTTCCTTCTTTGCTCTGTTGAGAAAAGACCTAGCTCCCTCAACATCTCTAAATAAGATATGCGCTCAAGTCGCGGCAACATCATGGTGAATCCCTCTGCACCCTCTCCAAAGCATCCACATCCTTCCGATAATGAGGCGACCAGATCTGCACACAATATTCCAAGTGTGGTCTAACCAGGGTTTTATAAAGCTGCAGCAAAACCTTGCAGCTCTTAAACTCAATCACCCTGTTAATGAAAGCCAACACATCATACGTCTTCTTAACAACCCTCTCAACCTCGGTGGTAACTTTGAGGGATCTATGTACGTGGACCCCAAGACCCCTCTGTTCCTTCACACTTCCAAGAATGCTGCCTTTAACCGTGTATTCAGCATTCAAATTCAACCTTTCAAAATGAATCGCTTCACATTTATCTAGGTTGAACTCCATCTGCCACTTCTCAGCCCAGCTCTGCATCATGTCAATGTCCTGTTGTAACCTGCAATGGCCCTCGATACTTTCTACAACTCCACCAACATTCATGTCATCGGCAAACTTACTAACCCACCCTTCCACTTCCTCATCCAAGTCATTTATAAAAACCACAAATAGAAGAGGTCCCAGAACAGATCCCTGCGGGACACCAATGTTCGCCGACCTCCAGACAGAATACTTTCCATCCACTACCACTCGCTGTCTTCTTTCAGCCAGCCAATTCTGTAACCAGCCAGCCAAATATCCCGGTATCCCATGCCCCCTGACTTCCTGAAGGAGCCTACCATGGGGAACTTTATCAAATGCCTTACTGAAATCTATATACACCACATCCACTGCCCGACCTTCATCAATGCATCTCGTCACATCCTCAAAGAATTCAGTAAGGGTTGTGAGACATGACCTGCCCCTCACAAAGCCATGCTGACTATCTTCAATCAAACTGTGTTTTTCTAAATAATCATAAATCTTAGCTCTCAGAATCCTTTCCAGTATTTTGCTCACCACAGACGTAAGACTGACTGCTCTGTAATTCCCAGGGATTTCCCTATTCCCTTTCTTGAACAGGGGAACAACATTCGCCTCCCTCCAATCATCCGGTACTTCTCCAGTGGAGAGTGAGGACGCAAAGATCATCGCCAACGCAATCTCTTCTCTCACTTCCCATAGCAACCTTGGGTATATCTCATTTGGTCCAGGGGACTTATCTATCCTCATGCTTTTCAAAATCTCCAGCACATCCTCCTTCGTAGTAGTGGGGGGGGGGGGGGGGTGGGGTTAGTAGTGGGGCCTGCCGAAGCCTAAATGAGGATGGCCAGATGTGTAGCAACCACTGGCGACAGCAACTCCACTGAATTCTTGTCGCCAGTGTTAAATCCGTGGTTGGCAGAACACATAAACGGAAGTAGAAATTACAGAATAAGGTTGATTTTGATGCACTTACAATGCTCTTCCACCCAGGACACCCAGGGTCTCCTTCCTTAACCTGTAGCTAGGGGAAGCCACGCCCCCCTTAGAGGAAGGCCTGTCTGTCTTCAAGGGGAAGTTCATATTCCAGGACATCACAGGAAATCATATAGTCCTGATCCCGGGACCTCTATTGGAGTTATAACAGCTATTATATCCCTCCTCAAATAAGGGGACCAAAACTGTACAATATATTCCAGGAGCGGCCTCACCAATGCCCTGTACAGCTGCAGCAACACTTCCCTACTTTTATACTCTCCCCCTTTAGAAATAAATGCCAAAATTCCATTTGCCTTCTTATTACCTGCTGTACTGCCATGCTATTTGCTATGATTCATTCACGAGGACACCCAGAACCCGCTGCACTGAAACACTCTGACGTTTCTCTCCAATAAGATGATAAGTTGCCTTTTTATTTTGCCGCCCAAAATTAATAAACTCACCCTTGTCTATGTAAACTCTATCTGCCAAATTTTGACCCACTCACCTAACCTCTCCATATCCATTTGTAAATTTCTTATTTCTTAATTGCAACTTATTGTCCCACCTGTTTTAGTGCAAATGTGGCTACAGTACCTTCTATCCCGACATCCAAGTCATGAGTATATATTGTAAATAGTGGAGCCCAAGTACCGAACCCTGTGGTACTCCACTAGTTACATCTTGCCAACCAGAAAAAGACCCATTTATCCCGACTCTCTGCCTTCTGTTGGTTAGCCAGTCTTCTATCCATTGCTCAATATCACCAATGTTATTCAGAGTGTACTGAATAAATCTTCAGCTTTTCAGCAGAGGAAGCGAAGCCTCAAGAACCAAGTCCCTCAGCTTGGGCTTCACCCAAAACCAACATCGCAGCTGAGCCTCACAAATAAAAATCGAGAGATAGAAACTTGTGAGAGCTCAGTCCGACTGAGGAGAGAATACATGATGATGCACAAAGGGCAAGTGATGAGGAGGAATTTGGACGGGAGATAAGGGAGTCACTATTCTTTAGAGGGAAAGGAAATGTTCCTCCTCAGCTGTGTTAACTCAGTGCCCAGATCTAAGCTGTCCATCAGTTAAAGGAGTGCCTGTTATCTTCAATCAGAGACTAGGTAGCTGGTCATTCATTTCATTGCTTGTTGAGGAACCTTAATGTTTTCAAATTAGCTGTCATAATCAGCTACATAACCAGTCATTATGCTTCACCAGTATTTTATTAGATGTGAAGTGTGTGGGGATGTCCTGGGAATGTGACAATGTGCTGCACAAATACAAGTTATTTTTGTCTGGCTCAAAACACCATGTAAAATGTTTTCTTTCAGAGATCAGTCTTTGAAATCTTTGTCCTTCAATGAGGAAGAGCGACAAAAGCTGAAGTCTGATTATGAAAGAGGTGGTGTGGAACAGGTTGCAAGATTGATACAGAACAAATTAGATGTCCCGGACAACACAGAGTTTAACATCGCAGTGACAGGTCAATGCTGCTCAGGGGTGTCCACCTTCATCAATGTGATGAGAGGACTTCAGGATAATGATGAGGGAGCAGCTACAACTGGAAGTGCACAAACCACAATAGAGCCAACCCCATATCCACATCCCCACTTGCCAAATGTTTATCTCTGGGACCTGCCAGGATGTGGAACTGCTCACTTACCAATGAATAAATACCTGAGTCCAATGAAATTTGAAAGATTTGATTTCTTCCTCATTATCAGCTCCATGCGATTCAAAGAAAGTTATGTAAAACTCGCCAAAGAGATTTAACGACTGGGGAAGAATTTCTACTTCATTCGATCTAAAATTGATTTTGTAATCTATTGCCAAAGAATGGCAGGGAGGGAATTCAATGAAGAAGAAGAACTGGAAAAGATCAGGAATTATTGTGTCAGGAACTTGAACGAGGCAGGGATCCCATCGCCCCGTGTTTTCCTGATATCAAACTTTGATCTGAATCGGTATGATTTTAAATGGTTAAATGACTCTCTTGAAGATGATCTTCTGAATATATACAAATGTGTGCACGTCCTGGCTCTTCCAAACCTAAACTTGAAAATCGTTGATAAGAAAAGGGAAGAGCTAAAGAAGCAAATCTGGATGCTGGCATCACTTTCAGGAGCATTAGGAGCTGTGCCAGTTCCTGGAGTTTCCCGTGGTTGTGACATTGGGATACTGATTGGAGGAATAATACATTTCCGGAAATGTCTGGGTCTGGAAGGCGCCTCACTTCAAAGACTGGCCAATAGGGCAGGGAAACCCGTGGAAGATCTGAAAGCCGCGGTGAACACGCCTCTGTTGGGTGAAATAACTCGCGATTTAATTGCAAGGTTACAGTGCGGTGTCGCTGGATCCATCTGTGGAGCGGAATCGTCATTTTCAGTGACCTACAAGGTGCCGAATGATGCAATTGATGATCTTGCAGAGAATGCAGAGCGAGTGGTGAAATCAATCCTGTGAGTCCATAACATATTAGAAGTGGTTTCACCCTTAACCCTGAATGTTGGAGGAATTATACTTTACAATGTTTTGTGGGTTCGTTAGGTTCTAACGCAAATAGCGTTATGGCCACAAAATCTCACAAGAGGACCAAGATTTGTGCTGACGAGATTTCAGAATGCAATCTTCCCCACCCCTGCCCTTAAACTATACATAGTTGAACATAAACTATAACGTCACTAAAGGGCTTGACACCATAGCATCCAGCACCATGGATTGACCCCCCCACTTCCTGCTGGCGTGACAACATGGGGGTAATGAGCAGGGGACTAATGTGGGGGATGGGGGGGCAACCCTTCTCCAAAATTAACTAAGTAGTTGATAAAGACATATTAAGGACGGGCAATAAGTTATGGCTGCCTGTGGGAACTCTTGGATGCAGTTCCTGTGATCCATCCATGTCTGCAGCCAGTGTTTGTAATTCCAAGAAATTCAGCTGAGAGCTATTGAGTTGGAAGCTGAGCTGCAGATACTGCAGGGAGTTGGAAAGCCACCTTGATACTTTTTACAAGGAGGCTCTGGTAAATTTTAGGATGGGATCTTCTGATTTGGCCAGTGGTCATGGACGGATAGCGTGAGTGTGAGTGAGGTAGGTAAGGGGGTGCCGAGGGCAGGAGTACAGGAGCTTCAACCCTTGCTTTTGTCCAACATGTCTAAGGTTCTTTCAATGTGTCTGAATAGGAGTGAGGGCTGTTGGATGGGTGAACTGATCAAACATGGCACCCTGGTACAGGAAGCAATTCTGGAAGGAGAAATGTGGAATTAAGTTGTAGTAGGGGACAGTACAGTAAGGGGGACTGAGTCTGTTCTCTGTAGCCAAGATACAGGGCCAGAAGGCTGTGATGTCTGCCCATCTTCAGGAATTGGGACAAATTGCTGCACAAGGTTGGAGCGGAACTTGCAGTGGGAGAGGGAGGATCCAGTTATCGTTGTCCATGTAGGTGCCAACGAAATAGGTAGAACGAGGAAATATATTTTCCATAGTTAGTTTGAGGAGCTAAGAATCTAATTCGGGAGCAGAACCTCGAACAATTTCTGGATTATTACCTGAGCGATATGCAAATTGGCACAGGGCAAATAAGATTGGAGAAATGAATGTGGGATGAAGGCAGGAACAGAGTTGGATGATCAGTCATCATCATAATGACTGGTAGAGCAGGCTCGATGGGCCAAATGGTCTACTCCTGCTTCTATTTTCCATGTTTCTCGTACATGGCTCAAAGACTGGTGTGAGAGAATTAGGTCCTGGTTCGTGAGGCACCAGCACCATTATTGAGTTCTGCACTATTGGTGCGGCCTACACCAGAACCGTGCTGAGGCTGGTGTTCTAGAGAGCTGCATAACTAGGGAAGAGAGGATTGTAACCTGAATTGTGGGGCAAAAGATCAAATTTGCAAAGATATGGTCAAGGAAAGAATAGAGAAAAGGCGCTAGAGAAAATTATTAGTACGGGAAATGATAAATAGACTTCGACAGGAAAGAAGCAAGAGTGCAAATCTAAGAGTGCATCAGGCCAATAGTTACAATAATAACAAAAGGACAAAACTAAAGACTCTGGATGCAATTTACCCTATTGCCAACTAAGTGCTCACACCAGCAGAAAAACCAAGGTGATTCCTGCTGGCACTAGAAGCTATCCCAATGTGCGATTCCAATGGCATTTCAAAAAACTTTTACCCGCAAGTGGGTTTTCAGTGTCATTTAATGACACGGAGTTCCTGCTGGATCTGAGAGAGGCAGGATCTCTCTGATAGGCTGCACTTTGAGACCGGGGCACTCTTTTAAAGAGCATCCGGATGTCAAAATGCTCCTGCAGCCCACTCCCTGCCCGGATTGCTGGCAGGGCACTTACCCCACCCTATTCGCTGGCAAGGACACCCCCTCAGTACACCCTTTTAGCTCCCCTCCCCCCCCCCCCCCCCCCCAGTCCCACCCTCAGCTCTTGTCAATCCTCACTCCCCCCATTCCTTCCTTCAGTCCCCTTCATTCACCCCTTCAGGCCCTGCCCCTTGACAGTGTTACCTTGGCACCTTGCAGTCCAAAAGGTGGCAAGGTGGTAAGTATCCTCACCACAATTGCCTCCATGGTGCTGAAGGGGTTCATGGCAGGCGGGGGTCAAGGGAGTTTGTGCTGTGCTGGAGAGGCTCAGCCTGTGTACCTTTCCTGGGATGGTGGTTGTTTGGCTGTTCTTCCCATCTGCAACCTTTAAACCCTTCAAACAGTGAGTCAGTATATAAAAATTATTGTTTTTTGACAATAAAGTCAAAGAACAATACAGCACAGGCCCTTCTGCCCTCCAAGCCTGTACTGGCCGTGATTCCAACCTTTGCCAAAACCCTCAGCACTTCCTTGTGCCGTATCCCTCTATACCCAGCCTATCCATGTGTTTGTCAAGATGCCTTTTGAACGCCGTTAATGTATCTGCTTCCACAACCTCTTCTGGCAACGTGTTCCACGCACACACCACCCACTGCGTAAAAACCTGCCTCGCACATCTCCTTTAAACTTTGTCCCACAGACCTTAACCTATGCCCCCCTGGTGATTGACCCCTCCACCCTGGGAAAGAGTGCTTGCCCATCCACTCTATCCATGCCCCTCAATCTTGTAGACCTCAATCAGGTCACCCCTCAACCTCCGTCTTTCTCATGAAAGTCTACCCATCTGCAGCCTTAACACATTAAATAGCCTGTCAGTATCTAAATATTAAATTTTGCTGATAATAAAGTGAAAGTTTTCCTATCAGTACCCCTAAACCCTTTAATAGGTCTGTCAGTACGCCAAGTTCAAAGATTTGTGAATTAAAAGAAAAGTTATCCATTTAATGTGGTGAAAATCATTGAAGTGGCTTTCTCACAGACAATTTCATTGCCCTTTAAAGTATAGGAGCCTATTTATATTCCTGGAAGACTAAAAGCATTTGTTTACATTCAATCTCTCACACCATTGCCTCTTAAAATCTTTTATATTGACAGGTCAAGGCAGTTTCAATGAGGAGATTAAGATTATTTATTTATATAGCTCTGTAGGGATCCATTTTTTAATGAGGCTTCCTCTTTGATCTCAAGTATTGCCTAGAAAGAAATGTGGGGGCAGATGTGAACACTTTCGCTTCATTATGAGAGAACTTTAGTTTTTAGATACTGAACCACTGTTGAACAGGTTTCAGATTTCAGATGGGGCGACTTTAACTTTGTTGCCAGGGAACATTAATTTTTAGGTACTGACTGAATATTTAATCGGTATGGGCCTAAACATAGAAGGGTACATGGCATCTCAGAAGGACGAGGAACAGATGAGGGTGACTAATATTTAAAGATGTTATTAACACAATACAGAGGGATAACCTACGTTCAGGAAACCAGCACATAGAAATGAGATGAGAAATGGTAAAGGCAAGAAGTCACTAATGGGAGTCGTGTCGCGACCCCAAACAGGAGCAACAGGGCAAGGCAGATTATAATGGATGAAATCACAGGGACTTGTCATGGCAATAATTGTGGAGGATTTTAATCTACATGCAGGGCTGAATTCCGGTTGTTCCGTGCTTGCCAACGGCGCACCCGGTCACAGGTTTCCCGGAGACGTGGGGAGGATGCAATGGAAAATGCCAATGACAGCAGTGGGACTGGAAGATCCTGCCGCCAGCCAATGGTGGCTGCTTCCCACTGCCGAGCAACATGCCGCAGGGAGGCCAGAGAATCTCGCCCAAAGACTGTAAAAATCAGATGGCCAAAGTTAGCCGAGATGAGGCGATCAGGGAATGCAATAAGGTGTTTCTCAGAACAGCATGTTCAGGCATGAACTGGAGAGCAGGCTATACTAGACCTAGTATTACGCAATGCGTTAGGATTAATTAATTACCACAATTACCCAGAGGTCCTAATATGATTGAAGCTTACATTCAGTTTGAGGGAGAGAACTTTACCAATGAAATCTTATCAAATAGTGTAGCAAGTTCAAGAGGATGAATGGATTACTTCAGCTCCTAATGTGGATCTGTTAATGGGATGAATCTATTGTCACATCTGGCTAATATCTATTAGTATTTCACCAGTAATTAATTAGATATGAAATGTATGGGAATGTGACAATGTGTTGTATAAATGCAAATTATTTTACCCTGGTGTGAAACAAAGTAATTTTCTTTTCCTTTCAGAGATTTATCTACATTCTTCAGTGAGGAAGAGCTCAAGCAACTGAAGTCAAATTAGGAAATGGATGGTTTGCTGGCAGTTACACCACTGATACAGAATAAACTAAATGATCTGGACAAGACAGAGTTGTACATCACAGTGACAGGGAAACAGGCCCTGAGAAATAAATCCATCTTCATCAATGCGATGAGAGGACTTCAGAGCGATGATTAGGGAGCAGCTAAAAGTGGAACCACAGATACCAGAATGGAATCAACCCCACACCCACATCCCAACCAGCCCAATGTTTGTTTCTGGGACCTGCCAGGAAATGGAACAACAAAATTCCCAGCGGATAAATACATGAGGGAAATAGAATTTGAAAGATACGGGGTGGGATTCTCTGTTTCAGAGATTAAGTGAAACCAGGAGTTGGTTTAGCACACTGGGCTAAATCGCTGGCTTTGAAGCAGACCAAGGCAGGCCGGCAGCACGGTTCAAATCCCGTACCAGCCTCCCCGAACAGACGCTGCAATGTGGCGACTAGGGGCTTTACACAGTAACTTCATTTGAAGCCGACTTGTGACAATAAGCGATTTTCATAGAACATAGAAAGATACAGCACAGAACAGGCCCTTCGGCCCACGATGTTGTGCCGAACCTTTGTCCTAGATTAATCATAGATTATCATTGAATTTACAGTGCAGAAGGAGGCCATTCGGCCCATTGAGTCTGCACCGGCTCTTGGAAAGAGCACCCTACCCAAAGTCAACACCACCACCCAACACTAAGGGCAATTTATCATGGCCAATCCACCTAACCTGCACATCTTTGGTCTGTGGGAGGCACCCGGAGGAAACCCACGCAGACACGGGGAGGATGTGCAGACTCCGCACAGTCAGTGACCCAAGCCGGAATCATTTCATTTCATCCGTAAGTGCTGGCGTCAGGACTGAATCGTAAGAGTTCCACGGTCCCCAAAGCGGTGCCCACCCTGCTTATCACCCTGCCCGCACCCAACGTACCCCTCCCCTCCCCCAACATGCCCACCGCATCCACAAACTCAACCTCGACTCCACCCCCGAACTCTAGACTCCGCCCCAGAATGCCCACAGACAGCAGCAGCAGAGACAGCGACTGTGACACAGACAGTAGCCACAGCACGCCTCCCTACTATCCCCATGCAACAGGACCCACACCCAGCGAATCTGAACACGATTCGAGTGATCCCTTCCTTTATTGAGGACAGTTAGAGGCACCGGTTCTTTTTTGTTGTAATGCATATCCCTGCTGTGACATAGCGCCACTTCGAATTGTTAGTTAAAAAATTTCTCATACATAGTTATGGTCAGTGTAGAGGCCATGGAAGAGAGCTCGCTGGGTCAGGAAGTGAAGACAACGCAGTTATGTGGTCCTTCACGCTTCACGTTAGGGATCACAAGGAGGCTGTGTAGCCACCTGGGTTGGCCACTTCCCGACTTAAAATGGAGAACCGCAAAGACTACAGTGAAATTCAGCCAACTAGGCAAAAAACTAGCAAGTGCAGAAATCCTGTGTATTAGAACTTGCAAAAGCCCAGACAGCACTGAAACTCACAGCCATCTGCATACTAATGAGCGATCCCCGGGAACAATCAAAACATTTAAGGTGAATAAGGCCAAGCCAGACTCCTTGGCGCCAGCTGGAGCCAAGACAAAGGAAGGCCAACTTAGGGACCGCCCAGCGATCAGGGAACGGCTCCAGTATTGGAGAAATCGATCCAAGTGATCGGAACGCAGTCCAATCACTTGGAACCAGGTACGGGGTCCGCCCAAAGGGGAGGGAAGCCCCTGGGGACAATAAAGTAGAGTCTCCAAGTTCAAATCGTTCTTCTTGGCAGGGTCACTCAGCAACTCGAATCAGCCCTTGGGAATGAACTGTCTAAGCTGCCACATCAACCAAGTAAGTCTCCAGTAACGCATGCTACAAGATAGGCTCTCCTAGCTACCAGGCCATACCAGCTTTTGAATCCTGCAGACTCAGATCGAAGAAAAGGCCATTTGTTCCCCTAACCTGGTGGGCGAATTCCAGAAGCTAATTATAGGCCTTTTAGTGATAGAGAATAGTCTAGAGAGTAGAGATTATGCATGAGTAATGATTTACTGTGTATAATAAATGTGTTTTGATTTGAATCTTACTAATTGGTGTGTTGAGTTATTGATGATTAATTGGACTTGAACCTCGTGGCGGTATCATAAAGATACCTGGCGACTCCAGAGCAAAGGTTACAGAAACAGAGTAAATTAAGTAAAGATACAACGGGTGACATTAAAGAGGCAACCAAAAGTTAGCAACATATTACTGGCGACATCCTGATGGGACCTGAATTAGCAGTGGCTTAACCACTCCTGGAGAACCCAAAATTTGAATTAGAATCCGATTGGGAACAGAAAAAACCACAAGTGTTCAAGCAGTTCTGACCAATCCTCGTAATTCGGAAATGTGTTAATGCATGCGTAACTAACAGGGCTATCAGGTAAAACTGATAGATTTTTGTTGCGAAAAACTGTCGGGAGTTTGTATTCCGGAAAATAGCGAAAGCCGTACCCGTAATTACAGCACCACCTTAGTACCCCTCGTTCCAAACTTTAAGAGAGTATTTAGAGAGGAAAGATGGCAATGCAGGCAATGCAATGCCTCATGAACCCTGAAGAATTGCTGCTTGAATTTATATTTTCTTTTCCATTTCTGAGCTGGAAAGCAACAAACATATGCAGATAAGTTAGCAAAGGAGCCGCACAACATATTTCTATGGCAACATGGTATGCTACGGGACGTTAGTGTTAGCTAATCATTTTACCATCCACAGCCTGCAAAATGAATAAAAAATCATAGAAAAGTCAAAAATAGGAGCAGGAGGAGGCTATTTGGACCTTCGAGTCTGCACCATCAATCATTATGATCGTAGCTGATCATCAAGCCCAATCGCCCGCTCTCCCCTTCCTCTTTGTCCTTTGATCTCCTTCGCCTCAAGTGCTTTTTCTAACTGCTTCTTGATGGCGAATAGTGTTTGGCCTCAACTGCTTTCTGTGGTAATGAATTCCACAGGCCAACCACATACTGGCTGAAAACAATCTCTTCTGATCCCAGTGCTAAATGGTCTACCCCTTATCCTTGGTTTGGGACCCCTGGTTCTGGACACCCCACCATTGGGAACATCTTGCATTTACCCTGTCTAGCACTGATAGAATTTTACAGGTTTCGCTAAATCAAAGATGCAAGACGATACTTTGAATGCGAGTCTTTGCAGGTAATTAAGTCTTTTCAGGTTCAGACAGAGCAACTGGAGAGATGGATAATCACAGGTTAAAGAGGTGTGAATTATCTCAAGCCAGGACAGTTGGTAGGATTTCGCAAGCCCAGGCCAAATGCTGGGGGGTGAATGTAATACGACATGAATCCAAGGTCCCGGTTGAGGCCGTCGTCATGTGTGCGGAACATGGCTATAAGTTTCTGCTTTTTGTCTATATGTATGTTTCTTGAACCCACCTCTACATTCACCTGAGGAAGGAGCTGTGCTCCGTAAGCTTGTGATTCGAAACAAACCTGTTGGACTTTAACCTGGTGTTGTAAGACTTATTACTGTGCTCACCCCAGTCCAACGCCGGCATCTCCATATCAAGATTCTATTGACTATGGAACAATTTCTACAGATTGGAGGGTAGCTAATGTATCCCCCACTATTTAAAAATGAAGGCATATACAAAACAGGGACTTATAGACAAATAAGCCTGACGTCGGTCATGAAAAAAGTTCCAGAATCCATTGTCAAAGATTGTATAACAGAGTACTTGGAAACAGTGGCAGAATTGGAAAGAGTCAGCATGGATTTATGAAAGGGATATCATACTTGAGAAATCTACTGTAATTCTTCCAGGATGTCCCTGGTAGAGTTGATGAAGGGGAACCAGTGGATGTGGTTTATTTGGACTTTCAAAAGGTTTTCGACAAAGTTCCACAAAGGGATTAGCGTGTACAAATAAAGCACATGTGATTAGGGGCAGTGTATTGAGATGGGTAGGGCACTTGTTGACAGACAGGAAACAAAGCACAGGAATTAATGAGTTTTTTTCCAAATGGCAGCCAGTGACCAGTGAGTACTGCAGGGATCGGTGATGGTACCCCAGCAATTTACAATATGTATTAATGAGTTAGATGAGGTAATGAAATGTAATATCTCCAAATTTGCAGATGTCACAAAGCTGGGTGGGAGGATCAGCTGTGAGTAGAATGCAGAGATCCTTCAGTGTGATTTGGACATGTTGAGTGAGTGGGCAAATGACTGACAGATGCAGTATAATTTGAAAAAAATGTGATGTTATCCACTTTCTGCTCGGCAATTCTGCGTTGTCACACGTCCTGAAGGCCGCCTTGGAGAACGCTTACCTGAAGATCAGAGGCTGAATGCCCTTGACTGCTGAAGTGTTCCCCGACTGGAAGGGAACATTCCTGCCTGGCGATAGTTGCGCGATGTCCGTTCTTCCGTTGTCGCAGCGTCTGCATGGTCTCGCCAATGTTCCATGCTTCAGGACATCCTTTCCTGCAGCGTATGAGGTGGACAACGTTGGCCGAGTCACACGAGTATGTACCAAATACCTGGTGGGTGGTGTTCTCACGTGTAATGGTGAGAACACCACCCATGTCGATGTTCTGGCACGTCTTGCAGAGATGTTTTGCGGTTGTTTGAAGGCAAGTAGTGGGGGTGTGGGCATGACCTTGGCAAGATGTTCATCTTCATCGATGAAGTGTTGGAGGCTGCGAAGAAGATTTCGTAGCTTCTCCGCTCCGGGGATGTCCTGGACGACAAAGGGTACTCTGTCGGTTGTGTCTCATGTCTGTCTTCTGAGGAGGTCGGTGCTTTTTTTTTGCTGTGGCGCGTTGGAACTGTCGATCAATGAGTCGAACACCATATCCCGTTCATACGGGGGCATTTTCCAACGCCTGTACATGTCTGTTACGCCCCTACCGTCTGAGCAGATCCTGTGTATATGGAGGGCTTGTCCAGAGGGGATGGCTTCGTTAATGTGTTTAAGGTGGAAACTGGAGAAGTGGAGCATCATGAGGTTATCCTTGGGCTTGCGATAAAGCAAAGTGCTGAAGTGACCATCCTTGATGGAGATGAGTGTGTCCAAGAATGCAACTGATTCTGAAGAGTAGTCCATGGTGAGTCTGATGGTGGGATGGAACTTATTGATGTCATCGTGTAGTCGTTTCAGTGATTCTTTGCTCTGGGTCCAAAAGAAAAAAATGTCAATAACGTCGGTTGAAGGTCCTGTGCGGTGAAGAGGTCTTGTTCAAACTTGTGCATAAAGATGTTGGCAGATTGAGGTGCAAATTGGGTCCCCATGGCTGTTCCGTGCGTCTGGATGAAGAACTTGTTGTCGAAGGTGAAGACGTTGTGATCAGGTTGTTCCAAATTGAACTATCAGAATGGCAGAATTACTGTCATACTTTGCAGCATTGCAAATGACCCATCTTACTGAGACCTTAAAATTCAGAATTTCTGGCCTAAATCTTACCACCTCTTGCTTTCACTTTTAAGACGCCCGTTAAGAATTGCATTTAATTGCATTTATCACTTTTCCTAATATATTCTAACGTGGATCTTTGTATATTATGTTTGACACGCTCTGAGACAGTTATTTTAATTACTTTAGTTTTGTTATAATAAATTTAGAGTGCCCAATTCATTTTTTCCAATTAAGGGGCAATTTAGCTTGGCCAATGCACCTACACTGCATATCTTTGGGATGTGGGGGCGAAACTCACGCAAACACGGGGAGGATGTGCAAACTCCACACGGACAGTGACCCAGAGCCGGATCGAACCTGGGACCTCGGCGCCGTGAGGCAGTAGGGCTAACCCACTGCGCCCCGTGCTACCCCTTTAATTATTTAAGTGCTCTAAAGTAAATGGGAATGATGTTTGCTGGTTGATGCTGTTGATCTTTCTTACTGCGGAATCAGAGAGGGTATGATCCAGTCACTGAGATTCTTTACAATGTGTGAAAACACGGCTGGATGGTGAGACCTGAACATTCGATCTATATTAATATGCTGGAGAAGTTGTTTTACATGACAGCTGGCGAGGTGGTGAAGTAAATCAACAGTGTCATCTTTGGAAACATGGACAACTCCAACCCAGATCAGTGCCGCAGGTTGAGTGAATGACAAAAGAATAAATATCTGAGAAATTGGCGAGTCTTTGATACTGGGACACATTCAAATGCAGACACGGAATCGTTTTGGACAGAATATGTCTCAATGAATTAATATTGGTGAAAATTCTAGAATGCCAAAGGTTTAATCACCAGACAAATGAAATATTTGGAGAGAGTGCCTGGAGATCAATCATCATTTCTAATCTTTCTTATTGTCACAACTAATCTTACATTAAGTCTGCAATGAAAATACTGTGAAAATCCCCTAGTCGCCACATTCCGGCGCCTGTTCGGGTACACAGAGGGAGAATAACAATTCACCTAACAGCACGTCTTTCGGGACTTGTGGGAGGAAACTGGAGCACCCGGAGGAAACACACGCAGACACGAGAAAAACGTGCAGACTACGCATAGACAGTGACCCAGTCGGGAATCGAACCGGGGACCCTGTAGCCGTGAAGCAACAGTGCTAACCACTGTGCTACTGTGCTGCCTGGCTTCTGCTGCTTCTCCTGGCTTCTGCTGTGTTTTGCCTCTGCAGCTGCTATTGTTCGCCATCGTTCTTTGTATTTCGATTGAAGAGGGTGCGGGAATACTTGTTTGTCTGTTCTGCTGGGCTATTTTAGACCAAACATGCATAATTTCAAATTCTTAGGAGGAAAGCCACTGTTCGTGAATCCGCTCAGCACATCCCCATCATCGGAAGTCGTTTATTATTATTTAGACTTATTTTCTGACTTCTACTGTGAATCAATGTACAAAATATGTGTCTCACTCTCTGCTGCTTCCCATTGTTAATTGCACATTATTATCCTCTAAGGAATCAATGTTGTATTTAGATACACACTGTGTGTTTGTATACTTGTAGATGATTTCACTGTTCTTATATTTTCTGAATACTGTAGTGATCTCTATATGTGCATGTACACAAGGGGTTAAAGTGTAATCGGTAGCACCACATGATCACTAGAGGGCCGGAACAACAGGGGTATAAAAGGCAACTACATTGGGTCTCTCACACTATCTTGGGTGCACTGTGACCAGGGCAATAGCAGACTAGTCCAGATGGCTGGTGGAGTTACGTATAGTTACTGCAGTTAGGTCTTGTAAACCTTATCACTGGTATCAAAGTTAAAGTAAAAAATTCATGCAATTATTGTTATAGTTACTCAATAAACCTTTTGTTACTACTGGACAAGTTCGAATCTTCTTCATCGAGATTCAGAACACCTCATCACTAACCAAGGATTGAGTAGCACATGTTACCTACCACACAGGTAACAAAACATGGTACCAGACATGTTGGCTTTAACAGAACTAGTTAGATAAGATTAGACAAAAAGAGAAGAAAATTCAGACTGGATATTTGACTGTGGAAGACTTCGCAGCAGATGGATCCTCGACGACTGGACGATTAGATGGACCACGCTCAGGCATCAATGCAGCAGAAAACTGATGGTAACTTAAGTAATAACTGGAAAATGTTTATACAAAAAGTCCAAGCATATATGGCAGCTAATAATTTAAACATTGTCTCTGAAGAAAGGAAAATAGCACTACTACTCAGCAGAGCAGGACGGGAGCTATAGAAATCTATAACTCCTTTAATTTCTTGGAAGGTGAAGACAAAACTAAATTTAAAGTGATTATTGCAAAATTTGAAGAACATTGTAAAAGTCAGTCTGGTGAGATGCTAAAAAATTTTTAAAGTCAGTCTGGTGAGATACGGGCCAGATTTGACTTTCATGATAGGTGCCAGAGAAGCGGAGAGTCAGTCACTGATTTTATTGCAGACCTCCAGGAACTAGCACAAGCCTGTAATTATGCTGATTTCAGAGATGCTGTGATACTGGATCAATTAATTTATGGACTATCTGAACAAAATTTGGGGGAAGAACTTTTACAAAAAACATATTTAACATTAGAAATCGCTATACAAAAATGCCTTGCTCATGAACAAAAACAAAATCAATACAGTGAGTCTTTACAAACACAGAATCAGTATCTAGAAAACAAAATCAGTAAAAATGGCACGAACACTCACCACGAGCAGAGGCAGGATCTCACTCGATGCAGCAGCACTTTTTGATAGGCAGCCATCTTGAGCGAGAGCGTTCCAACAGTACCCACATGCGCACTTTTCAAAAAGAAGGAAAATGGGAAAATACACTTGCGCGCATGCGCAGTTGCGAAGAGTGCACAGTAAAGGAAAGTTGAATTGCGCATGCACAATTGATTCCTACACATGACGTCACGAGCGTCACGATGTCAGAGGACCCAGACCACGCCCACTTAAAAGGGAAATGCAGGATAATGAAAAAAAAGAAATTCAAAGCTTCAAAACCCAATTTTCTTACCTCAAAAGACAGAACAATGCCTGAACTTACCCCAGCAGTTGAAAATAACTTTCACAACACCCTGGAACAAGCAGTCTGCACCAACCAAAGTGAAGAGCACAATGACAAATCCGAAACCAAAAAAGATGATTTGTTCATTGAACACGAAGAGAACGATAACAACTCCGAAACAAAAAGAGATGATTTGTCTATCGAACAATACTACTTAGAGTTATTCGGATATGCTAATCACAGCATCAGCAACATGGTTGCAAAGCTCAACACGACTCTACTCATGGTAGATGAATCCAATACCATGATGCCATGGCAGATCGTCGATACATTGGATGACAGCAACCTGTCAAATACCCAAGAAGAAGACGACGCCACACATAGAGCACAGAATGACTCCGTTGAGAGAGCACAGAGCGACTCCACAGCGAGAACACTGCATAACTCCACAGAGAGAGCGATGAAAGACTCCACAGAGAGAGCGATGAAAGACTGCACACAGAGAGCGATGAAAGACTCTACAGAGAGAGTGATGAAAGACTCCACAGAGAGAGCGATGAAAGACTGCACAGAGAGAGCGATGAAAGACTCCACAGAGAGAGCGATGAAAGACAACAGAGAGAGAGCGATGAAAGACTTCACAGAGAGCGCGATGAAAGACTGCACAGAGAGAGCGATGAAAGACTCTACAGAGAGCGCGATGCAAGCCTCCACAGACAGCTCGTTGACAGACTCAAAAATGGAAGCAAGCAAACACTCCATAGCGAATGCCATGCATGAATAAGACTATGAAGGTCTATCCACCTTATCTGAGCAACCAGCAGCAGACTATTAAAGTTTACCTAGCTCACGTGAACAACAAAAAGACTATGAAAGTCTGGCCTGCTTATTTAAGCCACCAGAAGAAGACTATGAAAGTCTACCCAGCTCATTTAACCAACAAGAAGACACTGAATGTCTATCCACTGCATGTGAGAATAGTGACAATGTGATCACAATCGGCATACAGGATGTGCAGGATCACAGCGAGACTGACAGATCTCAGCTTGTCTGTACAGAAGCACTCAACAATCAGAGGAGGGCTACCCATGAGTCCAGAGAGACCATGTCAATTGAAATCTTGAAGATTTTGACTCCAGAAGAGGAGCACCAAGAGTCCAGGGAGACCACGTCAATAGAAATCTTGAAGATTTTGACTCCAGGAGAAGCACCAAGACCCACAAGAGAATGAAATCGTGAAGAATGTGACTCCAGAAGAGGAACACCAAGAAACCAATGATGATTCAAGTGAACCAGAAATGGCTCTAGAAGAGGAGTACCAAGAAGCAAAGAAGAGGAATCAAATCCACCACAAATGACTGATGTCACCAACATCAATGCAACATCAGATCATTCTCACAATTCTCAAGACGCAACGCTCAATGTGACAGAAACCACAAAGGACACGGACACCAATAACTGTGACAATTACTCAAATCATCCACACGGAACACTCATTGAGCACAACAAGAACAACAAAACCCACAAGAAGCACAGCAGAAACAAGAACAACAACAGCAACAACAAAAACAACATGCAGCGCAACAAAAATGACAAAAGCAACAAGAAGCATCACAGGAACAACACGCAGGACAAGAAACACAACAAGAACAAAAGTGAAAACAACAAAAACAGAATCAACAAGCACGACAAAAACAACAACAAGAACGATAACAAAAACAACAAAGACAGAAATTACAGAAACAACAACAATGAAAAAACGACCTGTACAAAATGTATAACTCTGCACGTGAAGGACAATGCCACAGCACACTGCAATACAATGACAAGGCTACAAACATGCCATGGCATGACAAAGAATCTCACGAATTCACATCTGCTCCAGACCAAACAAGCAAACCAGCTTTCACGAAAGATGACATACAGAATCAATACCACGAACACAAGAAAATGTCCAGGTCAAACAACAAAGATGACATACAGAATCAATACCACAAGCATAGAAAAAAAGTGTAAATCAGACAATAAAGTGATTTGAGCATTCAAGCTCCTTATTGATGACTTCTTGCTTACTTAAACACAGGAACACTGATGATGTTCACAAAGAAATAACAACATCAACATCACCACTTCAACAACAGAAGAAGAAAGCAACTCGACCGAACAAGTTCATAAAGTATGGACGCACAATTTTTTATTTATTTATTAAGATTGGACTCATAAATATTGATTGGCTTTGTACAATCATCAAGATCATCACAACCTGTACATAACATCATTTGTGTACCTGTTTCACGCAAGCAAAAAACCTAAGAAACAAAAATGAAATGAAAATCGCTTTTTGTCACAAGTAAGCTTCAAGATGAAGTTACTGTGAAAATCACCTAGTCGCCACATTCCAGCGCCTGTTCGGGGAGGCTGGTACAGGAATTTCACCGTGCTGCTGGCCTGCCTTGGTCTGCTTTCAAAGCCAGCGATTTAGCCCTGTGCTAAACAGCCCCTAAATGAGACTAAATGTATTAACATTTGACGGATTAACTCATTAATTTTATGTTATGCATTTGCAAACTGCATCCATTATGTTTGTTCAATTTTCTTTTCAACAAACAGAAAATATGTAACATGAAAAAAAGGTGGATGTAGTGATCTCTATGTGTGCATGTACACAAGGGCTTAATGTGTAATCAGTAGCACCACATGATCAATAGAGGGCCAGACCAACAGGGGTATAAAAGGCAACCACATTGGGTCTCTCACCCTCTCTTGGGTGCACTGTGACCAGGGCAATAGCAGACTAGTCCAGATGGCTAGTGGAGTTACGTATAGTTACTGTAGTTAGATCTTGCTAACCTCATCACTAATATCAAAGTTAAAGTAAAGCACTCATACAATTATTGTTATAGTTACTCAATAAACCTTTTGTTACTACTGGATGAGTTTGAAACTTCTTCATCGAGATTCAGAATACCTCATCATTAACCAAGGATTGAGTAGCACATGTTACCTACCACACAGGTAACAAAACAAATATTACCTATATTAAAGCAACTAGAGGAAAGGGGTGTACTGATTAAAACACACAGCTCATCAAATCGCCCAGTTTGGCCTGTAAAAATGGCAAATGGCTCATGGCGCCTGACCGTTGACTACAGGAAGGTGAACCTGTGAATTGATAAGAAAGCCCCTTTGTTAGCTGACCCTTCCACCATTTTTAATGTTTTAACACCAGAACGCGAGTGGTTTTCAGCTATAGACATGGCCAATGGCTTTTGGCAGTACCACTGGCACAGGAGGTGCAACCAATCTTTGTCTTTACCATTCAACAGGCATCAGGGCCAGAAGCCCCCATGGTGCCAGCCAATCGACGGGGTCAGAGGTGCGGGGAAGTGGGGGGAGTGGGTAGGGACATGCGGGTCGGAGCCTGCAGTGTCAACCTGGGCCACCATGTAGCCTGGTTGACCTGGTTGGGCACGGTGGTATGCACCATGCTAACATGTCAGCCATTCACCCCTTGCAGACAATGAATATTGGAATTTAACCAGCAATGCTGGCCTTCCTCCTAGTCGCCGCAGCCCTGGGGGATGTCCTGCAACTGTACGAGCTGGAGCTGCTCGAGGAGGAGGAAGCTGTAGCAGTGGAGTGGGGAGCAGCGGAATAGAAAGCAGCCAGCCAGGCTGGAGAGCCGGCTGCCCAACAGGCCGAGGAGGAGGAGGTGTCAAGGAGGCGCCACATCAGGCCTCGTGTGTACTGGCAGCACCTGTCATTCGAGGACCTGCCGGACCGGGCATGCCGTCGAAGACTCTGGCTGAGCTGAAAAAGCCAGTGTGACGTATCAGCCGGATGATGGCACACCTGCCACCTGGCGGCATGGCGGAGGACACCTGCTCCCAGTGGCCGTCAAGGTGACGGTTGCCCTGAACTTCTATGCCACGAGCTCCTTCCAGGCATTGAGTGGGGATCTGTCTGAGATGCCACAGACCTTGGTGCACAGGTGCATCGGCGTAGTCATGGAGGCCCTATATGCCCAGGGGCCTCAATACATCCACTTTGATGTGGACCGAACCCACCAGGATGGCCGGCCAGCGGGGTTCGCCGCCATTGACGGGATTCCCCGGGTCCAGGGGGTGATCGACGAGATGCATGTCCCCCTACGAGCACCTGCACATGATAGGCCGCTGTACACAAACCGAAAGGGGTATCACTCAATGAATGTGCAGCTGATTTGTGATCATCAGCTGTGCACCATACACGTCTGTGCTCGATACCCGGGCAGTGTGCACGACTCTTTTATCCTGCCACACTCGACGATTCCTGACTTGTTCTAGGACCCTCCCCCGGCTGGGGGTTGGCTCCTGGGTGACTGGGATTATCAACTGCGGTCGTGGCTGATGACCCTTATCCCGAGACCACAGACCAACACGGAGACCCACCACAATGATGCCCATACAGCAACCAGGGGCGCGATCGAGCAGTCGGTCTCCTGAAGATGCGGTTCAGGTGCCTGGACACAGACTCCACATCCCAACCCCACACTCCCTCACTCCCCAACCACCCCGCTACCCTCCCCTCTGGCCACACTCTGCCTACAACTCCCTCCATGATACATACCTGTCCCACTACGGGCTGGGGGCCCTGGGTTGGCAGTAACAGCGGGTCTTGTCCATGGGATGGAGGATGATGACAACCCACTTTGCAATGAGCTCCGCATCATTTGACAACGTCTGACTCCTGCCCACGGGAGCCCTTTCTGCCCTCCACCAGGGTGACACATGCATGCGAGTTGCCCATTCCATCCACATGGTCCCATCGGATCCTTGGGGTAGCGGAGGTGGGGATCGTCAGGATGGGTAGAGGGGTAGGGAGCCTGGGGCACCCACAGGGTCTGCCCATTCCCCCCTCTCCCCCACAACATCCGCCCATCCCTCCCTCCTACTCCATCTAGCCCAGTCAAGCCCTTACCCCCATCTGGCAGAGCACCGATGCAGTGGTAACAGGTGTTTAATGTGAACAAATATATACAGATTTGTGCCCTAGCCCCTATAACCAAACTGTGCCCTGCACCCATGCCGACGTAATTGTTGTCTAGCTTTCTGGCCTTACAGGTCCTAACGCTACGTCTAGGTGGATCCCCAAATGGAACAGCAGGAGTGGAAGTGGCCTGCTGTGATTCCAGCCCTGTGACCTGGGTCCCCGTTGGGGGGGGCGTCTTCTGCGGCAACCGAGCCTGGATGGGCAAGGCAGCTGATCGGGTGTCCAGGTGGCATGGTGCCGCCCCATTCTGCCCACTGCTCACCAGATGCACCAGGGACAGGAGGGGCGAGTCCGGGTTGCTGCGGTGTTCCAACATCGTCTCTGTGGGTGTCACCTGTATGGGCCCCATCACCTCCTCCTCCCTCGGGGTGCCCGATGGACCCCGGGCTACTCCAGGGGATGAGGGTGCAGGGAGAGCTATCCCCTGAGGCTTCCCCACCATCTGACGCTGCCAGTCCTGCAGGCCCACTCTGGTCTCGACCAGGGTCCGCACGCTTGTGGCCATGGAGCACAGGGAGTGGACCATCTCCGTCTGGGACTGCGCCACATCATGCTGTGACTGTGCCACCACCTTCTGAGTTTGTGTCAAATCAGCCACCTTCCTCTGGTTCTGAGCCACCTCCCTCTGTGTCTGCACCACGTTGGCCAGCACCTGGGCAATACCGCTGATGATCATAGCCATGGCCCACTGTGACTGGGCCACGCTCAGGAGTACCGCTGCGATTTCCAGGTGGCTGTAGGATATGGTCGCCTGTGAGACGGCAACCCTGTCCTGCGCCTCGGCCAGCACCTCAGGCCGTAGACATGTTGATCCATAGGCCAAAACCGTCGCCCCCAATGCCTCCACCGCGGACGCCACCTTTGTGGTGTTAGCCTGGGTGGAACGCATTGTCGGCCGCACCTCCTGCTGCTGCATGGGGTTGGACCCCTCCAACTGCACCTGCAGGTACTGGATGCTCGCTGACAATCCCTCATGTAGCCCCTGGCTATGTTTGTTCCAGAAGCTCGAGACCCGAGGGAAGCGAGGGCGGTGATGCCGATCGCCAGCCAAGCCACAGACCGCCACTTTTGGGCATGGCTCCATTCTCACCCTCATGACCTTGGATGTTGTCTCACAGAAGGTCGTCCAGAACCCGACAAGCCTGGGACAGGCCCAGAACACGTGCGTGTAGAAGGCCAGGTCTTCCTGGCACCGTTTCAATTATTCCTGCACCTCCAGAAATAAACTACTCATTTGGGTTCTGGTTCGGTGCCTCTGTGGACCACCTTTAGCTGCGTTACGCTTAACCCTGTGCATGTGGAGGTGGAGATCGCCCTGTGCAGTGCTTCGATCTAGAATTCTCCCCCTACTCTATGCCTAGTTCCTCCTCTCATTTCCCCTTGTTTCATCCAGGGTTGCGTGTACCTCCCCCAGCAGTCGCCCGCACAAGTCCCCACAGTTTCCCTTCCCTAGGTCCCGTATCCAACAGTCCCTCAACCTGCAGATGTCTTGGTATCTGGGGTGTTTGTCGTTGTTTCTCGACGGAGGAAGTTTTAGATCTGTAGATGTCTCATTTCAGTTCCCTGTGGTAGCTGGAACCTTTCCGTGCGTTCCTCCAGGTTTGCTATTCTGTTGTCTGTATACATGGCCCTAACCATCAGTGTCCCCTCATCCTGCCTCCATCTTTCGAAGATGACATCCATTGTTGCGGGTGTGAACCTGTGGTTGTTACAGATGGAAGCCATAGTAGACATTTCGGTTCGAGCGAAGTGCTGTCTCATCTGGTACCACATTTGGAGCGTGGCTACTACCACTGGGCTTCTTGTGTACTTGGTCAGGGGGAATGGGAGTGCGGTTATGGCTAGGGCTTGGAGGGATGACCCTGTGCAGGAACTCTCCTCCATCCTCACCCATTCCACTCCTGGTTCCTTCACCCATCCCCTCACTCTTTCTGCTGTGGCTGCCCAGTGGTAGAACTGTAGGTTTGGGATGGCCAGGGCTCCCATACTTCTTCGATGTGGGATCCTCAAGTTCTCTCCCCCCCCCCCCCTCCCCCCCCCCCCCCCCCCCCCCCACACTCAAACGGCATGATTACTTTATCCACTGTGTTGAAGAGGGCCTTGGGGATGTAGATTGGGAGGGATTTGACCTGGAAGAGAAACCTGGGCAGTACTTACATTTAGAACGCCCGCACTCTACCAACTAGCGAGAGCAAGAGTGAGCCCCGCCTCTACAGGTCCCTTTTAACTTTCTCCACCAGACTTGTCACGTTCCATTTGTGGATCCGTGTCCAGTCGTGGGTTAATTGGATCCCCAAGTGGCGGAATTTTGTTTGAGCTTGCCTGAATGGTAGGGGCAGCTCTGTCCCTCTCCCTCCCAGGTTCACCGGGAAGACTTCACCCTTGCTCAGATTGAGTTTGTAGCCCGAGAAGGCTCCAACTTCCTTTCAGAGCACCATGATTCCATGCCAGCCTGGGTAGTTTGAGATATAGAGGAGAAGGTCATCCACATAGAGTGAAACTCTGTCCCCCCTTTGGCTACCTCTCCAGCCTTTCGCCGTTCTGAGGCCAATCGCTTGTAGTTCGATTGCCAGAGCAAACAGCAGTGGAGACAGCGGGCATCCCTGCCTCATGCCTCTGTGCAGCTGAAAGTGTTTAGAGCCGGTGTTGTTTGTCCATACCCTCACCATGGGAGTGCAGCACAGTAGTTTCACCCAAGAGGCGAACCCTGACTCGAGCTCAAACTGCTTCAGTACCTCATTGAGATACTTTCATTCGACTTTGTTGAAAGCCTTTTCTGCATCTGAGGAGATGATTATTCTGGTGTTCTCCCCCCAGATGGGGTCATTATCATGTTCAGCAGCTGCCTGATGTTCGATTTTAGCTGCCTGCCCTTGACAAAGCCTGTCTGGTCATCTGCAACCACCTTTGGCATGCAGCTCTCCAGCTGCTTAGTCAGGGTTTTTGCCAGGATTTTTGTGTCCACACTGAGTAGCAAGATGGACCTATAGGACCTGCTCTCAGGTCCTTTTTGTGTATCAACGATATTGAAGTTTGTGTGGGTGTTGTTGGCAGGGAGCACTTTAAGATCTTGAAGGACTCGTTGACCCTTTCTGGCGAGGCGACTAGCTGTCCCAAACATGAACTATTTCCCTCATGGCTGCCTGCTTTCTCAGCTGCTGAGCCAACAGGTGGCTGGCCTTGTCTCCATGTTTGTAAAGGGGTCCCCCATGTCTGGCGGAGCTGGTGCACTGCTTTCCTCATGGTAGAACAAGTCAAAGTCCATTTGTAGCTTCTTTCTTCTGGCCAGTAGCTCTAAGGTCGGGACGTGGAAAATCGCCGGTCCACCTCCAGTACAGAGGCACCCAGCTGTTTCTAGCTGCCATCTCTTTCCTATCTTTGCATGCCTTATATGCAATATGTTCCCCCCTTATCACAGCCTTCATTGCTTCCCAGAACATGGAGGGTGAGACCTCCCCGTTCTGGTTGTTGGTATCGTACCCATCAATGGCCTGTGATATCCTTTAGCAGAATGCCTTATTGGCCATGAAGGCCGTGTCCACGCTCCATGAGAGGCGTTGGGCCCAGCTCATCTTCAATCTCACATCCATGTAGATAGAGCGTGGTCGGAGGTTATGATCGTGGAGTACACCGCTCCTACTACCACTGGAAGTACCACTTTCCCACTACAAAGACATTTAGGAAACAATTCTGAGAAACAGTACAAACTATCACTTAGAAAGGCAAAGATTAATCAGGGATAGTCAACAAGGCTTTGTTCAGGGAAGATCGTGTCTTAATAACTTATAAGACCATAAGACATAGGAGCAGAATTAGGCCACTCGGCCGATCGAGTCTTCTCCGCCATTCAATCATGGCTGATATTTTCTTATCCCCATTCTCCTACCTTCTCCCCATAACCCCTGATCCCCCTTATTAATCAAGAACCTATCTTTCTCTGTCTTAAAGACACTCAGTGATTTGGCCTCCATGGCATTCTGCGGCAAAGAGTTCCATAGATTCACCACCCCCTGGCTGAAGAAATTACTCCTCATCTCTGTTTTAAAGGATCATCCCTTTAGTCTGAGATGGTGTACTCTGGTTCTAGTTTTTCCTACAAGTGGAAACATGCTCTCCATGTCCACTCTATCCAGGCCTCATAGTATCCTGTAAGTTTCAATAAGATCCCCCCTCATCCTTCTAAACTCCAACGAGTACAGACCCAGAGTCCTCAACCGTTCCTCATACGACAAGTTCTTCATTCCAGTGATCATTCTTTTGAACCTCCTCTGGACCCTCGCCAAGGCCAGCACATCCTTCCTTAGATACAGAGCCCAAATTGCTCACAATACTCCAAATGGGGTCTGACTAGAGCCTTATACAGCCTCAGAAGTACATCCCTGCTCTTGTATTCTAGCCCTCTTGACATGAATGCTAACATTGCATTTGCCTTCTTAACTGCCGACTGAACCTGTACGTTAACCTTAAGAGAATTGTGAACAAGGACTCCCAAGTCCCATTGTGCTTCTGATTTCCGAAGCATTTTCCCATTTAGAAAATAGTCTGTGCCTAAATTTGTAGCGCACAAAGACTCCATGAGACGAATAGAGTGAAGTCGATGAGGCTTTATTAAGCGTGTCTGTTCCCCAGCAGCTCGATAGTAAACTGGCCTGCGGGGGAAGACTCCGGCTTCTTATACTCCGCCTTCAGGGCGGAGCTTGAGGTCAATGGCCAACCAGGACCTGGGATCTGTCAGCCAATGACATTAGGGCTTCCAGTCCCACATGACCCCCAATACATACTACCACATTCACTACTACCACAAAATTCCTCCTTCCAAAGTGCATAACCTCACACTTTCCCACATTGCATTTCATTTGCCACTTCATTGCCCACTCTCCTAGTTTGTCCAAATCCTTCTGCAGCCCCCTTGCTTCCTCAATACTACCTGTCCCTCTACAGATCTTTGTATCATCTGCAAACTTTGCAATAGTACCTTCAGTTCCTTCTTCCTGATCATTAATGTAGATTGTGAAAAGTTGTGGTCCCATCTTAATGACACTTTTTGAGAAAGTAACAAGGAGGATTGATAAGGGTAGTGTAGTGGATGTTGTCTACATGGATTTTAGCAAGGCACTTGACAATGTCCCACATGGCAGACTGTTTCTAAAACTAAGATCTTGTCGGATACAACGGAAGGTGACAAGTTGGATCCAAATTTGGTTCAGGGACAGGAAACAAAGTGTAAAGGTTCCACAAGGCTCCACAAGTGTTTGGGACCATGCTGTTTATTGTATAATGAATGATTTAGACATGAATCTGGGAGGCATGATAGGAAAACTTGCAGATGAAAGATGGAAAGATACAAAAACTGGTCGGGTAGTTAATGGTGAAGAGGATAGCTGCCGGCTCCGGAATTATATCAATGGTTTGGTTGAGTGGGCACAAAGCAGCAGATGGAATTCCATCTGTAAAAGTGTGAGTTAATGCAACAATGACGGAGGCCCATCAGCTGGGGCACTTAGAACCAACCCTTAAAAGCCGGCCTGGATTGGGACCGGCATGGTTAGTAGTCCCGGTTGGGACCCATGTGCTGTGTGCTGCAATTTTGGCCTTTTCTTCTGGTTATAAATAAAGCTCTGTTTGAATCACCTGCTCGGGTCTCCTCAGCTTGGATACTGGCAATGAGAAAGAACTACAGCTGCAATTCTGGACCTCCAGAGTGCATTTGAATTCCTCAGCACGAGAATAAAGTTGATGAGGATTTAAAAATACAGCTTTTTGGAAGACTAGAAGCCTTTGATGCAGGTGTGGAAGACTGGGCCCAGTATACCCAATGGATGCGGTATTTCTTCCTCTCTAATTGTGTTGCAGGAGTCGACCGGAAAATGGTAATATTCCAGACCACCTGCAGAGCCCCAGCTTTCAGTGTAATCAAAGGCCTCACCTACCCAGCAGCCCCAGATTTGAAGACCTTTAATGAACCTGGACTGTTGCGGTTTTTAGTATATATAATTGATGTGGGGAAAAATGTACCTGGTCTGATTAGGAAGTTTGCGGACGATACAAAGATTGGTGGAATTGTGGATAGCAATGAGGACTGTCAGAGGATCCGGCAGGATATAGATCATTTGGAGATTTGGACGGAGAGATAGCAGATGGAGGTTAATCTGGACAAATGTGAGGTAATATATTTTGGAAGGTCTAATACAGGTGAAAAATATACAGTAAATGGGAGAACCCTTCACAATATTGACAGGCAGAGGGATCTGGGTGCATAGGTCTACAGACATGCTTGGTAGGTGAATTGGACATTCTGAATTCTCCCTCAGTGTACCCGAACAGGCGCTGGAGTGTGGCGATTAGGGGATTTTCACAGTAACTTCATTGCAGTGTTAATGTAAGCCTACTTGCGACACTAATAAATATTATTATTGTAAGTGGCAATGCAGGTGAAGAAGGTAGTCAAGAAGGCATACGGCATGCTTGCCTTCATCGGCTGGGGCATTGAGTATAAAAATAGGCAAGTCATGCTGCAGCTGTATCGAACCTAAGTTAGGCCACACTTGGAATATAGTGTTCAATTCTGCACGCCACACTACCAGAAGGATGTGGAAGCTTTGGAGAGGATACAGGAGAGTTTTACCAGGATGTTGCCTGGTCTGGAGGGCATTAGCTATGAGGAGAGGTTGTTCTCACTGAAACGACCGAGGTTGTGGGATGATCTGATGGAAGTCTACAAAATTATGAGGGGCATGGACAGAGTGGATAGTCAGAAGCTATTTTCCAGGGTGTATGTATCAATTACGAGAGGACACAGGTTTAAGGTGCGAGGGGCAAAGTTTAGAGGAGATGTGCGAGGGAAGTTTTTTACACAGAAGGTAGTGGGTGCCTGGGACTCGCAGCCAGAGGAGTAGGTGGAAGCAGGTATGATAGTGACGTTTAAGGTGCATCTTGACAAATACATGAATAGGATCAAATAGAGGGTGACGGACCCTGGAAATGTAGAAGGGCAGTATGGTTAGGTCGGCAGCATGGTCGGTGCTGGTTTGGAGGGCCGAAGAGCCTGTTCCTGTGCTGTACATTTCTCTGTTCTTTGTAGAACTTGTCACAGACCATTACGACCCTAAACCTTCAGTGATCATGCAGAGATAGCGGTGCAATACGGCTGGGTGAACCCCGGAGCTGTTGCGAGACTGCCTCATGTGTGGCATTAATAACAACGGAAATTGTCGCAGGTGGTGATGTTCCCATGTGTCTGGTGCCTTTGTCCTTCTCGAAGGTGGTGGGTTTGGAAGATGCTGCTAAGGAGCCTTGGTGAGTTCCTGCAGTTTACCTTGTAGTTGGTACACACTGCCACTGTTGTGTACCACTGGAGGGAGTGAATGTTTGTAGATGTGATGCCAATCAAGCGAGCTACTTTGTCCTGGATGGTGTTGAGCTTCTTGAGTGTTATTGAAGCTCATCCAGGTAAGTAGAGGGTATTGCAACACATTCTGAACTTATGACGTGGAGATGATGGACATACTTTGGGGAGTCAGGAGGAGAGTTGCTCGCCACAGAATTCCTTGCCTCTTGTAGCCACAGTATTTATGTGGCTAGTCCAAGTCATTTTCTAGTCAATGGTAACTCCCAGGATGTTGATAGTGGGGGATTCAGCGAAGTTCATGCCTTTGAATGTCAAGAAAAGATGGTCATTGCCTGGCCCTTATGTGGCACAACTGTTCCTGGCCCAAGCCTGTATATTTTCCAGGTCTTGCTGCTTTTGGACATTAACCACTTCAGTAAAAGGAGTTGTGAATGGTGCTGAGCATTGTGCAATAATCAGTGAACATCCCCACCTCTGAACTTATAATAATAATCTTTATTGTCACAAGTAGGCTGACATTAACACTGCAATGATGTTACTGTGAAAAGCCCCTAGTCACCACATTCCGGCGTCTGTTTGGTTACACAGACGGAGAATTCAGAATGTCCAATTCACCTAACAGCACGTCTTTTGGGACTTGTGGGAGGAAACCGCAGCACCCGAAGGAAACCCACGTAGACACACGGAGAATGTGCAGACTCCACACAGACAGTGACCCAAGCCTGGAATCGAACCCGGGCCCATTGTGCTGTGAAGTAACAGTGCTAACCACTGTGCTACCGTGCCTCCCTTTTGATGGAAGGGAAGTCTTTGATAAAGCAACTGATGATGATTGGGCCTAGGACACCATCCTGAGGAACTCCTGCAGTGATGTCCTGGAGCTGACATGACTGACCTCCAACCATCACAACCATCTTCCTTTGTGCCAAGTATGACCGAACCAGAGGAGGGTTTTCCTCCGATTCCCATTGACTCCAGTTTTGCTTGGGCTCGTTGAAACCATACTCGGTCAAATGCTGCCTTGCTGTCAAGGGCTGTCACTCTCACCTCATCTCGGGCATTCATAAGTTCTCACAAATCTTAGAACTCCTTTAGATAATGTCCTGGTCTTACTGCAAACTGTTGCTTGCTGATCAGATCATGAAATTGATCAATCTGTGATGAACATCCACCTAAAACCAAGACATCGCAAGAAACCAAAGCCCAAGAGAAAGAAGATCAATATTTCAGCTCTAAAGCATCCCGACTGAAGTTCAGAATTCCAAGCACAGCTCACAGTCAATCTGGAAAATCTTCACACATCCAACGCAGTTTCAGATCATGGGGATCAGATCAAGTCAGCTGTGCTCGGCTTATCTGTCCAGACCAATGGATTCAAGCATGATAGTCACCAGGACTGATTCAATGTAATTGACGTTCAAAAATGTCACCTCCTGGAACAAAAACAAACAACCTTCATTGGCTGGCAAAACAACTCGAGGTCCATCTCGAGGTTATTCCTCTGTGCCCTGCTGTAGGATCAATGGGGGAACCACCATCGATTGAGAGCTGCAACAAGGAACAATATAGATGATTAAAAAAACTGTGGCCATGATGGGTTCCAGCTGAGATCTTCAAATCCAGTGAACTTTTGCTTACACAAGATTCTATGAATTCATCCTACTGATTTGGAAAGAAAACAAAATCCCCAATTTCAACAGTGTAACTGTCTGCAGTGGGAGAGCTCAAATAGTAGCCCCATACTATTTACAATCTTCCTGACAGTGGCTGTTCACTTCATCAACGATCAATTGTCCTCTGGTGTCAGTATTTAATGCTGCCAAGGTGGAAAACTTTTTCATCTAATTTGCCTCTTTGCACAAACAATGTTGACCACATGATATACGGTCCGTGGATGGCTACGGTGTCACTGCCACTCTTGCAAACCAGTCTTGACTTCTTCAATTCCACATTCAAGAGAGCTGACCACACTCCTGCATTGCAAGGACTATATATCATCTTCATGAAAGTAGCAATGTCTCTGATTTAATAGGAGGATTTAATGGGAGAATCCTGGAACTAATCCCAGTGTCCTTCTTGAAGACAGATAATGAACAGAGACATAGAAAAGAGAAGCAGGGGAGGCATTCAGATCTTTGAGCCTGCCCCGCCATTCATTATGATCATGGCTGATCATATTCCATACCCTGATCCCGTCCTCATCCCATATCTCTTGATCCTTTCAGCCCCAAGATCTGTATCGAATTTGTTCTTGAAATCACACAACATTTTGTCCTCAACTACTTTCTGTGGTAATGAATTCCACAGATTTACCACTCTCAGGGTAAAGAACGTTGTCCTCATCTCAGTCAAAAAAGATTACCTCTTATCCTCAAACTATGACCCCTAGTTCTGGACTTTCCCGCCATCGGAAATATTCTTTCTGAATCTACCCTGTCCAATCCTGTTAGAATTTTATAAGTTTCTATGAGATCCCCTCTTACTCTTCTAAACTCCAATGAATATATTTCTAACCAATTTAGTCTCTCCTCATATGACAGTCCCAGCATCGCAGGAATCAGCCTGGTAAACCTTCACCGGGGCTGGTTTAGCACAGTGGGTTAAATAGCTGGCTTGCAATGCAGAAAAATGCCAGCAGCTCGGGTTCAGTTCCCGTACCGGCCCCCCCGAACAGGCGCCGGAATGTGACGACTAGGGGCTTTTCACAGTAACTTCATTGAAGCCTACTTGTGACAATAAGCGATTATCATTATCACTATCCCTGCAGTCCCTTCATAGCAAGAACATTCTTCCTCAGATAAGTGCACCAAAACTGCACACATGTCTCCGGGTGTGGCCCCAACAATGCTCTATACAATTGTAGGAAAACATCCCACTCCTGTACTCAATCCTCTCACTATGAAGGCCAACATACCATTTGCATTCCACAAGGATTCAGACAAAACTCCTACAAAATCAACTGTGATGGATTGATACTGTGCCTGGACGGTCCTTCCCCACCAGATTCTGTTCTCTCAGTTTTCCAAAAGGCAAACGTTCTGTGGATGGATAAATAAAACACTTCAAAGACACTCTGATGCTTTCCTTGAAGCACAGCAGTGTTGATTTTAATGGCTGGGAGGATCTTGCTACCAAGCATTCAGAATGGTGACTGTGGTATTATCATACATGAAGGTAATGGAAAGGTTAATGAAATGTGTACAGACAGCCAGTAGAGGGAGCTAATCGTTGAAATATATAAGGGATGATGCTGAACCTTGTGGGACAGGAGGTTGGAGTAGGTGGTAGGAGCAGGAGCTGAGCTAGGAGTACTGCAGATTAGTGAGAGAGCATGAGTGTAGTTAATCAGTAAGTGAGTTAGATTTTAGATGAATATAGTTTATGTGTGTTTAATCAACTGTGAGTTCTTAGGGATAAATGTTGAATCCAATTGTAGTGTTAAATAAATAGGTTTTTTAGTTTACAAGACTCGTTCTCTGATCACCACTGCACATCAAAGCCATCTGGTTAGAGCAAGGCAGAGAACAATACATGGTACCACGATTTTGTCCATAAAAACTAAAATAGGTAGATTAGCAAAGACACCATAAAACAAGAAACAAGAACGATCAAGCCTCTACATCTAACAACACAGTGACCAAAGAACAAAGAACAAAGAAATGTACAGCACAGGAACAGGCACTTCGGCCCTCCAAGCCCGTGCCGACCATGCTGCCCGACTAAACTACAATCTTCTACACTTCCTGGGTCCGTATCCCTCTATTCCCATCCTATTCATGTATTTGTCAAGATGCCCCTTAAATGTCACTATCGTCCCTGCTTCCACCACCTCCTCCGGTAGCGAGTTCCAGGCATCCACTACCCTCTGCGTAAAAAACTTGCCTTGTACATCTACTCTAAACCTTGCTCCTCTCACCTTAAGCCTATGCCCCCTAGTAATTGACCCCTCTACCCCGGGGAAAAGCCTCTGACTATCCACTCTGTCTATGCACCTCATAATATTGTAGACCTCTATCAGGTCGCACCTCAACCTTCTTCGTTCCAGTGAGAACAAACCGAGTTTATTCAACCGCTCCTCATAGCTAATGCCCTCCATACCAGGCAACAGTCTCCAAACAATCTAAATCCTGCTGTATCCTCAGACAGTCCTCATCACGATCCGCAATTCCACCAACCTTCGTGTCGTCTGCAAACTTACTAATCAGACCAGTTACATTTTCCTCCAAATCATTTATATATACTACAAACAGCAAAGGTCCCAGCACTGATCCCTGTGGAACGCCACTGGTCACAGCCCTACAATTAGAAAAGCATCCTTCCATTGCTACTCTCTGCCTTCTATGACCTAACCAGTTCTGTATCCACCTTGCCAGCTCACCCCTGATCCCGTGTGACTTCACCTTTTGTACTAGTCTGCCATGAGGGACCTTGTCAAAGGCCTTACTGAAGTCCATATAGACAACATCCACTGACCTACCTGCATCAATCATCTTAGAGACAACCTTGAAAAACTCTATCAAATTAGTGAGACACGACCTCCCCTTCACAAACCCATGCTGCCTCTCACTAATACGTCCATTTGCTTCCAAATGGGAGTAGATCCTGTCTCGAAGAATTCTCTCCAGTAATTTCCCTACCACTGAAGTAAGGCTCACCGGCCTGTAGTTCCCTGGATTATCTTTGCTACCCTTCTTAAACAGAGGAACAACATTGGCTATTCTCCAGTCCTCCGGGCCATCCCCTGAAGACAGTGAGGATCCAAACATTTCTGTTAAGGCCTCACCAGTTTCCTCTCCAGCCTCCTTCAGTATTCTGGGGTAGATCCCATCAGGCCCTGGGGACTTATCTACCTTAATATTTTTTAAGACACCCAACACCTCATCTTTTTGGACCTCAATGTGACCCAGGCTATCTACACACCCTTCTCCAGACTCAACATCTACCAATTTCTTCTCTTTGGTGAATACTGATGCAAAGTATTCATTTAGTACCTCGCCCATTTCCTCTGGCTCCACACATAGATTCCCTTTCCTATCCTTCAGTGGGCCAACCCTTTCCCTGGCTACCCTCTTGCTTTTTATGTACGTGTAAAAAGCCTTGGGATTTTCCTTAACCCTATTTGCCAATGACTTTTCGTGACCCCTTCTAGCCCTCCTGACTCCTTGCTTAAGTTCCTTCCTACTTTCCTTATATTCCACGCAGACTTCGTCTGTTCCCAGCCTTTTAGCCCTGACAAATGCCTCCTTTTTCTTTTTTGACGAGGCCTACAATATCTCTTGTTATCCAAGGTTCCCGAATATTGCCGTATTTATCCTTCTTCCTCACAGGAACATGCCGGTCCTGAATTCCTTTCAACTGATACTTGAAAGCCTCCCACATGTCAGATGTTGATTTGCCCTCAAACATCCGCCCCCAATCTATGTTCTTCAGTTCCCGCCTAATATTGTTATAATTAGCCTTCCCCCAATTTAGCACATTCATCCTAGGACCACTCTTATCCTTGTCCACCAGTACTTTAAAACTTACTGAATTGTGGTCACTGTTACCGAAATGCTCCCCTACTGAAACATCTACCACCTGGCCGGGCTCATTCCCCAATACCAGGTCCAGTACCATGGTCCTCATGGGGTTTACGCCCCCCCCCCACAAAGTCCAAAGTTCCCCTTCAGCCACCAATGGAGGCTGCCTTCTGCGCCGCTTCAACAGCAACTGCATTTCCACCTGTGGTGGCTCTGGGTTGCGTGAAGTGAATCGAGTATTAGAAAGCTGTTTCCTGGCAGACAGCTGAAGAGGTACTGCTGCGACATTGGTGCCGGACACATGTCATCCGCCAGCATGGCACTGCTGGGTCTACGTCAGAAACCGAGTCATCACCCTCTTGCATGTCCTGGCATGGCAACCCGGACGGCAAGGCCCTCAGACTGAGGGGCAGCTCTTGGTACAGCAAAATGGGTGCCACTGCCGGTCAGACGCCCTGACTTGTGGGCTCACACCTGGTTAATTGGTCCAAATGTTTTTTAGGATCTTCCCCTGACCCACACTTTATACAAGACCGGGCCCATCTGTTCCAGTAATACCCCTGGAAACCAGAATGCAAATATCATATCCCCAATGTGAAATGCCCACTCCGGCGGCCTCAAACCGTCGTGTCTTTTCTGTGATTCCTCTTGCTGCTCGACTTTGGCAATGAGGCTTGGAAAAGTCAAACTCAGCAGAGTCCTGAGATGTCGACCATCAATACCTCTGCAGTAACGATCCCTGTCATCACATGCGGCATCGTACGACAATTAAACAGGAAACTCACCAACTATGTGTCTATAGACACAATCTGTTGCTTCTTCAAGCCCCATTTGAAAGTCTGGACTGCCTGTTCTGCTACTCCATTGGATGAGGAATGATATATGGGACAGTCCGAATACACCAAATGTTGTTTCTCCACATAAACATAACAAACCCCTCACCAGTGAACTGCGTACCATTGTCCATCACGAGGACTACCGGGATCCCATGGGTGCAAAAAGCCCCCCGGTGCTTCTCAATCATGGCCCTGGATGTCGCGGAGATTAACCTGCACATTTCCAACCAATTCGAGTGGGCATCCATCACCACCAGGAACATGGACCCCATGAACGTCCCGTAAAATCCACATGGAGGCGAACCCATCGGCGTCCGAGCCATTACCAAGGGTCATTGATGGGAGTTCCTGGCACACCAGGCTGCTTTTCACAACTCTCTCAATGTCCCCATCTACACCAGGCCAACAATAAGTCCGGGCCAACATTTTCATTTTCCAAGTCCCCAGTGGCCATGTCCTGTAGTCGTGCTTCCTGACCCTGCGGGGGGATGACCACCCGAATGCCCCAAAATATAACGGCATCCTCCAAACTGAACTCGGAGAACATCTGGGTGAAAGACCGAAGAACCTCTGGGAGCTTCTCCTGTTGACCATGCACATACTGATGGAACTTCTCAATGCCAAAAATCACAGCCAAAGCCTCCTTCTTTATCTGCCTGGGACAGCAATCGCCATCCGCCAGGGTCCTTGAAATGAATGCAACGGGGCATTCCATGCCATTGTCCCATCCATGGGCTAGCCCCGTCCCGATGCTATAAGGGGAAGCATCACATGTTAAAATTGGAGGCCTAGCCAGATTACCATGTGTAAGAAGTTGCTTTGAAGACAGACGCATCTTAATGGCAATGAATGCCTCATCCTGAGAAGCACCCAAGCACCATTCCTGCTCCTTGCTCAACAGTACGTGGAGCATGTTACGATACCCTGGGCGAGTGCTCAGTCATTTCTTGCCAGTCCCACAGGCCTCAGAGTTCCAACATAAGTGAATGAACCATAAATTTGTATGAACCTTCTGAGGTCATAAAAACATTGCAGGCAGGACACTGCAGGTGAAGTGCCCACCGGACTTGCCCTCCGGCATTGGGTGTTAAGGCCATTAAAGCTGCAGATATTTTTCCTTTGATCTAGTGGAGGATGTTCTGATCTCCTTTCCCACAACCCCTAGCAGCCTTCAGTATCCTGCCTGCAGCGATTTAAAGCCCACACCAGGTTCCCATTGGACCCAGTGCCCAACGTGACCCTGCCCCTCCTGTTTCCCCCGGCCTATCTCAGGATGTGTTGCACGCTGGACGGCCCAACATGAAATCACTGGGACAATGCGCTCTCACCCTGGAGCAGATTGTACATGCACTTCTGGGCTCACTAACTCCCAACAATCACAAAATGCACGTCCATGATTCACTGATTCTGTATCCAGAGTAACTATCTAAATATAGACATCTGGGAATCAGAAACTGTAAAAATATAATCTCCCTGGCAACAAATGACCTTCCACTGTGCTTGATTCCCATTTGACAGTGTACAGGAGTCTGTCCACTGCTATAAAAGGCTGTGTTATTGGATCGGTTCCTCATTGCGGCTGGTGTGAGTGAGAGAGAGAAGCAGCAGTAACCAGTCACTCTGGATTAAGGTGTTGTCAGTGTGAGAACTTCACTGGTAAACTCTTCTCCATCAAGGAAGCAGTGCAGGTAAGTGGCAAGAAATCAAACTACAAACTGAATAAAGTTATCAAAATTATGAGAAAGAATCATATTCACAACTTTAAATTAAATTACAGCTCAGCTTCAATGATGTTTAAAGTGATTTTCTGAATGTCCGTTTCCCCTTCTAATCTGGGATCTGTTCAAAATATGAATTTATTTTCTTTAGTGTACAGTGTTCAGGAGTCTGTCCACCGCTATAAAAGGCTGTGTTATTGGATCGGTTCCTCATTGCGGCTGGTGTGAGTGAGAGAGAGAAGCAGCAGTAACCAGTCACTCTGGATTAAGGTGTTGTCAGTGTGAGAACTTCACTGGTAAACTCTTCTCCATCAAGGAAGCAGTGCAGGTAAGTGGCAAGAAATCAAACTACAAACTGAATAAAGTTATCAAAATTATGAGAAAGAACCATAGTCACAACTTTAAATTAAATTACAGCTCAGCTTTAATGATGTGTAAAGTGATTTGCTGAATGTCCTTTTCCCCTTCTAATCTGGGATCTATTCAAAATATGAATTTCTTTAAAAAAAATAAAAAATTTAGAGTACCCAAATCCTTTTTTTTTTCAATTAAGGGGCAATTTAGCGTGGCCAAACCAGCTACCCTGCACAACTTTTGGGTTGTGGGGGTGAAACCCATGCAAACACGGAGAGAATGTGCAAACTCCACAAAGACAGTAACCCAGAGACGGGATCAAACCTGGGACCTCGGCGCCGTGCGAGGAGACCTCTCCTGGGAGGAGAGACAGCCGGGACAGTGAAAACAGCGCGGGAGGAGAGACAGCCGGCACAGTGAAGACAGCGCGGGAGGAGAGACAGCCGGGACAGTGAAAACAGCGCGGGTGGAGAGACAGCCGGGACAGTGAAAACAGCGCGGGAGGAGAGACAGCCGGCACAGTGAAGACAGCGCGAGAGGAGAGACAGCCGGGACATTGAAAACAGCGCGAGAGGCGAGTGAGCCGGGACACTGAAAACAGCGCGGGAGGAGAGACAGCCGGGACATTGAAAACAGCGCGAGAGGAGAGACAGCCGGCACAGTGAAAACAGCGCGGGAGGAGAGACAGCCGGCACAGTGAAAACAGCGCAAGAGGAGAAACAGCCGGGAGAGCGAAAACAGAGCGGGAGGACAGACAGCCGGGACATTGAAAACAGCGCGGGAGGAGAGACAGCCGGCACAGTGAAAACAGCGCGGGAGGAGAGACAGCCGGGACAGTGAAAACAGCGCGGGAGGAGAGACAGCCAGGACATTGAAAACAGCGCGGGAGGAGAGACAGCCGGCACAGTGAAAACAGCGCGGGAGGAGAGACAGCCGGCACAGTGAAAACAGCGCGGGAGGAGAGACAGCCGGGACAGTGCAAACAGCGCGGGAGGAGAGACAGCCGGCACAGTGAAAACAGCACGGGAGGAGAGACAGCCGGGAGAGCGAAAACAGAGCGGGAGGAGAGACAGCCGGGACAGTGAAAACAGCGCGGGAGGAGAGACAGCCGGGACAGTGAAAACAGCGCGGGAGGAGAGACAGCCGGGACATTCAAAACAGCGCGGGAGGAGAGACAGCCGGGACAGTGAAAACAGCGCGGGAGGAGAGACAGCCGGCACAGTGAAAACAGCGCGGGAGGAGAGACAGCCGGGACATTGAAAACAGCGCGGGAGGAGAGACAGCCGGGACATTGAAAACAGCGCGAGAGGAGAGACAGCCGGGAGAGCGAAAACAGCGCGGGAGGAGAGACAGCCGGGACATTCAAAACAGCGCGAGAGGAGAGACAGCCGGGACAGTGAAAACAGCACGGGAGGAGAGACAGCCGGGAGAGCGAAAACAGCGCGGGAGGAGAGACAGCCGGGACAGTGAAAACAGCGCGGGAGGAGAGATAGTCGGGAAAGTGAAAACAGCGAGGGAGGAGAGACAGCCGGCACAGTGAAAACAGCGCGAGAGGAGAGACAGCCGGGACATTCAAAACAGCGCGAGAGGAGAGACAGCCGGCACAGTGAAAACAGCGCGGGAGGAGAGACAGCCGGCACAGTGAAAACAGCGCGAGAGGAGAGACAGCCGGGACATTCAAAACAGCGCGAGAGGAGAGACAGCCGGCACAGTGAAAACAGCGCGGGAGGAGAGACAGCTGGCAGAGAGAAAACAGCTCGGGAGGAGAGACAGCCGGCACAGTGAAAATAGCGCGGGAGGAGAGACAGCCGGCACAGTGAAAACAGCGCGGGAGGAGAGACAGTGAAACAGCGCGGGAGGAGAGACTGCCGGCACAGTGAAAACACAGTGAAAACAGCGCGGGAGGAGAGACAGCCGGGACATTGAAAACAGCGCGGGAGGAGAGACAGCCGGGACATTGAAAACAGCCCGGGAGGAGAGACAGCCGGGACATTGAAAACAGCGCGGGAGGAGAGACAGCCGGGACATTGAAAACAGCGCGAGAGGAGAGACAGCCGGGACATTGAAAACAGCGCGGGAAGAGAGTCAGTGAAACAGCACGGGAGGAGAGACAGCCGGCACAGTGAAAACAGCGCGGGAGGAGAGACAGCCGGCACATTGAAAACAGCGCGGGAGGAGAGACAGCCGGCACAGTGAAAACAGCGCGGGAGGAGAGACAGCCGGCACAGTGGAAACAGCGCGGGAGGAGAGACAGCCGGGACATTGAAAACAGCGCGGGAGGAGAGACAGCCGGGACAGTGAAAACAGCGCTAGAGGAGAGACAGCCGGCACAGTGAAAACAGCGCGAGAGGAGAGACAGCCGGGACAGTGAAAACAGCGCGAGAGGAGAGACAGCCGGCACAGTGAAAACAGCGCGGGAGGAGAGACAGCCGGGACATTGAAAACAGCGCGAGAGGAGAGAAAGCCGGGACATTGAAAACAGCGCGGGAGGAGAGACAGCCGGCACAGTGAAAACAGCCCGGGAGGAGAGACAGCCGGCACAGTGAAAACAGCGCGGGAGGAGAGACAGCCGGGACATTGAAAACAGCGGGGGAGGAGAGACAGCCGGGACATTGAAACCTGCGTGGGAGGAGAGACAGCCGGGACAGTGAAAACAGTGCGGGAGCAGAGACAGCCGGCACAGTGAAAACAGCGCGGGAGGAGAGACAGCCGGCACAGTGAAGACAGCACGGGAGGAGAGACAGCCGGCACAGCGAAAACAGCGCGGGAGGAGAGACAGCCGGCACAGTGAAGACAGCGCGGGAGGAGAGACAGCCGGCACAGTGAAAACAGCGCGGGAGGAGAGACAGCCGGGGCATTGAAAACAGCGTGGGAAATTCATAATGCTGAAGTGCAAAGGGACTTGGGAGTCCTAGTCCAGGAGTCAAGGTAAACCTGCAGGTTGAGTCCATAATTAAGAAAGCAAATGCAATGTTGTAATTTATCTCAAGAGACTTGGAATATAAAAGCAGGGATGTACTTCTGAAGCTTTATAAAGCACTAGTTAGGCCTCATTTAGAATACTGTGAGCAATTTTGGGCCCCACACCTCAGGAAGGACATATTGGCACTGGAGCAGGTCCAGCGGAGATTCACACGGATGATCCCAGGAATGGTAGGCCTAACATACTATGAACGTCTGAGGATCCTGGGATTATATTCATTGGACTTCAGAAGGTTGAGGGGAGACCTAATAGAAACTTACAAGATAATGAATGGCTTAGATAGGGTGGACGTAGGGAAGTTGTTTCCAATAGCAGGGGAGGCTAGGACCCGGGGGCACAGCCTTAGAATAAAAGGGAGTCACTTTAGAACAGAGATGAGGAGAAATTTCTTCAGCCAGAGAGTGGTGGGCCTGTGGAATTCATTGCCACAGAGCGCGGTGGAGGCCGGGACGTTGTGTCTTTAAGACAGAAGTTGATAAATTCTTGATTTCTCGAGGAATTAAGGGCTATGGAGAGAGAGCGGGTAAATGGATTTGAAATCAGCCATAATTGAATGGTGGAGCGGATTCGGTGGGCCGAATGGCCTTATTTCCGCTCCTATGTCTTATGGTCTTATTAGTGGCTATTCCTAATGGTGGTCTCATTATTCCCAGCATTTGTGCCCATGTCACAATACTTTGTGTCGTCCTGTGATGGGGATGGTCCTGCGTGATGCACATAAGGGACTACGTATCCCAAATAGCAGGAGCCTTCCCAATTTTCTGGTAACCAGAAACCTTATGGCCACAGATAAAATACGTGCTGTAATCTGCAGTCACGTTTCCTTTACTATCAGTCATCATTAGTCTAATCGGATACCCTTCCCAGGAGCCTCCACTAGTTTGATTTTCAACTCCTGACCAATCAAAGATGAATAATCCTTTAGCTGTAAGCTGGAACATAGGGGGTTGCCAATTCAAGGTCTGATCACACTGACTCGTGCCTACTGAGTGGGTCCCATATGTTTTATGATTCTTAAAGCATTTGCTTCCTTTTGGGACTCCAGTACAATCAGGGCTGTTGACTTGTTACATTAAACCTAGGCCCCCACCATTCCTCAAACCTATTCATATCGTATCCAGCTAATCTACAATCAAACATATTCTGTGTATCTTCTCCACGTCCTGTACTATTTTGTCTTAGAGCCCATTCTGCTACCTCTTTACTGGTCGCGCCATCATTCTCTTCTGGTCAGCGTTTCACCTTTTCATGTATTTTTTTTTTTCAGTGGTTTCACACATGGCCTGGGCATATTTTAGTGATGCCTCATCTGCCCATATTAAGGCTACTTCTGCTGGAGTCATTGGGGGTTTAGTTCCAGTTGTCATGGGACGTTCTATTAATATCTCATACGGGGTTAAACCCTTATTACTGATTTCTCAGGGCATACATTACTGTGGGTATGGCATCTGGCCATAGCAGCCCATTTTGTTGACACACTTTTGTAACTGCAGTTTTAATTATTCCATCCAATTCAACCATTCCTAGCATCACCTCTTTTGGTTGGAAAAGACTCTACCCACCGTGAAAACATGTCCACGATCACCAATTATTCCTTTGACAAATCATCCATGTGCGAGCTACTTTTTCAATTGTTACCGTAATACCTCGAGCATACCATTGTTGACATATGGCATGTGTCATTCCTCCTTTGTCCACATGAGCCTGCCCATGGGCAAGGCGACATAGTGGCAAAAACAGACTTCTGGGGCATGCTGCATGGGTATTTGGATGGATCCAGATTTGATGATTGTCTTGATAGCAACCCACTTTTAGCTAAGAGCGATGCTCCTGTAGCGAGGCTTGCTCCTGTGCCTGCTTTAACTTTGGTTCTGTTATGGTGGACGGAAGTTCAACTGCAGCAGCTTGTAGTTGTGGCTGCTCTTTGAGAGCCACTTCCTTCACTATTTTATCTGCAAATCTATTACCACTGGAGACTTCATCGTCTGCAGCAGTATGCGCTTCAAACTTTAAAACGGCTATCTTGCTGGGCAGCTGAACAGCACCTCGTAAATTTATAACCAATTTAGCATGTTTAATAGGTTGGTCGGAGGAAGTCATGAATCCCCTGTTTTTCCATAATTGGCCCAAATCATGTAGTACCCCAAAGCGGATCATGAATCAGTATAAATATTGACTGTTTTATTTTTAGCTAGAATACATGCTTTAGTAAGGGCAAACTATTCGGCCGCTTGAGCAGACGTTCCCGAAGGCAGAGCAAAAGCTTCCACTACCTTGAATGGAGTTACTATTGCATAACCGGCCAAGAGGGTCATATCATTTGGTCGGTTTGCTGACCCATCAGTGAAAAAGATGATGTCTGGATTGTCTAGTAGGTGACTCAATAAATCAGGTCGAGGGGTTATGGTGGCTTCAACCAATTGTAAACAGCCATGATCATACATATGTTCTGCTTCTGAGGGCGCAGGCAAGACTGTAGCAGGGTGACAGCTGGCGCTCGCTTGTAGGTAAAGTTGGTTTTAGAGAGGATTACTTCGTAACCAGTGCGTTAATGTTTCCTGCAGAACCTAAAGGGGCGGAGAACTTGGAATGATGCCATTTACGTCTTTTCACGTAATCTAAAAACTTATTCATGTTCAATTACTTTTATTCGGAAAGACATTTTCTTTCTTTTAAACTGATTTTAATTTCCAATGTTTCAGTGCATTAGAGAAATCTCAACACAAATCACTTAAGTTATAATCTCGGTCTCACAATGACAGACGATAAAAAAATACAGCCCACTTAGCACTTCATCCTTTGACTAAAATTAATTGGTTAAACAAAACACTACAGATTCTCACAGCTCACAAATATCACAGTTAACCGTTAACCTTATCTCACGGCTACAGACAAATCTGAATTCCCTTTCCAACTGGAACCCATCGGTTACGCTTTTACCTTCATCTTCTATTTCTTTTACTCCCCTGTTTTTTTGTTTTGAGAGGGGGGGTCAGCTTTATTAGATTCCTATGGGGGACATAAAGGTTTTCCTACCTCATTCCGTTGCTTTATGATTGTTTCTTTTCATTTTCTTACTCATTTTGACTCCCTTATCTGTCTTCTTTCAGGAGTTCACCTTCTTTCTCGCTCCGGATATCTTTACCGAGGCTTCGGGACCACCTGTGAGGGGGCATCGAGTTTAATGCTCATCGTTCCTTCTGAAAAATACTTTAGAGGATATACATATAACAACAAGGACCGCGGGAAATTATTAACAAATACTACAAGGAGCGCTCACTTGTATCAGTCCTTTTGCTGTTGATTGTTCAGTTTTTTTTAGTCTCTAAGGCACCTTTGTTCTTCTCATGCAGCTATAGTTAATTTATTAATTAGGATAACTCTCATTAGCATGAGTCACTGGCCAGTAATTAAGGCTGCCAAGCGGCGGACCCCCCTTTCAGCTGGGGTCACGCTATGGCTTTCTCCCTTTCAGCTGAGAGAGTCCTGTTTCGAGATTCATTTCAGGGTTCACTTCCCTTTAAATTTGGGAAACTGCACGACTACGTCAATTTGTTGAAGAAATTATACGTCAGCACTTTGAGTTTTCACCAAAGGTCCTTTAATTAAACACGAAGTTCGTGGGGAGTTGAAGGGACTACAGTAATTCCAAATGTTCCCACTTTACAGAGGTAAAGGCAGGCAATTTATATGATACAGTAAGCAATATCTAGGACAGAAAGCATTCTTTAGATTAGCAAGTGACAGAAAACCGAGCAGGCCGGAGTTAGATTTTAATAACAGGTCTTGGGTTCCTTGCCTAAGAAAAATAATAATTGTATGCTGTCACCTGAGGAAGGAGCAGCGCTCCGAAAGCTAGTGACATCGAAACAAACCTGTTGGACTTTAACCTGGTGTTGTAAGACTTCGTACTGTGCTCACCCCAGTCCAACGCCGGCATCTCCACATCAAGCAAACTAATGTGCAGCTGAACGCTTGTTTACATTGTATGACCTTCTGACTATTTCATACAGAACTTCTTGACTGAAATAAGGCTAAATATCCATCATGCTTTGCCAAGTGCCTATTTCCATGAAATATAGTCAAGCAGCTGGTTAAAATGAATGCAGGGTATTAACGTAACTAATCTGCCAACTAAAGTCCCTTCTACAATACCTAAAGGCATACGATTGAAACAAAATCTTCCAAAGGGCGTGTTAAATGTGCAGAGTTGTCTGCTCGAGTCGTCAAGTTGCATTTGACAAAATCCCTGTGATGCGTCTAACTTTTTAAAGATGCGTGCATTCGCCATCTCATTCGCCATCTCAGTTGTGACCTCCTCGTGCTTTGGTATGGGATAGCGTTCACTTCTTTTGTTCTTATTGAGGTCCTTGTAATCAATGCAGATGCGTAGATCACCGGACAGTTTTTAAACGCAAACCAGTGAACTGACCCGGTCAGTCGGTTTAGTGACTCATGAGATTATCCTTTGGTTCTGAAGTCGGTCTAGTTCTTGCTTCAATCTTTCTCACAAAGGAGTAGGAATTCTCCTAGGCGGATGTCCCACTGGCTTGGCATCCTTCCTTAATAGGATTTTATATTGGAATGGTAGTGTACCCATGCCTCTGAAAACATCAAGATATTGATTCAAAATGCATTGGATATCATCATCCAATAGTGGTGTAGATGCGGTCGCTAAATAAATATGCTGCACGAGACACGCAATTCTTTAAATGCTTGTGCACCTAGAAATGAAAATTTGTCACTCTTGACAATCTCAAATCTTAAGATCTTTTCCATTTGTTTATTGGAGATTTTTAAATGGCATGACCCTATTGAAGAAATCAAGTTGCCGTTATAGTCTTTCAGTCTGCAGGCTGCTGGAAGTATCTCAGGTCCATCTTGAAGCTTGTTGAGATCCAGCCTTGAGAGCAGGTTAACTGAAGCGCCAGTGTCCAATTTAAACAGAATTGGGCAGTTGTTAACTTGTACGACTGTGTTCCATTCATTATTAAAATTTACTTAATTAATTTGTTTAGGATCGTTTGTTGTTTCATTGGATTCTTCACACATCTCCATTATGCCAACAAAGAACATGTTTTCCAGTGAGTAATTGTCAGTATCGGATGATAAATTCTCTTCTTTTTCTTGTGATTTGATACTGGGGACATTAATCTGCCTGTAGTTTTGTTTAGCAGGTTCAAATGCGAGCGAAGAACTGCACTGTGCAGCAAAATGATTTAATTTGCCACATTTAGAGCATTGTTTACCATGTGCTGGACATTTCTTCTTTAAGTGGGAGGTTCCACATTAAGAACACGTCATGACGTTGACGTCATGACGCACAACACATCTTCGGGCATGCGCAGATCGGCTTTCGTCCGTCTCGCAATTTTTCACAAATGCGCATGTGCAGGGCTTTAGTGCACGTGTGCAAGGTGGTTGCCATCTGAAACATGCTTCTTCATCTTTTGCGACACCATTTTTACACACTAAACCTTGTGGTGGATTTTCGCGTCTTTTTCACGGATATAATACTCTTGGTACTGATTCTTACTTTGCTGATGTGCTCGGCATTTTTCAATCGCTATTTCTGACGTTAAATCTTGTTGTCTCAAAAGTCTTTCTCTGAGGGGCTCATCATTTATCCCAAATGCAACCTGGTCACGAATTAAAGAATCATGCAGTGCTGCAAAGTTACAGGATTGAGCTAGAAGTTTTAAGTCTGTCACAAAGTTCGTAAACGATTCCCCTGTTTTTGCAATCTCTTATGTAAAATGAAGTGTTCAAATGTCACCTTTGTTTGGATCTTGCAGTGATCGTCGAATTTACTTTTAATAACATCAAATTTAGCTTTGTCCTGACCAGCAGAGTACTGAAAGGAGTTGTCTTTTTCAATTGCACGCTGTCCTGCCATTGTTAAGAGCAATGCAATTTTACAAGCATCAGTTGCATTAGTTAAGTCTGCAGCTTCCACATATATTTGAAATTGCTGATTAAACAGTTCCAATTTGCATTCAAATTACCGATCATCCTTTGGTGATGTGGAGCTTGTGCGTGGTCCATCGAGGCGTATGTCTTCGAAGGATTCATTTGTTGCGATGCTTCTCCAGTTGAACAGCTGCTACGGTTTTCTTTTTCTGATCTAATTATATCACTCTAGCTAGTTTACTGAAGCCAAAACCTGGTACCATGTTATATTATGTGATCGTAATACGTCGTTACTGTTTGCTTTACTTCCAAAATGGTCTGATGGTTAGATATAAATGAAACTACCAATCTCCAATTTAAAGCAAATTACGTTGAATGAATAATGAATATAAATACTAATGAGTTTGTTCACTCTACAGAACAAAAACTGATGATAAAGTAAATCAAAAGAAATATTAACTATGTTTAACTACACGTGCCAACTAAGCTATATCTCTCTATATCTCAGCTATATCTCTGCTGTCTAGACACTCCTGGTTCAAAGAGAGGGAGGATCTTCCAGGTTCAGTTTATATACCTGAATCTAGTGCTACCATCTAGTGGCATCATCTAACACTATGATGCAGTTGTTAACCCTTCATACACCATCAGATATACAGATCACTACAGGTCCCTCACGGGCTGCTGGGTCCTCAGGGTGTGCTGCGAGTTCCGGCACATGAGCCGCTGCCTTGAGCATTTGCAGACGCTGCTGCTACCGCTGTCTCCGGTCTGGCTGCCCAGCCTAGCAGCAGCACCACTCGCGCCTGTTCTGTGGGGTCCAAAATACTGTCCATAGTGTTGAATATCTGTAAGGCATTGGGCTAGGCTGTTAGACAGAGAAACAGCAGTGGCTGCCACCCCAGGACTCTCCATTCCCCCATTGATTCCTCCTCCCCCACACCCGGAATGCCCTGCCCACACACTCCAGGCTGCAGCGGGCTGCCCTCAATGGACCCTAGACCCTGAATCTCAGACACCCGCTCATAACTTCACCTGAACTGGGAGCTGGTCCCCTACCCGTTGCACTCACCCACCCCCCGGCTGCGATCATGATCCAGAGCTGTGTACCATCCCCTGGGTGTATGGATGTTGGCTGCTGCATGTGTGGTCTTGTCTCCTGCACTGTTTAGACATCATGGTCTGATCAGAATGCTGGGCAATGACTCCCACATGCTACATGTTGCGCACACCCATGGAATCCACTTGGATTGTGCAAAATGCTCACTTAACCACGTTTGCTAATTCCCTATAAGCAATAGCCTTCACCCGCACTGCCAGATGCCTCGGCAGATGGTGGGGGTTATGAGTGGTCTGGGGGCAGACAGTCAGGGACAAGGGTTTCCCCCGGAATGGGTACACAGGATCCAGGGGTTGACATAGTGGTGCCGCACGCAGTTGCCCCCTAGTGCCTCCTTCCCAACCTCCCATCATGGCCCACCCTTGCGAAGGCAGCCCCAACCCCCACAGCCGAGCGACCCCCACCCCACCACCATGCAATGGGGAAGCAGCAAAGATGGCTACTCACCTTCTCGGCTCCCCGCAGCAACTCTTCGGCCAGGTTCATGTTTTTCAAAATGAGTACTAATCGGTGCCAACGTGACCACTTGCTGGGGAGGCCGATGAATCAGGTGAGGACACTGGATATGGGGTCCCCCTCGTTAATTGTGGAAATACGGCTCAAGTGGTGATAATTGGCTTTTTGCCATGCTACGGCGAGATCCCAATTTTGTCTAAAGGAGTACCGCAAACTGTTCGGTGCCTGGAACGATTCTCATTTTCAGCCTTCCCGTTATTCACCAACCTTGTTTTACTCAAGCGAGAGTGGAGCGAGGTCGGAGAATCGGACCCATCATTACCTTCTTTCCCTCTGTCCCTCACTTTCCCTGTTCTCCCATATCCTGCTGGTCTCCATTTCCCTCAATTAAATTCTCTTCAGTTCCACTCCTATTGGAACATGAAATCCAATTTAACAGTGTAATTGAGGTGGGAATTTTCTCCTCTCAGGAATTCCTGCCCCCATACTCTCCTCTCTTCTCCATTGCCTTGCTGCCTTCTCTCCCACCTTCAGATAATGGAACAACTCATTCATCCAGTTCACATCCCATGATTTGAAAACACTTGGGCGGGATTCTCTGTCGCCGACGTCGAAATCGAGATCGGCGATCGGGCGGAGAATGGATTCTGACGCAGGAATCAGGGCCGGCACAGGTTTGACACTGATCTGCCATGCTCCGCCCCCTCCAATCTGGTATCATACTGACACGCGCCGCGCACCAGCTCAACGGCGTTGGCGCGTCATCGGCCGGCTACGCCCCCCGATGGGCCGAGTTCTCGACGGCACGGTCCCAACCGTGCGGGAATCTGGCGTGCCAGCAGCGGACTATGTCCAGCGCTGCCACACTCAGCCGGGATCATTGCCGCAGGCAGGGTGGGCTTCTGCTAGGGCTGGGTGGACTGGTGGGGGGTTTCCAGGGGGTGGGCTGTGGGATCACGGTTGGCGGGCTGGGTCGCGCACAACCTGCTCATTGTTGTATGCCATGACCGGTTTAGGTTGCCAGCCGTGCTTATGCATGGCCCGGGACCCTGTCATTCTCTGTGCGTTTTTTGGCACGTGGAAGTTGCATTCGGCGCGAAAGTCCACATATGCTCCGCTGGCGTCAGCACTTGGTCTCCCAAATGGAGAATCCAGCCCTTTATCTTTCCATGATACTGTGAGACCTTTCTCTGCCTTTGACTTGAATTACAATACACAGTACCCTGTTTAAATTCCAGTTCCTGTTGTCCCTTTGACTTTAATCTTCCTGGAATCTTTCTCTTCAATCCCTGTTTCATAATCTTCATGGACCCAAGGGTATATTCCAATTGTTCAATCTGTGAAAGTCATGGAATATCAGCTCCCACACTAGTGAGGAGGAACTCGGGTAGACTGCAACATTCAAACTCGACACAGGTGCGAGGGCCAACCTCATCAATTTATCAGATTTAAAGGAGCTGAGAATTAAACTGCAGGGAGTAAACAAAACAATATTGTTAAGAGACTACAACGGAAATGAAATTGCGATGTTCGCAGCATGTGAACTCGATGTCAATTTGAAAAACAGAATTCACACGTTGAAATTTTCCATTGTAGCAGCGGAACATGAATCTCTGCTAGAAGTAGAATCATGTGAGGAACTTCAGCTAGTTAAATGTGTTTACAGTGCAGACAACGCTGCAACCAGATAACATGCATCGGTAGATTCTATCCTGAAGGAATTTCCTGAGATATTTCAAGGCTTTGGCACTTAATCTTACACGTACAAAATCCAACGCGAAGCCAGTGATTCACGCACTGAGACATGTATCAGCTCCATTGAGAGACAAATTAAAGGCTGAGATAGAGAGGATGGCAGCTTTAGGCATAATTAAACACATAGAAGAATCTACAGACTGGGTAAACTATGGTTTGTGTCAAGAAGCGCAATGGAGGCCTACAAATCTGTACGGGCCCTAAAGATCTGCACCTCAACATTAAAAGAGAGCATTATCCGATACCGAAAAGGGAAGAAATAACATGTGAGATGGTAGGAGCAACATGTTTCAGTAAGTTAGACGCGTCACAAGGCTTCTGGCAACTTAAATTAGATAAAGAAAGCATGAAGTTATGTATGTTCCAACACATCCTTTGGAAGATATTGCTTCTTAAGGATGCCATTTGGCATAATTTCTGCTTCAGAAACTTTTCATCATGCCATGGAGCACATAGTGGAAAGGATTCCAGGAGTCCGAGTTTATGTGGATGCCATAATCATATGGGGTCAACACAGGAAGAACCTGACAAAGGCTTCTCAGAGTCCTGAAGAGCATTAAAAAGAATGGCTTGAAGTTGAACAGTATGAAATGTCAAATCGGTATGGACAGCGTCACTTTCCTGGGAGACAAGCTCTCCGCACAAGGCGTTCAACCTGATCAAGATAAAATAAAGGTATATTACGAATGTTAGGGATGGTAAATTTTGTTGGGAAATTCATTCCCAATCTTGCAGCTAAAACTGCACACCTCACAGAAACTATCATGAAAGACGCAATATTTCAATGGTCTACTAGCCATGAACAGGAATGGCAAGCATTGCAAGTATCATTGACAACAGCGCCAATCCTGACGTTTATCGACACAGCGAAAAATACGAAAATTTTGACGAACAAATCAAAGGATGGCTTGGGAGCTGTCCTACTGCAGTTGGATGAGGACGTGCAGGTCTATGTGAACCTCGTCACTGAGTCTCTGCCAGTATCTGACAACAAATCAAAATCAGAAACCACCAAAGACACAGTCTTGCAAAAGATGAGAACATATCTCCATGAGGGATGGCCTAACGGTTCCTGCTCCAGTTTTTATAATGTAAGAGCAGAGTTAAGTGATGCAAATGGATTTTTGCTGCGAAAACAAAGAATTGTGATTCCACAATCATGAAGGTCAATGATCCTAACAAAACTCCATGAAGGGTGTGGTGTTGGGTGCTCTGGTGCACAGATGAGCCAACACAGTTGTATGTGGTACAACTCTATTTTATTATAACTCTTATAATACAGTTCGTTCTGGATACTCTGCACGTGCTGTCTCCCTGAGTGTCCCCGGCAATAGCTGTGTCCTGGTTCTCCTCTGCAGCTCTTACTGACCACCAGGGGTCGTGTCTGTGCTTTTATATCTTTCTGTCATTGGTTGTGGTGTTGTGTGTTCTGATTTGTCTGTTGGTGTGTCTATCATGATGTGTGTGTTTGAATATCATGACATCCCCCCTTTTTACAAAGACAAGTGCCTACGTGGTTATAAATATAATTGTGTCGTGAGTGCATCTAAGAGTGTGCGTTTGTGTTGTGTACAGCGTGTGTTTATGACGTAACTATTTACATGGGGCGATGTCGGGTGCGTCACACTAACAAGGTTGTACCATAACAAAACTTGGATGCGAGAGAAAAAAAAACTTGAACATTGGTCCGGTCAGACGATGTCTGGAACAATAAACAACAACAGGTTATAATACAGAAGTGTTTGACTTTTTGAACGTATAAACAGCGTTATAAGTCCAGTCTAATGGGTGACCGCCTCAAGAATGGGCTGGTCCTCAAGCCGGTTCAGCTGTGGAGATTTGGGGTCACACTGGTTCACCTTGGACTGTTGGAGGTGATGCTGTTGCCGAAGTCTCTACTTCACCATTTGTTGTACTTCATGCAGTGCTTGGTTTTTTTCATTCTTGCAAATATAACATTCAACATCTTTGTTAGTGGTGCCCTGGCTGTGGTTTGGTTCTGGTGGCGATGGAAGGGGCATGATCCGTGGCATCTCCACGAAGTCATCCTTGGGAACCAGTGGAGGATCCGGCGTGTGCGTACGGTGCAGTTGCGAGCGTGGAAGGCGGCACAAAGCTCGCTGATTGCGCCTACGCACCAATCCATCCGCCCTGCATGTCAGGAACAAGGTGGAGTCTGTTTTCTTTTTATGTTTGTGGTGGACGGCATCTTGTAGCCGATGGGTCGTTGCCATCGAAGTAGCACCATCACTAATATCATGCAAGGCGATGACTGTGCCAGATGTGGAAGTTGGCCAAGACCGTGTACGCTGGTTCCGGCCTTCTGCTGTGCCGGAAGGGCGACTCCGCAGAGAAACGTCGAAGCATGTCGCCTTGGAGAGAGAATTGTTGCTCGCATCAACGTCTGGCGATGGCGCGAATTGGTGTGTCCATCTTGGACCGCCGGTGCTGGTTGCCACTGCCGACCCAGTGGGACTGCCACGCGATCCATTCCCTGTCGCCGTGGCATCTGCCGTCACCCTGAGCGTGCCATCACCGAGGCCGCGACACCGCCCGTCCGGAGCAAGGTCTGGCGTGCGCAGATCAGATTCGGCGCTTGGCTGCTCCCCATCTGGAGTCCGGTCTGCCTTCCGTCGATGCCCCCCGTCCGGAGTCCCAACAGGTTCACTGGAGGCAGCCGAGATTCCCTGAAGCTGCACTTCTGGAGTCGGAACATGCAGGAATGCACCAACCAGTGGAGAGGCTCGAGCCATCGAGGGTGGAAGCGGTGCGCCGCCACCGCAGTCGTCAGTGGTCCCACCGTGATCGTTGAGTGCCTCGGTACGCACTAGGCGAGGTCTGTCACCTTGCACCTTTTGCATGGGAAGTGGGATGCTGTCGTCACTCGTCTCACATCCCGTGGATAGATCGTCATTAGCAGCTTGCTGTTCACTAGGGTTGGGTAAATTGTCAGAGTTTTCATCTGGTGGTGCACACCATGTCGGTGGACTGTCATTGTCTTGCCATTGTCCTTCATTTGGGCTTTTCTTCTTTGGAACTCTAAATCTTCCCCCAGACATTGCAGAACCTTGTTTATTACCCCCAAATTCTCCCATATGTATGGTCTCGAATATCGTATCCACTGTTTCTATCGACATTGTACCATTTTCCAAAGAACATTCCGTTTCACTTTTCTTCTCAGGTACCTCATATGTAACTTTGTTTGATGTACATGCCTTCATGGTCTCTGGGTCTGATTTTGCTGGGACTGGCATGGTCACAGTCTCTCTTTTACTGTTCTCAATTGCCCACATTATACTCCCCATACATAACTGCTTAATCACTGGGGTTAGTGTGGTACAATGGATAATCGGGTCGACCTTATCTGCATCTTCATCATTAGTGGAGAGCACACTTGGTTCACTTGAAACTGCTGTGGGTGTTAAATTCGTTATCTGGCTACTCGATGTCGGTGTCCTCAGGATTCTTGCTGCAATGTTCTGCTCAATAATCAGTGGAGTGTGTATAGGTTCAATGCAATTAATGTTCCCCTCCAGGTTTGAAGAGTCATTACTGACTAACTGCTGGTCTCCGAAGTTGGGATTTTGCGGCATTGTGTTGAAGGGAGACATTTGTCCCTGCTGTAGATATGATTCAGGTTGTGTTATTTCCATTACCTGAGGATCAATGTCTTGTCCATTTTTTCGATCCGTACTAAAACACTGGCAATTCTCAGTCTGCTCCTTGCAAGTTAAACATACAATTAATTTCGTTAGCAAATCCTCAGCATCCTTCTGTGGCCGTGCTGCATTATTAATCTCTGTTCGGCTACAATGATCCTGAAGGTCAGCGCATAAACCTTTTTTCTTCGGGCTTGGACGAGGCGATTCCTTTGGCTTGTCTTCAGTCGGGCTTGAACAGTCTTCAGCGCTGTGCCCTTTATTGTAGCATGAGAGACCGTCATGGTCATGCTGCTGTGTAGTGGAGCATGGTAGGCTGTTATAGTCTTCTTGCTGTTCACGGGAGCATGGCAGACTTGCATCGTCTGCCGCTGGTTGGTCAGGAGAGGTTGCTAGACCCTCATGGTCTTGTTCCTGCAAGGACTGCGCTCTGGAGTCTGGCGTTCCTTCCATCGTGGAGTCCGTCCACGAGCTCTCTGTGGAGGCTTGTGACATTGGAGTCACTTCTTGTTCGTGCAAGGACTGCGCTCTGGAGTCTTGCGTTGCTTCTATCGTGGAGGCTGCCCACGAGCTCTCTGTGGAGACTTGTGACACTGGAGTCACTTCTTGTTCGTGCAAGGACTGCGCTCTGGAGTCTTGCGTTGCTTCTATCGTGGAGGCTGTCCACGAGCTTGCTGTGGAAGCTTGTGACACTGGAGTCACTTCTGGTTCATGCGAGGACTGCACTCTGGAGTCTTGCATGTCTTCTTTCATAGAGTCGGGAACGTTGAGCGGGACGTGGATCACGCTCTGTGTGGCAGCAGGGCACTCTCCGTGTGCTTGCACCGCTCCCTGTCTGGTAATGTCAGGCTGCAGCATCATCCGGTACTGATAAGTTGGAACGTCATATCTGCTGGGTTGAAGATCCTCAAATCCGAAAAATGAATCCGCATCTGCGTCGGATTCAATATGGGGGCCGCCAATGTGCAACACGAAAGGTTCGTCCGAGTCATAGTCATATAGGACCACGGAGCTATCATTGGGCTCGCGAGGTCCGGAAACACTGTAAAAATCGTCATCGAAGTATTCAAGGTCGGAATCATCGGCTTGTGCGTAGGTAACTGCTTGTCGGAGGGTTCTTCGGAGGTTAAATTCATCTCCTGGGTCAATTTGCGGCACTGTGCTGTCATTCCAGGTGAAGGAAGGTTGTTTTACAGCTTTAACAGATTTTTGTATTTTCGATTTGGGACGTTTCCCTTTTAAATTGGATTTGGGACATTTCCTTTTTAAATTGATCCAGTCTTGGGCCTCTGACATCCTGACGCTCGGTATGTAGCACGTAGGAAGCGACTGCGTATGCTCAGATCGCTGTTCCTTTACCGATGGCCATTTTCTTAACTGCGCATGCGCACCATATTGCGCATGCGCAAACGAAACTTCCGGTTCTGCGCACTTCTCGTGCAACTGTGCTAGCGTTATACCTTTAGCAAGATGGCCGCCGACCTCGACCCAGCCTTTTCTCAGGCCCGGGATTTCGGGCTCCGGGATCCCAGCCACGAGGTGAGTACTGCAGCTTTTCTTACCTTTAAGTCCCCATTGGATTGCGTATTCTTCACAGTACTTGGCGAATTTGCCCATGACTGCCTGGTAATCGTGCCTTTGCTGCCTCCTGAAGAACCTGAACCTTCTGAACATTGCTCTTGCCCTTGCACCGGCGACGATGAGGAGAAATTCAATTTTTTCTTTATCATCCAGGTCTTGGAGTTCAGCTGCCGCCAGGAACAACTCGAACATTTGCCGGAATCGCCGCCAGTTTTCGTGGAGGTCGCCGTCGCACTGGAGCGCCTGCGGAACCGGGAGCTCGTGCATCATGCCTGGGCACTGCTGGTTGTCTGTGTACACTGAGGTATGCCGGCAGGTATCGATCCACTCCTGTACCATGTGGTGTTGGGTGCTCTGGTGCACAGATGAGCCAACACAGTTGTATGTGGTACAACTCTATTTTATTATAACTCTTATAATACAGTTCGTTCTGGATACTCTGCACGTGCTGTCTCCCTGAGTGTCCCCGGCAATTGCTGTGTCCTGGTTCTCCTCTGCAGCTCTTACTGACCACCAGGGGTCGTGTCTGTGCTTTTATATCTTTCTGTCATTGGTTGTGGTGTTGTGTGTTCTGATTTGTCTGTTGGTGTGTCTATCATGATGTGTGTGTTTGAATATCATGACAAAGGGCACTTGGGATTAGTAAAGTGCAAGCGTAGAGCCAGGGATGCCGTTTACTGGCCAGGGATAAACCACGACATTGCTATGACGGTAGATAACTGCAAAACCTGTCAAAACTTAAACGCAAACAAAGCAAAGAGCCGATGGGTGAGATTGTCACAACTCTGTGGCAGAAGGTCGGCATGGATCTCTTTTACTTGAATGGAAAGGAATACCTTCTGGTCATTAACTACCTTGCAATTATCCAGAAGGAGCACAGCTGGCGAATTCCATGGCCAGATGTGTCATGAAGAATGTTAAATGGAGTTTTGCGCACCAAGGGATAGCGAATATAGTAATGAGAGACAATGGTCCCTGTTCGACATTTATGAGTGGACAGAATTTGCATGACAGTATAACTTCAAACACGTTACCTTGAGTCCTCTGTACCCTCAGTCGAATGGGAAGGATAAGAAGGGCGTTCATACCATTAACCAGCTCCTGAAAAAAGCCTTAGATAGCCGAGATGACACTTATCTCACGCTCCTAAGATATCGTTCTGTACTATTAATCAATGGGGTTTTTCCAGCTCAGTTGCTGATGAACAGGCAACTGACAACGACCTTGCCCTGTATTCCTCGAGAACCAGTCAACCATAGAGAGGCAACTGATCTCACAAAAAGGAGGCAAAAGGGATTTTACGATAGATCAGTGAGAAGACTCCACCCATTGCAGCCAGATGACACAGTCAGATTGGAAGATTCCAAAGGGAATGGATGGTCTAAGTATATGAAGGTACAGCGACAAGCAGGTCCAAACTCGTATCTCATCATCATGAATGAAGGTGTTGTCTTTAGGAGAAACAGAAGAGCTCTGCTGAAGGTTCAGCAACCTTTTGTGATACAACCGCAAGAAGAAGTGGTTAGTAGTCCCAAGAAAACTGCAGAAGATACAGTCCAGCATACAGAGACACAGCAACAAGACACAGACACAACAATACAAGAAGAACAACAAGCAGCATCCACAACTACAAAGGAACATGAAGTAACTTCACAAGTTCAGCAGCCACTCAGAAGATAAACAAAAGATAAACAATGCTACAACCTAAACCTGAGAGACTGAATTTGTGACAGACTGTATATAATGGGGCAGCACGGTAGCATTGTGGATAGCACAATTGCTTCACAGCTCCAGGGTCCCAGGTTCGATTCCGGCTTGGGTCACTGTCTGTGCGGAGTCTGCACATCCTCCCCGTGTGTGCGTGGGTTTCCTCCGGGTGCTCCGGTTTCCTCCCACAGTCCAAAGATGTGAAGGTTAGGTGGATTGGCCATGATAAATTGCCCTCAGTGTTGGGTGGGGTTACTGGGTTATGGGGATAGGGTGCTCTTTCCAAGAGCCGGTGCAGACTCGATGGGCTGAATGGCCTCCTTCTGCACTGTAAATTCTATGATAATCTATGATAATTTAAAGATGTAAATATTTATGCATATCCTATTAAATTGTAAAAATTATCAAATGAATGTAAATAACTACATTTCCAATGGTGGTGATATGCATAAGCAATCCTGTGTAGAATATTGTACCTGCCCTCCGACCACCAGGTGGTAGTGTAAATCGTGTTGGTGGATCGACGCATTTTGCAGTAGCTCTAGAATAATTAGTTAGTGTGACTAGTTTGTTTTATATTTATTCTAGTTATCTTTACCACACAGTTGTTTCATAATAAATTATTTTAACTAGTCAAGAACTAGATGTTCTGTAGTGCATCATTCATTTCAGCCAGTCTAAAGAACATGACAATCCCGACACCAAGTCAGGCACAACAAGGCCGCTGAATCATACCCCTAAACTCAGACGTGCTTTCGAACATAAAGGAAGCCCCAGTTGCTGAGCAACAGCTCATTCCATTTCTAATCTCTTTTTGCTTTTTAGGTCATAAACTCTCCAACACAATTTGAAATTAGATCAAAACACCCATACATGCAAACACCTTTCCTCAACATGAATCTAAGTAAAGTTTTAACATATTCTTACACAGAAACACTAAAGTGAACTCATTGAAATCTATACCTTATTTCTAAAACTCAACAATACAAACATAGATTATATGAAATTACAGATGCAATTCTCCTGATTTTATTCTAAGTGTTGCTACCAGTGGGAAAACTAAAATGTTTCCCATTTCCGCTGGGAGCACTGAATAAGCCCACATCATCCTATGGAAATGAGCCAGCTTTCCACACATATCACTCATGCTGAATTTCCAACTCCCAGGCACGTGATTCACTGGAGTTGGGGATCAGCTGTTAGCCCTTGACAAGCGAGTGCAGCATTTAAATGCCCCCTGCAGCACTGAGCCTCATTTCAGCCAAGAAGAAGCTTGGACGAAGATCGGCACCATGCTTCCTTGATCGGATATTGGGAAGATGTTGGATGCAGTGGGGGAGAGGAGGGCCAACCTACTCCCCAGGGTTGGCAGAAGACTTCCATCCCATGTGATGCATGAAGCCTGGGATGAGGTGGCAGAGGATGTAATTTTCCCAAGCCTGAGAAACCCAGCTATGTCGCTAACCCATACCCCCAATTTCGGGGGCTCCAAGTCCCTCCAGGGTAACAGGATCTGTCTCCGGGCTACCAAGGAGGCAAAGGCCAAAACATCAGCCTCTTTCGCCCCCTGGACTCCCGGGTCTTCTGACACTCTAAAAATCACCACCTCTGGACTCGGGGCCACCCTTGTTTTTAGCACTGTGGACATGACATCAGCAAATCCGTGCCAGAATCCCCTGAGCTTCGGACATGCCCAAAACATGTGGACATGGTTTGTGGGCCCTCCCGCACACCTCACACACCTGTCCTCTACCCCAAAAAACCTGCTCATCCGGGCCACTGTCATGTGTGCCCGGTGTACCACCTTGAATTGTATCAGGCTGAGCCTGGCACATGATGAGGACGTGTTGAATTGCTCAGAGCATCCTCCCACAGACCTGCCTCTAGCTCCTTACCCAGCTCATCTTCCCACTTGCGCTTTACCTCCCCGATCTGGGTTCCCTCCCACTCCATGAACTCTTTGTAAATATCCAAGACCTACCCTTCCCCCACTCCCGTTTTTGGAACTACTTTGACCTGTATCCCCTGGCACGGTAGAAGCGGAAAGGTCAAAAACTGCCTTCATACAAAGTCCCTCACCTGAAGATAGCAGAAACCATTCCCGCCCGGCAATTAAAACTCTTCCTCCAAATCCTCCAAACAAGGAAAACTCCCATCGATAAACAAATCCCCCAGCCTCTCAATCCCTGCTCTATGCCACTTCCGAAACCCTCCATCCAACCTCCCCGGCACAAAACGGTGATTACCACAAATTGGAGCCCATACCGAGGCTCCCTCCACTCCCATATGCTTCCGCCACTGCCCCCAGACTCTCAGATCTGCCACCACCACCGGGAGAACCGAGCTGGCGAGTACGGCAGAGGTACCATTACCAGTGCTCCTAAACTTGTGCCCCTACAAGACGCCGCCTCCACCCGCTCCACACTGACCCCTCCCCCACTACCCACTTCCTGATCATGGCTATATTTGCCAGCCAGTAGTAATTCCTAAAGTTTGATAAGGCCAACCCCCCTCCTCGGCTCCGCTCCAACAGCACTTTTCTTACTCGCTGGGTTTTACCCACCCAGACAAACCCAGAAAGCATCGCATTAACCCACTTCAAAAAGGCCTTTGGGATAAAAATAGGGAGACACTGGAAGACAAACATAAATCTCGGCAGAACCATCATCTTTACAGTCTACACCCTCCCCACAGTGACAGCGGGAGCATGTCCCACCTCCGAAAGTCCTCCTTCATTTGCTCAACTAACCGAATCAGATTTAATTTATGTAACTGCTCCCATCTCCGTGCCACCTGAATTCCCAAGTATCAAAAACTCCCTCCCACCACTTTAAACGGCAGCTCCCCCGGCCACCTCTCCTGCCCCCTCGCCTGGATCACAAAAATCTCTCCCTTACCCATGTTCAATTTATACCCCGAGAACTGGCCAAATTCCCCCAAGATCCGCATAATCTCTCCCATCCCCCTAATGGGTCATAAATATACAAGATTAGGCCGTCTGCATACAACGATACCCTGTGTTTCATCCCCCACACTGGACTAGCCCCTTCCAGTCCTTTGACGCTCTCAGCGCCATCGGCAATGGCTCTATAGCCAAGGCAAACAACAGTGAGGAGAGTGGACATCTCTGCCTCGTCCCCGGCTAAGTTTAAAATATTCCAAGCTCACTCGGTTCGTCTGCACACTTGCCACCGGTGCAGCAACTGGACCCAGTCTACAAAACCCCGACCAAACCCAAACCGCCCCAGGTCCTCCCACAAATACTTCCACTCCACCCGGTCGAAGGCCTTCTCCACGTCCACAGCAACCACCACCTCCACCTCCTTCCCCTCGGAGAGCATCATGATGACATTCAAGAGCCTTCTATCGTTGGCCGTCAGCTGCCTTCCTGTGACAAATCCCGGCTGGTCCTCCCCTATCAGCCCCGGAACACAATCCTCTATTCTCATGGCCAAAATCTTGGCCAGCAATCAGGCATCTCCCTAGCCTCATTAAATGCACTCACCAGCAGCGGGCCCAACATCCCAGAAAACCACTTGTAAAATTCCACTGGGTATCCTTCCGGCCCCGGGCCTTGCCTGACTGAAAGGCCTCCAATCCCTCAACTACTTCCACAATCCCAATCAGGGCTACGGCCCCTCCACCAACCCTTCCTCCACCTTCGGAAACTCCAAACCCTCCACGAATTGCCTCATCCCCTCTATCCCAGCTGGGGGCTCCGACTCATACAGCCGACTGTAAAATTCCTTGAACACCCCGTTCACCCCGCTGGGTCCAAGACCATGTTCCCCCCCTCTAGCCTTCACTCTTCCTATCTCCCTGGCCGCCTCCCGTTTCCTGAGCTGCTATGCTAACATCCCACTGGCCTTCTCCCCATATTCACACAGTGCCCGACTCGCCTTCCTCAGCTGCCCCACCACCTTCCCCCTTCCCTGATGGACCAAACGCCATCTGAAGCTTCTGCCGTAACTTCAACAGCCCGCCTCCGGGTCTTCCGAGTACCTTCTGTCCACCAGAGTATCTCCCTAACCAGCCGATCCATCTCTGCCCGCTCCACCTTTTCCCTGTGAGCCCGCACCAAAATCAGTACCCCCTAACCACTGCCTTCAGTGCCTCCCATACCGTTGCTGCCAGAACCTCCCCTGTGTCATTTATCTCTGCATAATTCTGGATGGCCTCCCTCACCGCCCGCACACCTCCTCATCCTCTAACAGCCCGACATCTCATCTTCAGTGTGATCCCCCCCCCCCTCCTTGCTCACCCGTAAATCCACCCAGTGTAGGGCATGGTCCAACATACAATCGGCAAATACACGACATCGACCACCCCCACCAGGAAAGCCCTGTCCAAAACGTAAAAATCGATCCGGGAGTACACTTTGTGAACATGGGAGAAAAACGAAAACTCCTTCGATCTTGGCCGTCCAAACCTCCATGGATCTACCCCTCCCATCTGCTCCATAAACCCTTTTAGTTCCATCGCCACAGCTGGCACCCTCCCTGATCTCGAACTTGACCGTTCCAACTTCGGATCTATAACCGCATTAAAGCCCCCCCCCCATGATCAGCCTATGCGAGTCCAGGTCCAGGATCTTCTCTAACACCCATCTCATAAACTCCGTGTCATCCCAATTTGGTGCATAGTTATTCACCAATACCACCGGCATCCTCTCCAACTTCCCACTTACCATAACGTACCTACCCCCCGAGCCCGGCACTATGCTCCCGACCTCAAATTGAACAGAATCGCCACCAACCTAGTTTTAGAGTGTAGCCCCGCCGAATCCACCCCTTCCTCAGCCTAGTCTGATCCACCACCCTCAGGTGTGTCTCCTGTAGCATTGCCACGTCTGCCTTTAAGCTCTTCAAATGCGCAAACATGCGAGCCCTTTTGACCGGCCCATTCAACCCTCTAACGTGATCTCCATGTGATCAGCCCCATGTGGGCATCCCCCTGCCCCCCCCACCTGCCGATCAACCATAACTCTTCTTAGGCCAGCCTTCAGCCCGCGTCCCACGCCTCTTCAGTTCCGCCCTCGGGCGCCCACCGTCATCGACCCCCAGTCTGTCTCCAAGCACCAGCCCCACTCCTGTCAGAAGATCAATGCCCCCTCCCACCCCCATAACAAAATAACAATCCCAACCCCCCTCAACAAGATTATCACCTGCTCGCCCCCCCCCACTGCGCTTCCGTGAGCAAGTCCGCCCAGCTAGCCTGGTAACCCCCGCCCATGGCGCTAAGCAAGCTACCCTCCACTGATCTCCCTCCCCTCCGCTCGAACATACATATGCAAACATCACAGTCCCCAGCAAAATCAAAAAAGAAAATTCCACCCACTATCCCCCATTAAGAACAAATGTAACCCGCAAACAATACGGAGCAACGGTCCCAAACTTACTACAAAACAATACATACAAAACCAGAAGAAAAAAAGAGAAATTTAGCAGCAGATCAAAAACACATCTACTCGCCCCCAAGTTCAATGTCCTCCATCACCTGCCAGTTCCCTGTTTTTTATAAAGTTCATCGCCTCATCTGGTGATCCGATGTAAAGTTCCTGGCCCTCATAAGTGACCCACAGACGTGCTGGGTACAGCACACCAAACCACCCCTGTCTTAAAGAGGGCCGATTTCACCCTGTTAAAACTCGCCCTTCATTTGGCCAGTTCCGCACCCAAGTCCTGGTAGATACGCAGATTGTCGCCTTCCCATAAACAGCTCCTCGTCTGCCTGGCCCACCTCAAGATCTGTTCCTTGTCCAGGAACCGGTGCATTCGTAACACCATTGCCCTCGGTGGCTCATTCCTCAGCGGCTTCTTCATAAGCGTCCTGTGTGTCTTGTCCACCTCCAAGGGCTGAGCAAACGCACCTTCCCCCAGCAGCTTCTCGAACATACGTGCCACATATGCACCTGTGTCCGATCCCTCGCTGCCCTCTGGCAGGCCAACAATCATCAGGTTCTGCCTTTGCGATCTGTTCTCCAAATACTCCACTTTCTCTTGCAGCCTCTTCTGGTGGTCCTTCATCAGCCCTATCTCCACCGCCATCGCAGCTAGCTGGTCCTCGTGCTCAGCCACCGCCTCTTCCACCTTCTGGATCACCTGGCCCTGGGATTCCAGTCTCTGTTCCACATGATTAATCCCCATCATAATTGGGTCCAGGTATTCCATTCTTTGCTGAGCGAATTTCTCCTGACGAAAGACCACCAGCTGCTCCATTGACCACTGGGCCGGCAGTTTTGGTCCCTGACCCTCCGCCATATTCTCCTGTGCTGCAGACTCCAATCCCGTCTTCGACCAACGTTCTCTCCTTTTCAGACCACTTCTGATCCATGAATCCATACACTGGTGGGGAATCCTTCTCCTCTACTTCACCAGTCTCCTGTTTTAACCATCAAATACACCGTAAATCGGGGAAAAAGGTCCAAAAAATCCACCACGGTGGGATCTACCAAATATACGACCACTCACTCCATGGCCACCACCAGAACCAGAGAAATAGCTTTTACTAGGCTATAATTGACAGCTTCGTGGCAGCCAGGCGTCTGGATTGTTTAATTGCATTTCTATTCGCGCTTTACTGGACCTCAAGTATCCTGGGTTGAACCTGATCACAATTTATAAACATTGTGGAGTTAAGTCCCTCTTTTTCTCAGCAGAAAGCACTTAACTGCTTTTCACGTGGCCATCAGCTGTCAATCATCGCGGATATTTATCAACAATATAGTTAGTTTCTCTCCCTTCTTGTTCTGCCTCTTCTCCCTGAGCCATACTTGAATGTTGAGCCTGGGGTATAGCTGGTTTATCAATGATGATGGGAGGTTGATAGGAGGCTCAAGGCATGTGAGAGGGCACAGGTGCTCTCAGAGGGGCAGAAGGATGCTAGGTAGATGATCAGGCTTGAACAACATGTTGCCTTCTTCCTGGCAAGTAGCCACACTCCAAGAGCAGGACGGTCACTGAAAGACCTGATACTTTAAAGAAGAATTGCAGCAAATGGGGACCCAGAGGATCAGAGGCCCCCAGCTGCATGCCCTTTGGACATGGTGGTGTCCTGGTACTGCTGGTGCCACCTGGGAGACTGGCAGTGCCAGCCTGGCATTCTGGAAGTGGCACCTGGGTGCCAGCCTGGCACTGCCAAGGTGTGTATGTGGCATTGCCAGCTGGCATGGGGGCACTGCCAGGGTGACAGGATGGCACTGTCAATTTGCCATTTTTTGCACATGCACGACAGGGTCAGGGGTGCCCTGTGTGGGTCGGGGGGAGGGGGGGGCGGGGGGAGGGTAGGGTCCCTCCCACCCTCCCAGAGTGAGTTTGTACTGGGGGGGTCGGGGATCGCTTCGGGGGCCACGGAGCTAAGGACGGCATTAAAAATGACGTCCCAATCTCTCACTATACTGGGGCATTCTGGCGAGTGGAGCTCCTCAGTGTACAAAACGGGAGTATGTGCAGCCTCGGCGTTGAGTAGCCATGTGTTTCTCGACGCTGCAACGCCGGGAAACACGCAGCTAAACGAGCTCGCTGTGGAACTTTGTTCCTATTTAGTTGAATCAAGTCGTATAGTTTTCTCTGCTAAATTCTGTCCCAAACTCAGCGTATTTATGCTGAAACCCTCCAAGTTTTATTTCTATTAATTTAGAGTACCCAGTTATTTTTTTTCCAATTAAGGGGCAATTTAGCTTGGCCAATCCACCTAACATGCCCATCTTTGGGTTGTGGGGGTGGAACCCACCAGACACGGGAGAATGTGCAAACTCCACACAGTGACCCAGAGCCGGGATCGAACCCGGGTCCTCAGAGCCGTAGTCCCAGGGCTAACAACTGCTACCCTGCCGCACCAAAGTTTTTGTTATTTCTAAACCTGACTCCCAATGTTCTTCTGACCTCCACCTTCCATGAACGTAAATTCATCCAAAGACCTGCTGCCTGTAAGCTAACTCACACTAAGTCCTGTTAACTAATCCTGTCCTTGATGATCTACAAAAATACAAAAACATCCATTTCCCCTTCCGTTCTTCTCCTTTGACACGAGTTTGCTCCTTTCCTCTTCTATTTATTGCCATCATTTTCTCAAGCTCAATATCAATCCATTATCTCCTTTCCTTCTGTCCTTCCCCGATTTTCCAGTACCATGAGGCAGGATCTATATCCCACAATTAACTTTGGGTTCAGTCTATTGAAACATGATCCCGAATTGAGTTTTTTATTTTTCGTGTGTACATTAACCTCTCAAGAATTCCTGTCTACATTCTCTACTTTTGTCACCACAGCCTGCACATGTTGTCACCCATTTTCAGATACAGGGCGGGATTCTCCGGCCACATCCACCGAATCCCGCACAAGGTGAATGGAGTTCTCCATTGTACGCGGCTCATCCGTGGCATTCTTGCAGCAGGCGGGGTGGGAGAATCCAGCACATAATCTATTTTCCATCCTCTGACATGACAACACTGCTAATCTATTTACTCCTCCAGGACAGTGAGAGTAATTGTTACCCGATTGAGAAAAACAACATCAAATAAGCACACTGATTCCAATCTCCGTCAATATAAATCCACAATGTAGGTGCACATTCTGTTTCATTCCAAAATGAACATAAGTTACTCAAACATCAGGAGTATCTTTACAACACATGTCCTGGAAGCATTGAGAACAGGAATAAAGGATGAGGATAGAGAGATCATCAATTTTACAGAGTGACAACTCCCTTTGTTTTTCAGCTCAATTAATCTTCAAGTAGCTATGAATGAATTGTTCTGTTTGAAATCAATATATACTGTTATAGTGTTCCTTGAATCTTTAAGTAAGGACACAGTGGGAAATGATACACTATGAAATATTCATTCTCTTTCAGAGATCACTCAATCTTCAATATCAATATTCTTCACTTTGAAAGAGATGAATGAATTCAAGGCCATTTGTGAAAAGGATGGGCTGGGGGCTGCTGTGTCTCTGGTGCAGGAGAAGGAAAAGGAGCTGCACAATACAGAGCTGCACATCGCAGTGACAGGGGAGTCAGGCGCAGGGAAATCCAGCTTCATCAATGCTATGAGAGGACTCCAGAGCATTGATAAGGGAGCAGCTAAATCTGGTACCACAGAAACCACAATGGAACCAGCTTCATACTCACATCCCAACCTGCCAAGTGTTTGCTTCTGGGACTTGCCAGGACTAGGGACTTCGAACTTCCAAACAGATATGTACCTGCAGAGAATGAACTTTAATAAGTATGATTTCTTCATCATTATCTCAGACTGTCGCTTCAGAAAAAATGATGCAAAACTGGCCAAAGAGATTAAACAGCTGGGGAAGAAATTCTACTTTGTTCGAACTAAAATTGATAATGATCTCCGATCTCTTAAACAGGAAGGTAGAAAGTTTAACACATGTGAAGAACTGGACAAGATCAGGAATTACTGTGTGAGCAACTTGGAAAAGGCAGGGATTCCAACATCTGCTATTTTCCTGATATCAAACTTTAAAAATAATAAGTTTGATTTTCCAGCATTAAAGAACGCCCTCGAAAATGATCTTGATGACATAAAAAAACATGTCTTCTTGCTGTCGCTTCAAAACACAACAATGGAGATTATAGGGAAGAAAAGAAATGAGCTAAAGAAACAAATCTGGATGTGGGCCATACTTTCCGGAGCAGTGGGAGCGGTGCCAGTTCCTGGCCTGTCATTTGCTTGTGATCTTGGAATACTGGCTAAAACAATCATCGATTTCCGTAAACATATGGGTCTGGATGATGCCTCTCTTCAAAGACTGTCTGTCACAACAGGGATACATATGGAAAATCTGAAAGGCGTGGCGAAAACTCCCTTGTTGGGTGAAATAGGCAAGGAATTTGTGAAAACAGCATTGCTGAGTTCCAGATATGCTGCCATTTCAGCATCTGAAATAGCTCTCGATTGGATACCAGTCATTGGTAGCATCTTTGGAGCAGTATCATCTTTTGCTGTGACCTACACATTTCTGAATGATGCACTGGATGATCTTACAGAGAACGCAAAGAGAGTGATGAAAGCTGCATTTGGGACTGATTAAAATGGTCAGCACTAAAACATCGGAACACTGAGCACAGATAAATCATCATAAATTCAAGAAAGAAAGATGTTGATTTGACATCTACCACATCCTGAGGACAATGCTAATTAGCCTACAACAAATGAATGACATTTGAAGTATCCTGTTGTAATGTAGGTGAACAGTGCACTATTTTTGTACCGCAAAAGTGCTTCGAAAGGTTAGTCATGGCACGAATCAACTCCAGTCTCCCCGATTGCCTTGGTCCACTACAGTTCGCCGACCGCTGCAACAGGTCCACAGCCGGCACCATCTCCATGGCCCTGCACTCTACCCTGGAACACCTAGATAACAAAGAGGCCTATGCCCGACTCCTATTTATCGACTACAGCTCAGCCTTCAACACCATCATTCCTATGAAACTCATCTCCAAAATCCGTGGCCTTGGCCTCGGCTCCTCCCTCTGCGACTAGATCCTGAACTTTCTAATCCACAGGCCACAATCAGTAAAGATCGGCAACAACACCTCCTCCACGATTATCCTCAATACTGGTGCCCCACAAGGCTGTGTCCTCAGCCCCCTACTATACTTCTTATACACCTATGACTGTGTGGCCAAATTTCCCATCAACTCGATTTTCAAATTTGCTGATGACACCACTGTAGTGGATCGGATTTCAACCAATAACGAGACAGAGTATATGAATGAGATAGAGAATCTGGTGAACTGGTGCGACGACAATAATCTCTCCCTCAATGTCAACAAAACAAAGGAGATTGTCATCGACTTCAGGAAGCGTAGTGGAGAACATGTCCCTGTCTACATCAATGGGAACAAAGTAGAAATGGTCGAAAGCTTCAAGTATTTAGGTATACAGATCACCAACAGCCTGTCCTGGTCCCCCCATGCCGACACTATAGTTAAGAAAGGCCACCAACGACTCTACTTTCTCAGAAGACTAAGGAAATTTGGCATGTCAGCTACGACCCTCACCAACTTCAGATGCACCGTAGACAGCACTCTTTCTGGTTGTGTGACAGCTTGGTGTGGAGCCTGCTCTTCCCAAGACCGCAGGAAACTATAAAAGGTTGTGAATGTAGCCCAGTCCATCATGCAAACCAGCCTCCCATCCATTGACTCTATCCATAATTCCCGCTGCCTCAGAAAGGCAGCCAGCATAATTAAGGACTCCACGCACCCCGGATCCGCATGCTCTCTTCCACCTTCTCCCGTCAGGAAAAGACACAAGTCTGAGGTCACATACTAACCGACTCAAGAACAGCTTCTTCCCCACTGCCATCAGACTTCTGAATGGACCTACCTCGTATTAAGTTGATCTTTTCTCTACACCTTGCTATAACTGTAACATTATATTCTGCAGTCTCTCCTTCCTTCCCTATGAACGGTATGCATCGTTTGTACAGCATGCAAGAAACAATACTTTTCACTGTATGCTAATACATGTGACAATAATAAATCAAATTAAATCAAATCAAGGTCCCAAAAACAGCAAGCATGAGAGATTATTTTTTATTGCTGTTAGTTGAGGGATACGTGTTGGCCTGGAGACTGGGAGAATTCACATGATCTTCAAATAATGCCAGGGGATCTTTTATATCTACAGGGACAGACAGCAGGACCTTGGCTTATACCTCATTGGAATGGCACCATTTCCAATATTGCAGCAGTCAGCACTGCACTAAAGTAGCAGCTAGACAATGTGCTCAGGTCTCTGATATAAATGTGAATAAATTAGAGAATGGCCACAATTAAGTTCTGAACTCACTGAGCTTTTTCCTCTATTCCACACCCTGAATATGAATAAATTAGCAAAGAATAATTAATGAATAAGTTTAATTAATGAATAAAAACATTTGGAATTGTGACACCTCTCAGTTACATTGACCATGAAACATAGAACATACAGTGCAGAAGGAGGCCATTCGGCCCATCGAGACTGCACCAACCCACTTAAGCCCCCACTTCCACCCTTTCCCCACAACCCAATAACCCCTCCTAACCTTTTTGGTCACTCAGGGCAATTTATCATAGCCAATCCATCTAACCTGCATGTCTTTTGACTGTGGGAGGAAACTGGAGCACCCGGAGGAAACCCATGCAGACAAGGGGAGAACGTGCAGACTCCGCACAGATAGTGACCCAGCGGGGAATCGAACCTGGGACCCTGGTGCTGTGAAGCCACAGTGCTATCCACTTGTGCTACCGTGCTGCCCTATCAGTGATTATCAGTGATTGTCTCAAAACCCACCTGGTTCACTCATGCCATAACACTACCTGCCCCTTCAGTTTGAAACTTCCCCTTAAGCAAACACCCCCAGTATGGACATAGTTTCAAAAACAACACATATGCACACGTATAAAGAGAATTTGTCGGGCAGCACAATGGCGCAGTGGTTAGCACTGGGACTACGGCGCTGAGGACCCGGGTTCGAAACCCGGCCCTGGGTCACTGTCTGTGTGGAGTTGGCACATTCGCCCCGTGTCTGCGTGGATTTCACCCCACAACCCAAAGATGTGCAGGTTAGGTGGATTAGCCATATCTTTTTATTAAAACAGTAAAAAATATATACAAGGCCAAACGGTAAAAACACTCATTTTGTGTTGGAGAAATAGGGTACCCTCCCCTCAGTACCAACGTACAGGGAGGGAGGGTGGGATACTCTGATCATTAAAACAGTTCACAACACAGTTGCACCAAAAAAATGGTATAAGCGCTAAACTTTGCGCTGGAGAGACCGGATACCCTCGCCTCTGTACCAACAGAAGGGAAAGGAAAGAGGCCGGGGGGGGGGGGGGGGAAGAGCGGAAAGGAGGGTAGTGGGAGGGGCAGAGTCGGTGTGTTGGCGGAGGGGGTTTGCCCAATAGAACACTGCCTGAACTATCTACGGAGGCAGAAAAATAAAAGAACCTTCAATTATGATGTGCCAGATTCCGGGAGTCCCCCCAGAGGGTGTGAGGGGCGACACAGTGTCAGGCACGAGTGAGCCCTGCACCCCACTGCAGAGAGCCTCATGTGCACCCTCCGCTCCCGAGACTGGGCGGCTGACAGCCTTCGGACAGTCACTCTCCAGCCCTGAATCCTCCACCACACTGAATGCGGCGGGCGACACGGGCCCACCAACCAACCCAGTGCCTGCCTTGATCACGCCACCGGGATCATCGACGGGCGGGATCTCCTCAGGCTCCTCCCGGGGTCCCGGGCCAGTGGGAGGCGGTGGTGCAGATGCCTGCTCCACCCCGCCGCCTGGTCACCGGAAGGCTCCGAATATAACTCTGGAAACAGCTCCGGAATGGTGGCGCCCGAAGACAGCGGTTGGGACAGAGGGAACTTTAGAAGCAGGGGGTTATCGCTGACCCCCTCCCCAGAGAAATTTAACAAATCCGGGGTGCTAAATTGTACTGGGTGGAACGGGCCCTGTTTGGGGGACAGCGGCAGCTGCTGGGATTTCCTCACTATCTCCCTGCCTCTTTTCTTTCGGGAACTGGGCGTGACATCTATGGAAAAGAGCCTGGAGTGACGCCGTTTGTAGGGGAGAGGGTCACACACCGGGGAGACCTCTATCTCTGGGGGACCCTCCAGGCTGACTCCTTGTTCCTCAATGCATGCTAAATTGCCCCTTAATTGGGAAAAAAAATAATTGGGTACTCTAAAATTATTTTTTTAAAAAGAGAATTTGTCCGAAGGGTGCCTATTTTGCACCGGCTGTCCCCTTACTTCTGGTATAGGATTATTCCCCACCTTCGGGATACTGAGGACCCCAAATGAACAGGGTTCATTCCTAGGGGTGTACAGTTAGTCTGTTCCACAGGGGCAGTATGCATACTGATTACGGTGGTTTGATCCAGAGACGGTGTGCTGTCTTCAAGTAGTAAGGCCGAGGCCCCTTTATGAGGCCCCTTTATGAGGCCCTGTAAAGATGGGTGGTTCCAACATTTGGGGTGTGCCACGAACAGCATCCAATTATTGTTTAATCGCATTGAGTCAATTGCAATATAATCCAATGCAATAGAGTCAATTGCAGCGCAATCCAATGGTATAGAGTCAATTGCAGTGTAATCCAATGGTATAGAGTCAATTGCAGTGTAATCCAATAGTATAGAGTCAATTGCAGTGTAATCCAATAGTATAGAGTCAATTGCAGTGTAATCCAATGGTATAGAGTCAATTGCAGTGTAATCCAATAGTATAGAGTCAATTGCAGTGTAATCCAATAGGATAGCGTCAACTGCAGTGCAATCCAATGGTATAGAGTCAATTGCAGCGTAATCCAATGGTATAGAGTCAATTGCAGTGTAATCCAATAGTATAGAGTCAATTGCAGTGTAATCCAATGGTATAGAGTCAATTGCAGTGTAATCCAATGGTATAGAGTCAATTGCAGCGTAATCCAATGGTATAGAGTCAACTGCAGTGTAATCCAATAGTACAGAGTCAACTGCAGCGTAATCCAATCGTATAGAGTCAACTGCAGTGTGATCCAATGGTATAGAGCCAATTGCAGTGTGATCCAATAGGATAGAGTCAAGTGCAGTATAATCCAATACAATAGAGTCAATTGCAGCATAATCCAATCGTATAGAGTCAAGTGCAGTATAATCCAATACAATAGAGTCAATTGCAGCATAATCCAATCGTATAGTCAATTGCAGTGTAATCCAATAGTATAGTCAATTGCAGTGTAATTCAATATTATAGAGTTAATTGTAGTGTAATCCAATAGTATAGTCAATTGCAGTGTAATTCAATATTATAGAGTTAATTGCAAAATAATCTCATACTTTGAAACCAAATAGAATGCAGCCAAATCTGTCTGACTGCAATTTCCATTTCTTGTCATGTTTTAAATGATTGTTTTAACAATTTTGATTTTTGATTTGGAGAAGCAATTAAATAAAGGAATCTGCACCATCACCTTTAATTATCTCTTGTCCAGTTAAAGAGCGACTTGCAATTATAAGGCACAGTTCATGATCTTCGCAAGTTCCAAACGCTTTAAGCCGATGAGATGCTTTTGAAATGTTGCCACTGTTGAAATGTTGGAAATATGGCAGCAATTTTGCACACAGGAATCTTACACAAACACAAACAGCAGTGAGATAATGAAAGCTAATTGTTTTTGAGTGAAGTGAAGCATTAACTATTGGCTCAGAGAGGGGATAACTCCCCTGGTCTTCTTTAAGAGAATTCCATGGAATCAGTTACATACATCAGTAATTGAAGACAGAGCTCTCCCTCAGTGCTGCGCTGGAGTGTTAGCTGAGATGTTTGTGATCAATCACCAAGTAGTCCACAAACTACCTTCTGACTCACAGGCATGAGTACTGTTGGTCACGTGGACGCTGGGATGACACAGGTACAAAAGGGGTCGCTTGTCGGGAGTGCGGGAGTTCTTCCCTTGGCGCGGGGCAATCAGTCACCGCCAGCTTGAAGATTAAAGTCTCTGGTTTACAGCCTGTAATGATCTTCTTTGCAGATTTGTTCATTCAGAGTCCCTATAGGTTATAAAATATAGTAATCACAGGCAGCTTGCTGGGGAGAGTTATATGGCTCACAGCAGCTTTCTCGGGAGACACTTTATTTCACATCAACCTTGCTTTCAGCACATGGTTTGTCTTCAGACCTCTGTACTAGTCTCCAGAGAATAGTACCAAGTTGCTTGCGGGAGAGAGTGAGACAGCCACCACAGTGGCTTTCTGGAGACAATTAGCTGGATATTTTTGGAGAGTTTGCAGAGCCTCTCCTTCATCTTCCTGCCAGAACCAAAACCGTAACTAAACTTAGCCCTTGAAACTGAAAAACATTCCAGTGGGGCCAGATTCAATCATCAGCTGTTGCCAGGCAGAGTACAGCCTTTTGGGCCAATTCATTGACCAACATCCAATAAACCAAACCAAGTCTTTACTGATCTTTCTGTCAGTGATCAATCTCAGTTTAAACCAGCATAGCCTTCCGGTTTCTTCTGTTTGAATGAAAGGTACGGCCTTCTTACAAGCTGCTTGCCTTAAAGTCACAGGTCCATTAATCATCCATGGGTCAAAAATGTAACAGCAAAATAAAAGAAATGGGAAATTAAGGAATAAAGACGGAACAACAGGAATGACCCTTACAATGTAAAACAGTGAATCCAAAGCCTGTTTTACATCTCCCCAGATTTTAATTCCCATTGGGATCAATGGGAAAAGGTGACAGTGAATCAGTAGCTTCCTGATTTCACACCTTTTTTAAAATAGAGTAGCCAATTCATTTTCCCAATTAAGGGACAATTTAGCGTGGCCAATTCACCTACCCTGCACATCTTTGGGATGTGGGGTGAGACCCACGCAAACCGTGGGTCATATATAAATGAATTTGCAAACTCCACACGGACAGTGACCCAGAGCTGGGATCGAACCTGGGACCTTGGCTGATTGATGGAGTCTCAGAGGGATGTGTAAACACTTTAGAACAGGTCGTTATTATGAGGGAGGAAGTGTTAGGTGTATTAAAAAGTATTAAGATTGAAAAATCCCCAGGGCCAGATGACATCTATCCCAGATTACTGAGGGAGGCAAGAGATGAAATCGCTGGGCCTCTGACAGAAATCTTTGTGTCCTCATTGGCCACGGGTGAGATCCCAGGAGATTGGAGGATAGCCAATGTTGTACCGTTATTTAAGAAGGGTTGCAAGGATAATCCGGGTAATTATAGGCCAGTGAACCTGATGTCAGTGATAGTGAAATTGTTGGAAAAGATTCTCAGAGATTGGATCTATGCACATTTAGAAGTGAATGGTCTTATTAGTGACACACAGCATGGTTTTGTACGAGGAAGGTCATGTCTCACTAATTTGATTGGATTTTTTGAGGAGGTGACAAAAATGATTGACGAGGGAAAGGCTGTGGATGTTATCTAAGAGCACCCCACTTAAGCCCACCCCATCCCCATAACTCAGTAACCCACCTGGCCTTTTGTTTTGGACACTAAGGACAATTTATCATGGCCAATCCAGCTAACCTGCACATCTAAAGTAGGATACAGGCGGTTGGTAGGTCTAGATAGGACCCGTGACAGGCGCAATCTTGGGAGGACAGCACGATAGCGTAGTGGTTAGCACAGTTGCTTCACAGCTCCAGCTTCCCAGGTTCGATTCCCGGCTTGGGGCACTGTCTGTGCGGAGTCTGCACGTCCACCCGATGTCTGCGTGGGTTTCCTCCGGGTGCTCCGGTTTCCTCCCACAGTCCAAAGATGTGCGGGTTAGGTGGATTGGCCATGCTAAATTGCCCTTAGTGTCCAAAAAATGTTAAGTGGGGGTTACTGGGTTACGGGGATAGGGTAGCTACGTGGGCTTCAGTAGGGTGCTCTTTGTAAGGCCGGTGCAGGCTCAATGGGCCGAATGGACTCCTTCTGCACCGTGCTGCCCATTACATCTGGCTGCTGTTGTTTTCCCTTGAGAGGTTATTCCCCCCCCCCCCCAACACTATCCAAAACGGTATACTTGTTAGAGAGGGGGACAGCCACAGAGGATTCCTGCACTGACTGCCTGCACTTTCTAGCTGTCACCCACCTCTCTGCCTGCACCTTGGGTGTGACCATGTCTCTGTAACTCCTATCTATGGCGCTTTCTGCCACCGGCATGCTCCTAAGTGCATCCAACTGCTGCTCCAACCGAACCATGCCGTCTGTGAGGAGCTGCCATTGGTTACACTTGCTGCAGATGTAGTCAACCGGAACACTGGAAGCGTCACAGATCTGCCACATCTCACAGTTAGAGATGAATATACTTATTTACTTGTTCATAGAACATAGAACAATACAGCGCAGTACAGGCCCATCGGCCCACGATGTTGCACCGAAACAAAAGCCATCTAACCTACACTATGCCATTATCATCCATATGTTTATCCAATAAACTTTTAAATGCCCTCAATGTTGGCGAGTTCACTACTGTAGCAGGTAGGGCATTCCACGGCCTCACTACTCTTTGCGTAAAGAACCTACCTCTGACCTCTGTCCTATATCTATTACCCCTCAGTTTAAAGCTATGTCCCCTCGTGCCAGCCATTTCCATCCGCGGGAGAAGGCTCTCACTGTCCACCCTATCCAACCCCCTGATCATTTTGTATGCCTCTATTAAGTCTCCTCTTAACCTTCTTCTCTCCAACGAAAACAACCTCAAGTCCATCAGCCTTTCCTCATAAGAGTTTCCCTCCATACCAGGCAACATCCTGGTAAATCTCTTCTGCACCCGCTCCAAAGCCTCCACGTCCTTCCTATAATGCGGTGACCAGAACTGTACGCAATACTCCAAATGCGGCCGTACCAGAGTTCTGTACAGCTGCAACATGACCTCCTGACTCCGGAACTCAATCCATCTACCAATAAAGACCAACACTCCATAGGCCTTCTTCACAACCCTATCAACCTGGGTGGCAACTTTCAGGGATCTATGTACATGGACACCTAGATCCCTCTGCTCATCCACACTTTCAAGAGCTTTACCATTAGCCAAATATTCCGCATTCCTGTTATTCCTTCCAAAGTGAATCACCTCACACTTCTCTACATTAAACTCCATTTGCCACCTCTCAGCCCAGCTCTGCAGCTTATCTATATCCCTCTGTAACCTGCTACATCCTTCCACACTATCGACAACACCAGCGACTTTACTATCATCTGCAAATTTACTCACCCACCCTTCTGCGCCTTCCTCTAGGTCATTGATAAAAATGACAAACAGCAACGGCCCCAGAACAGATCCTTGTGGTACTCCACTTGTAACTGAACTCCATTCTGAACATTTCCCATCAACCACCACCCTCTGTCTTCTTTCAGCTAGCCAATTTCTGATCCACATCTCTAAATCTAAATCTAAAATCTAAATGTTCAGTTTTCTTATTCTGCACGGTTTCCCTGTGGAGAATTGAATGCTCCTGACACATTCATACCTTGATCTAGTAATGAGGCTGTTTCAGAATCTCTGAATCAATGTCGGGAGGACTGAGGGAAACAGTCACACGGTTTAATATCTGATATAACATCCCTGTTAAAGAATCGGATTCCCAGCGGCTGGCCAATAAGACCCAACTGTTGCACTGATCACTTGTTGTCAGGTAGAATCTTGACAAACAAGTAAACTTTCCAGTTAAAATGAATGATCAATAACTTAAGATGATTTCCTTGTTCCAATGTACTACACGAGTCGCTCTCATTCATTGAGCATTAGGTGCACTCAGTATTGTAGCTGCATTGCTGTCATCAACAGAAAGCAGGTAACAAACTATTACGAATCAACTTCCTAACGGGCAAAGTTCTGTTCTGTTGGGAAGAACAGAGTTACAAAGTAATGGCAAGATTTTACCTGCCCCATGGTGGTGGATCAGCGACAAGGGGACTAGTAAAATGGTGTGGGGCTCTGTCAGGCCAGCGCCCAATACCATCCTGCCATTGACAAACTTCCCTGTGCTGAGAGCTCAGTGGCAGGTGAGTGATGGTGGGAAGTGCAGCCAGGGGGTGGGATTTTCTGGTCGCCGATGCCGAAATCACGCTTGGCAATCGGCTGGAGAATACCAGCTTCCGACGAAATCGGGAGGAGCACCGCTTTCGCGATGCTTCGCACCCTCCAATGCGGCGTACTCTAGGAGTACACTGCACGCCGTATCGCCGACCTCAGGACGTTGCCTGAGGCCCAGCCCCTCTGATGCTCCACCCCAGGCCAGCCGAATTCCCGACGGCGTGGGTCTCTCATGGTATTACCTGTCGGGAACTCGGCGTGGCGACTGCGGACTCAGTCCAGGGCCGCCACAGACGGAGGAGGGCCGATCTGCGGGCAGTGGGGATTCTGGTAAGGGCTGGGGGCATTGTTGGGAGGTGGTCCAGGGCTCACGAGCTCACCAAAGTGGGGGCACTATTTTGCAGGCCGGGTCCGTGCTCGACCGGCGCCATGTTGCACGGCACGGCCGCTAACGTGGCGCAAGCGCGGCCACGGACCCGGCAATTCTCCGGGCCGTGTCAGCAGCTAGAGCCGGGGACTCTATGCTGCTTGGCTGCTAACCCCCAGCCAAATGGAGGTTAGGTGGCCGTTTTGCGCGGCATTTTCGGTCGTAAAACACCACCATTCCCATGTCGGCTTCAGGACATAGCCTTAAAATCAGAGAATCCAGCACATTATTTGCAGCTCTGTGGTGGAAGAGGCATGTTGTGTGGTAAACAAAGGCTAGTACGTTTGGGCACAGTGAAAAGAGTGGGGCTGTTAGTGACGTTTCGATCCCAGTTGATGTTACTGCTGAATGGGAATGTCCTAGAATGGAACCCTGTCTCAAAAAAACAAATGTTAACTTTGTTTTTAGAAAATATGGATATATAGAGTCACAGGACTGTCGATTAGCTTTTGACAACAAAATAACCATTTATTAACATGAAGGGAACGATTCAGCGGACAAAAGTTGAAGTCCGGTTTTGGCCGCGTTTGGCGGGGAGTTTCACGCTAGCCGCATTGGTGAGATTGCGGCCTGTATTCAACGGCACTTAGTTCCAAAGATTAGCTTGCACGAAATCTCAACATTACCACTCACTCCCAACAACACACAAGCATGGGAGCGCGCAGATCTGCTCTTCGCTTTGGGGATGCCGACCTCACAAGGCTTCTCGACGCTGCGGATGAGAGGTGGGCCTCCTGTTCTCTCGAGGAGGTTGGAGGACTAGCAACAGGGTTAGCAATGCTGCCTGGGACAGCGGCTGTGAGTGTGTACAGCATGACCAGGAGGACTGCCATCTAATGTTGGAAGAACACAAATGACCTCCAACAAGCTGCAAGGGTAAGTTACCACCTCTCTTCGGGCATCAGTTCTACTTGCCATCCCTCAAATTCCCAAACAGACCCCCCTCCCCTCAATCCACTGGCTGACACCTCACACCCTCCCCACATCCGATCTTTAAGCTTGTTACTCAGAACCCCCTGGCACTCACCAGCACAACCCCTTCATATCTAGGTATCGTGGCCACAGATGCCACCTGCTATAGACACCCCCTGACCCATCAAGTGTGCGGCTCACATGGCCTATTCTGTCCCTGCAGGGGAGGATAGCCAATCATAAGCAGAAAAGTGCCAAGATGGGGGTGGGGGAGGAATACCTGAGATGCGAGTCCTCACCCACTATAAGGAATGGGTCCTGGAAATCGAGGGTTTGCCCGAGGAGAGAGCAGGCACCAACACCAAGATTGGCCTGCGTCAGAGAGGTAAGGAACCAGTGCCCCTTCATCCGAATGACCTGTCTCAAGTGAGTTGATCATGCCTGACAAATGATCCTTCCCTCTCACTGACCACATGTCCATTGTCTCGCAGGGTCTCCAACTGATGCGGTCAAGTCAGTCGGAGTTGTGTCCACTCCCCCCCCCTCCCCCCCCCACTCTGAGGATATCACCAGCGATGAGTCACAGCTACACCCCCAACTTTCACTAGCGTAGAGACACACACCTCGGTGGGTGACATCAGTGGACAGGCTTCGGGGGACAATCTGGTGATCACCACACAGCTGCTGATGCACGCCAGGTGGAGGCAGGAACATCCAAACGAGACAGCAGTCGGAGGTCGCCTGGATCCCAGGACACAGCTGGGTCCCAGCCAGATGCTGATCCTCTAGATACGGTTCAACCAGAGCTATTGCAGAAGATAGGACAGAGCAATGAGATTCAGGAGGGAGTGTCAATGACATTCCAATGACTGCAAGGGTGATTGGAAGAGTCCCAAAGGCTTCAGGGACAGGAGACATGCCGACAATGCATGGCACTGAGGCCAACACTACCTAGGGTGACGAGCGCAGTGGAAAACCTGGAGCACAATGTCCGAGCCATGTATTCTGATGTACAAGGCATAACTCAGTCTGTGATAACGATGGCTGAGGGCCTCAACACCATGTCTCAGTCACCGAGGGATGTGTCCCAGATGCAGGTGGACATTGCCGAGTCACTCCATCACCATGCCCGAGCAGAGGACCCTGAACGTGGCTGGTGGCCCAGAGGAAAGGAACGTTGCCGGGGGGAGTGCAGTCAAGGGCGGGCAAGTGAGACCCAGCAGAGTTGCGGTTGCCCATGACACATATGCTAATCATATGCCTCCTGTACTTTCAGCCCGTGCGGCGAGTGATGCATTTGTGCCATTTTCGGGGTGCCAGAGCATCATGATTTGGTGTCAAACCGGCGCCCACCGCAATTTTGGCATTGGAGGCTATTCTCCACCCATCACATTTCGCCGCCTGCAAACGGAGAATCCCACCCCTGGTCTCTATCAGCCAGGAATTCGAGGTGGGATTCTGATTGGGCGGAGAATCATTTCTGACGCCGAATTCGTGGCGGGCGCTTGGTTCACGCCAAATCCCAATTCTCCTGTGCCTCGATAGCGGCGTCAATGCGTCCACTCCGCACATACAGTAAACGCCATTGGTGTATTATTAGTGGGCCTGACCCGGTCTTCTCCAGGGCCTCCACGCTCCTCCGCCTCCATCGATGACGAGGTTGAAACAGCCGTCGTGTTGGATGAGGGGGAACGTCTCCAACTTCGCATAGTTTGCTGGCACTTGTGCGAATGGCCGGGGGCTTCTGCCAGGACGGGGAGGAGTAGGAGGGTGGCAAGAAGGTGGGCTGTGGGGCCCACCCAACACTAAGGACAATTTTTGCACAGTGAGGGATATTTATCATGGCCAATCCACCTAACCTGCACATCTTTGGACTGTGGGAGGAAACCAGAGCACCGGGAGGAAATTCACGCAGACACGGGGAGAACGTGCAGACTCCGCACAGACAGTGTCCCAAGCCGGGAATCGAACCTGGTACCCTGGAGCTGTGAAGTCACAGTGCTAACCACTATGCTACCGTGCTGCACTAACTATGCTACCGTGCTGCCCCAATATGCTACCGTGCTGTCGTTATAGCGGGTCTCCTTGTCGGTCTGTTGCCGCCGGATAAGGGTCATCAGCCAAGGCCGCAGCGGGTAACCCCTGTCGCCCAGGAGCCAACCCCTCAGCCGGGGGGTGGGTGCTCCTCGAACATGTCAGGAATCACCGTGTGCCAGGATGAAAGAGTTGTGCAATCTGCCCGGGTGTCAGGCGCAGAGCTGCAAGATGCACAATTCATGGTCATAGGCCAGCTGGATGCTCATCGAGTGGTATCCCCTTTGGTTAGTGGAGAGCGGCCTGTGATCTGCAGGTGCCTGTAGGGTGACATGTATCCAGTCTATCGCCCCTGGACCCGGGGCATCCCGACGATGGCAGCGAACCCTGCTGCCCGGACATCCTGGTGGGTTCGGTCCACATGGAAATGGATATATTGCACTGCCTGGCATATAGGGTCTCAGTGATGGTGCGGGTGCACCTGTGCGCTGCGGTCTGTGAGATCCCGGACAGGTCCCCACTCGGCGACTGGAAGGACCCCGTATCATAGACGTTCAGGGCGACCGTCCGCTTGAAGGTCAGCGGGAGCGGCTGTCCTCTGCCATGCCCTGGCGGTGCCAGGTATGCCATCATCTGATAGATGTGTTGCACTGTCTCTCTGTTCAGCCGCAGTCTTTGATGCCATGTCTGGTCCAGCAGGTCCACAAATGACAGACGGCGCCGGTACACACGAGGCCTCATGCGACGCCTCCTTCCCATCGGCCTGATGGGCAGCCGGCCCTCCAGCCTGTGCGGCCACCACCTGTCCCTCTGCAGCCCATTCATCTGCAGCCCGGTCCTCTGCAGCCTGTTCCTCGACTTGCCGCTCTGCTGCTGCAACTTCCCCCTCTTCTCCGAGCTGCCCCCTCTAACGCGGCCGCAAGGCATCTCGCAGAGCTGCGACCATCGCCACGGCGGCCAGCATTGATATTGTCTGCTGGGGTTCAAAGTTCAATATGTTAGCATGGCGCATACTCCCGCGCCCAGCCAGGTTCCATGGGCTATACAGTGGTCCCGGTTGGCACTGTGGGCTCTGCCCACGCATGTCCCTTCCCCACCCCCGCACCCCTGCCCTGTTGGTATCCGGCACCGTCAGCTCATCCCTGCTGCCAGGGGTACCGTTGGCTGGCACTACCCTCACTGGCGGCTACCGTGGGTGTTGCCCAGGGTGGTCCCCCTGTTGGGCGGCCGGTTGGATGGGGTGTTAGGCGGCGGGGTGCACACTGTGGCGGGAGGTGGGGTGCGGAGGTGGGTGCACCCATCTGGCCGCTGTCACTGTATAGAGCCAGGTGCCGAGGTGGATGGTAGCAGGATGGCTGCCATAATGGCGACCGGCACCTGGGTAACGCCCCAATCCTGTGGGGAGGGGGGGGCACCCAGGCTGCTCAGCCTGCCCCTCCTTTCCCCTGGCCCTGGCAGGGGGACCCCACCCCAGCCAGCAGGGGTGTCCGGGCCAGCAGCCCGCAGTCACTCCACGTCATTTCCTACCTCCTCTTTCTCTGGCTCAGCCGGCTCGTCGTCAGGTTCAGAACTTTTGAGACCACAAGTGAACCACGGCGTCAGGAACTCAGCCCATCGGAGGCGGTGAATCTGGGAGGCCTCGGAGAATAGGGTGACAGGCCCGCTTATGATATGCCTATTGTACTTTAACCCCGTGTGACGAGCGACGCATTTACGCCATTTTGGGGGTGCCGGAGCATCCCAATTTGGCGTCAAACCGGTGCCTACCCCGATTTTGGCGTTGGTAACTATTCTCCAATCGCGTTTCGCGATTTTGGCGTCGGCAAATGGAGAATCCCGCCCAAAGTCTCATGAACGGAGAATCCCGCCGTCTGTCTTTAAATCTAGCCAGATGAAGAAAACGACAGTTGCCCTCCAGCTCTCTGCTTTAAGTCAACCAAGAGACCAAAGGTCTATACATTCCCTGAATGATAGTCACAATTCCAAGCCCACACTCATCTCTATTCACACCTGGAACACTGGTCAGATGGCCAGAGGAAAAGATCTAATTTTTGACATGTTGGCCAACATCTGGCTGTGCAGTGAGGAAGAAAGCAAGTTACAGCTCCCCCATACCCATCTGAACATGTTTTCAGTACCTGTGGTAATCAGGGATCGGCTACTCACTGAATGGTCAGCTCAGCAAGTGGTCAAGGGTGATGCCATCTCTGAGTGATAGCGTTCCCCATGAACTGTTTCAAAATGCCCTTATTGACTGTTAGAAAGAGGTCGAGCATCCCATTCTTGATAAGCATCTCTGTTTTGAGGTTTCTCAGTGCTTGAACTGGAATGATCACTCGTGAATGCAGAAGAAGTTAGAAGGCTCTTTTAATCAGCTCTATCCTGTTAGAGTTTTGATAAGTATTGGCACCATTAAAATGACTGTAAAAAGAAACCAGAATATTGACATATTCTAATTAAAGGCGTTTGGTCATTTCATTGCCCATATGCTGCCTTCGGATGCAAAACTCAGAACATTTCATGCTGATGTTTACTGACCAGGTTTTCATTCTTCTGTTTTCACTCCTTAACCCTTGTGTTCCCACACAGACAAACCGAGCAAATTCAACAGCGGCCAATCCGATTTAATCCCATACTGTGTTATGTCCATTCTTATAGAGTCACAGGCATAACTATAGTTATAGTATGCAGCTGAAAATTGACCAGTTACATCACTTCAATTCTTTTCAGTCCATAATTACAGGATATCCAGGGATCTGGAGTAATGTTGACGAACTGAAGCCATGTTATAACCGCTCTGAGACTGAACCAGATCTGTACTGAAGCACCTATTTCACTGAATTATCTGTTAAACTGGGTGAGAAACAATGGGGTAATTCTGAATTCAGAATTTCTAGTCAGGGTCTGTGTTATGTTCTGGTGCTTGGCCAGTTGGAATAAATGCACTAAAGAACGTCTAGTTCTCGATTAGTTAAAGTTTTATTGTTCAACAATAGTGTGGGTTAGATAACCATAAGACTATTATCAATAACTACTAACTATTATAAATTAACTAAGAGCTACTACAAATTGTGACTATCCACTATGAAGATTATCCTCAGACTCCCCAAGGTAACAGTGTCACGTGGTTGTTATCTACTGCCATCTGTTGGTTGGAGGTCATCTCTATCACTATTCACATGACTGCTTATACATATCATCATATCCCCTTTCCTTTGTAAATGTATGGTTTTGCATACATTATTTCAATTTCCGATACAATATACATGATATGCATATTGTGTTCATTATTTACATATTTACAGTTCACCACAAGTTCAATCTGTCCGGTTTTCTTCTGTGTTTTGTCGACCTTCTAAGCACCGGTTGAACCTGTGAGTTTGCTTGATGTTCATGTGTTGTTAAAGATGATTCTTGCTGTTTTTCTTGGTTTTGTCCATTTTCATCTTGCTCTGGTTCTGTATGCTGAGGTATCTCTTGTTCAGTTGTCCTTGGATTGCTTACAACATCATCTTGTGGTTCCATAACAAAAGGTTGCTGAACCTTCATCAAGGCTCTCCTGTTTCGTCTCAGAACTTACTCGTCATCGGTGATGATGATATATGATTGAGGACCTGATGATTCTAGTACTTTAGCATACTTCAACTATCCATTTCCATCAGGATCTTCTACCCTGACTGTGTCATCTTTTTCTAATGTTGGAGCCTTCTTGTCGTTTTGTCATAATACCTCTTCTGCCTCCTTTTTTGAAATGTGAGCTTCCTCACAAGATTTTGATTTGTTTGTTCCAATAAAATGTATGGTAAGGTTGTTCTGAGCTGTCTGTTCATCAATAACTGCGAAGGAGATAATTTATTTATCAATGGTGCTGCTCTATAGCTCAGTAACTTGAGATATCGATCTTCACAGCTGTCCATAGCTTTTCTGAGGAGCTGCTTCACAATGTGAACATCTTTTGCAGCCTTCCCGTTGGATTGTGGATACAGAGGGCTAGACGTTGTATGCTGAAAATCACAGATCTGTGCAAACGCTGTCCATCATGACTGGTAAAACATGGGCCATTGTCGCTCATGACAATTTGAGGTATTCACTATTCCATAGCGAGCAACAATGTGTTTGGTGAGGTTGATGACACACCTGGCTGATGAGTTTCCTTGTTGTACCACTTCTGGAAACTTAGAGAAATAGTCAATTACCAAACAGCTATTCTTTTCCTGCCAGATAACAGATCCATCCCTACTTTCTGCCATGCACTCGTAATGATGTTGCCAATTTGCATTGGTCCTTTTCACTCTTTGCACTGAACATTTTGACAGGTTGCACATTTTCCAATCATGATTTGAATATCTTGATTGATACCCGCCCACTATACCGTCTCTCTGGCTCGTCATGAATCTTTTTCAGCTTCATTGATCGTAACGGTTGTGGAATGACTATTCTATTTTGCCTTAGCAAAAGCCCATTGGCTGCACATAGCTCTGCTCTGATATTATAATAATTGTAGCAGGATCCTTTCGGCCATCCCTCTGTGAGATATCTTATTATCTTCTGTAAGATTTCATCTTTAGTGGTTTTATCTCTTATTAGTTTTGACTTCTCATCTGAGACTGGAAGGGATTCCGTCACAAGATTCACTTGTGCTTGTACATCCTCATCCAAGTGTTGCTCTTCTTTCATGTCCGTAGCACGTGATAGTGCATCCAATACAACAAGATGTTTACCTGGCGTACAGATGAGATCAAAATCGTATCTTTGCAACTTCCTCATCATACGGTTGTATCCTTGGTGAGATCTCATGGAGATTTTTTTTTACTATCGCCACAAGTGGTCAATGGTCAGTTTCCACTAAGAACGTCGGTAGGCCATACACATAGTCATGGAATTTGTTTCATCTATTTATCAAGCCCAAGCATTCTTTTCCTATTTGAGTATATCTCCGCTCTGTGTCAGTCATTGACCTTGGAGCATAGGCAATTGGAAGCCAATTCTCGTTATTGTCTTGCTGCAATAACACTGCTCCCAGTCCATCTTTCGACCCATCTGTCGATACTTTTATATTCTTCGTAGGGTCAAAGAATGTTAACACAGGGGCTGTCGTCAATGCTTCCTGTAACATTAGCCACTCATGCTCATGTTTGTCCGACTACTGGAAAATGGTGTCCTTCTTGATGGTTTCTCTTAAGCATGTTGTTTTCACTGAAAAATTAGGAATAAATTTTCAGACAAAATTTATCGAGCCAAGCATCCTGAAGACTCCTTTTTTGTCTGTTGGACGTGGCACGTTAAAATCACCTTGATCTTTTCTTGGTCAGGATGTATACCTTTATCAGAAAGGTACTGGTATTTTTTTATTCAGTTTAAACCATGCTTTTTGATGCTTCTCAGCACTTTGCTAAGTCTTTTGACGTGCTCTTCTCTTGTTGAGCCCCATACAATCATGGCGTCTATGTATACGCTGACGCCTGGAATTCCTTCTCCGACGTGTTCCATTGCCCGATGGAAATTTCAGATGCTAAGATAATACCAAATGGCATTCTGAGAAAACAGTATCGCCCAAAAGGAGTGTTAAAGGTGCACAGCTTTGTGCTTTCCTCATCCAACTTGAGTTGCCAAAAACCATGTGATGCATCTAATTTGCTAAAACATGTTGCCCTGACATCTCACACGTGATTGCTTCTCTTTTTGGAATAGGATAGCGCTCTCCTTTTATGTTTGAATTGAGATCCTTGTGATCCATATAGATTATGAGGTCATTATTCCGTTTCTTCACGCAAACCATGGAGTTCACACAAACCATTGGTTCTTCAATGCATTTTATCACCCCCAGTTTCATCATTCTCTCCAGTTCATTCTTAAGCCGTTCCTTTGGTGTGTGTATTTTCTTTTCACTGCATACGGTAGGTGAACGGTAACACTCCAGATCCTTGAAAGAATTCAGGAAGTTCTTTCAGGATTGCATCCATTGATATATTTTGTGTAGTGTAGACTCTTTTCATTAATTTGAGTGCTTCACTCCCAATAAAGATTCACGCTCAGCGTCTACAATTGAAAGCTTCACTGTCTGCACTTTGTTCTTGACACGGTGCATTAATTATTTTGCCATTGTAATCTTTTAATGGTGTTGTAGTATTTAAAATGTGCGGTTTAGTCTTCATTTCTTGCAAATCGGATAAACTGATTAAATTGTCTCTCGATCCTCTCGATGTAGTTTAGTCGGGCAGCATGGTCGGCACGGGCTTGGAGGGCCGAAGGGCCTGTTCCTGTGCTGTACATTTCTTTGTTCTTTGTTTGTTCTTGATCCAATGTCGAGTTTAACATCAATTAATGTTCTATTAATCATCAGATGAACTGTCCAGTTATCTCTTTGAACACTTGCATCTGCATTGCTATTACTACAAATTTGCTTTTGACGCCTGTTTAACTTGAATGCTGTGACAATGCTTATCTTCACTAGATATTATATCTATTAAAAATGTGTCTTCGAGATTTATTTCATCAATCACGTTGATTGACTTTGGTATTTCTGATTTTTTTATGAGAAAAATACTGTTTAGCAAAGTGATTTTTGCCTTTGCATTTGGAACAGATTTTTCTAAATGCTGGACTTTGCCTTTGTAATTACTTGTTGCCCCATCATTTGCATAAAATGGTGATTTTGATTACTTGCTTAAAATGGCCACCGCTGCTGGGACCACATTTTATGCTAGGGTACGTCACAACACTAATGGTGTTGCTTGCATCTTCGAGCTTTGTTCCAAAATTCTTCAGGTTTAGAGTGCAATTCTGCTGCACAGCTAGCTCGCTGGCATGGTAAATCTTAATGGCATCATGGAGCTGGAGTTCTTTCTCCCTCAACAATCGCTCCCAGACCTTGTCATTACTAATGCCAAACATAATTTGATCGCAGATCATCAATGCTTGTAGGGTTGCAAAATTACAGGTCTGCGCCTTCAACCTCAAGCCCATTAGAAACCAATCAAATGGTTCACCTGCCTGCTGTGTACGCATGCGAAAAACATAGCACTCAAATGTTTTGTTTTTCTTTGGTATGCAGTGCTGGTCACATTTTTTCACAACTTCATCAGCTATTTTTATCCTCTTTGTTCTCAAATGCGAGGGTGTTAAAGACGTGTATCGCTTGTGGACCTGTTACAATGAGCAACAACACTATTCTCTGTTCAAGGGGCTGTGCCTGCAGACCTAGAGCCGCTGCCTAGAGTGTGAATTGCTGTTTAAAAATGTGCCAATTTGTAGCTACATTACCAGTGACTCAAAGTTGGTGTGGTATCTTCAGACCTTCCATCAAGGACTTCAATGCCTTGCAGTGCATTGAGTGAGATTTGTCAGTCCTCTACGTGGTTAGTCAAAATTATTTTTCTTTCTTCTCAAGTTATAATGTCTCTGGTCTTCTTCGATCACAGAGCCACACCTGTGATTCGAGATTTATTTCATCAATCACGTTGATTGACTTTGGTATTTCTGATTTTTTATGAGAAAAATACTGTTTAGCAAAGTGATTTTTGCCTTTGCATTTGGAACAGATTTTTCTAAATGCTGGACTTTGCCTTTGTAATTACTTGTTGCCCCATCATTTGCATAAAATGGTGATTTTGATTACTCGCTTAAAATGGCCACCGCTGCTGGGACCACATTTTATGCTAGGGTACGTCTGTTACATTCTGGTGCTTCGCTGATTGGAATAAATACACTAAAGAATGTCTAATTCTAGACTAGTTAAAGTTTTATTGTTCAACAATAGTGTGGGTTAGATAACCATAAGAATATTATTAAAAACTACAAACTATTTTAAATTAACTAAGAGCTACTATAAATTGTGACTATCCACTACAAAGATTATCCCCAGACTCCCCGAGGTAAAGTGTCAGTTGTTTTGTTATCTACTGCCACCTGCTGGTTGAGGTCTTCTCTATCACTATTTACATGACTGCTTACACATGTCAATGAGGGTTGGCTGTGCAAGTGGCTTTGTGAATAGCGAATTACTGAATGGTGAATTAAAATAATGATAAAATAGTAAATTTATGAATAGCGCGACATGAACACTGATCCATTGTACTCCGATGAAACAGATTCCCACCCCCTTGTCCTGCGCGAGATGCTGGTCCCAAGTAACATGAGACACAATTTCCCCTTAGACATAACTGTAAGCAATGGTTTCAGTGCAAAGAATTGTCCCATGCTGAGTTGGGCTGACCTGGAATTGGCCTTTAATAAACACTGAATACTTTTAATGAATGGACTAACTTTAGCAAGCACAGTTTTACACGGGAATAACATTGAATAGCAGTCAAAATGGTTATCAGCTTGACCATCTACTGACTTAATCTATGTTATGAATATGAAAGAAAAATACTGCAGATGCTTGAAAACTGAAATAAAAACAGTTCATGCTGGATTCACTCAGTGGGTCTGGTAGTATCGTTGGAGAAAGAAATAGAGTTAATGTTTCAGGTTGATGACCTTTCATCAGAGTGATCTTTTTGTTAAATTTTACGATGCACAGTAACATGGGACTAGATAATATCCTCCTAAAGATCTGAATATTCTCAAATATTCTTGAACTCATGCCTAACACTTGTATATTTATGTCATTTTCAGAGATCAAATGGCCCAGTCTACTCTCTCCAAGTTCTTCTGTGCTCAGGATAGCAGGAACCTGCAATCTCTGTACAACACGGGGGAATTGGAAACAATGATTCTTCAGATGAAGATTAAATCAGACCATTTAGACAATGTGCAGCTTAACATTGCAGTGATGGGTGATGTGGGTTCAGGGAAATCCACCTTCATCAACGCTATGAGAGATCTTCGGAGAGATGACCAAGGAGCTGCTCCAACTGGGAATGAAGAAACCTGGATGGAGCCGACCAGGTATCCTTATCAATCTCTGCCTAATGTCCAACTCTGGGACCTTCCAGGAACAAATTCCTTTGGTTTTGAACTAAATAATTACCTAAAGCAGGTGAAGTTTGAAAGTTTTGACTTTTTCATCATTGTGTCCCAGGCCCGATTCAGAGAGAACGATGCAGAAATTGCCAAAAAGATTCAGGAACAGGGTAAAGAGTTCTGCTATATCCGATCCAAAATAGACAATGATATTCGCTCACTGAAGATGCAAGGTGCTGACCTGAATGAAGGCTGGAGCACAATCTGCAGGGACTGTATCATTAACTTCCAAAGTGTTGGGGTGACGCCACCAGACATTTTTCTGATCTCTAGTTTTGAGCGGGAGGAACATGACTTCCCGAGATTTAAGTCCACCCTCGCCAGGGATCTCCCGAACATTAAATCAAATGTTTTCTCTCTCGCAATCCCAAAGATGATGCTGGAAATCACAGAGCCCAAAAGAAGCACATTGATGACCAGAGTCCTGTTATTGGCCATTCTCTCCGGAACAGTGGGTGCAGTGCCAGTGTTAGCACCATTTCCAGAGCCAATGTTAGTGCCAGTGTGGTATTTATTTACCACCATCGTGATCACAGTTTCTGGGTGGATATACCTCCGGAAGCAGCTGGGATTCAGTGACAGGTTGGTGCAAAGTCTGGCCAACAAAGTCACTAAGCTCAGTTCAGTTTTTAAAGCTGAAACGAATCATCGATTTCCAAGGAAGATATCACCGGCAGTTACCAACGTGCTGTTAGGAATCACCACCGTCACCTGTATGATAACTGGGATCAAACACGGCTTCAGTCCAATGGCTGTCTCTATCTTTGGGGCTGCGTCGTCCTTTGCTTTTACCTACAAGTCACTGAAGGATTCACTGAACAACCTTTTGGAAACTGGACAACGGCTGGTCCAGGCTGCACTGAGCAGAGATTGACATGAACCTCGCACATTACACCGACCAACATTACTGCTCAGTTTTTACAGACTGAAGTAATGTTTGATCTACAATGCGGCAGATTAACCTGCATTATTTCAGGGTTTCAAACTCATTTACTGTTCTGACAATATCCTGTTCATTATGATTAAATGTTATTAAAATAGGAATAGATACACCTGCTGAGTATTTCCATCTGGTTTTGTTTCAAGTTTTCAGCATCCGTAATATTTTGCTTTTATTTTTCCCTGTGTAAAAAGGTTTTAATCATTGCTCAAAATCTCTGCATTAAATTTTGTGGGGCAAATATTTAGTTTTATAATTGATATGTTGGAATTGGAGTTTGTTAATGTTGAAGGATGGAAACACTTTATTAAAAACTAGCAAATAAAACCCTCATGTAAATGGAAGTCAAACAAGCCTGGGTTAATGACAATTAAAAGGTAACAATTGTTTGTTGATGAAAATCAGAGTTGAAAGTGAGAAACTTATCAATAGTTAACAAGGGCTGGATTCTCCGTTTCTGAGACTAAGAGTTGACGTCGTCATGAAAACTATGGAGTTCCACGACGGCAAAAACGGCGCCCCAGGTGAAGATATTCAGGCACTCCAAAGGGGCTAGCACGGGCGTCACGTGAAATGCCGCATTCTGGAAGCAGAAAGGCGGTGGATTCACCAGTTCCGTGATTGCCGCACAGCTGCAGCTGCACTTAAGGGATTCTCCCCCTCCCACACACAAGCGGCGCAGCCAACATGGCCGCAAAGAGAGCAGTGCCGCCCTTCCGCGATGCAGAACTGGAGGCCCTCCTTGACTCGGTGGACGGGAAATGGCTGGTGCTGTACCCCAGCCTGGGAGGGAGGTCCTCAGGCGCCACCATTCGCCATGCCTAGGCGGAGGTGGAAGCCGACGTCAGCGTCGTCAGCGAAGTCTCCCACACTGGCAACCAGTGCAGAAAAAAACTGCACAACCTCCACAGGGCAGCCAGGGTGAGTAGTCAACGCTGTGCCCCTGGCACTAACCTCCCTACCCCCCACATACATGTAACCCAGACCCACCGTCCGGAGGATGGCCGGACCCCCACCCTGCCCCACATACCAGTACCCATGCCAACCGCAATGGCCGGGTACCCTGGCCGCTGATGCCATCATCTACCCAACCCTTGGGCTGCATGCGCAGACTGTTTAACAGTGCCATTGTTTGCATTCCTGCCCCAGGACAAGGCCGCGCACAAAGGCCGGGAGCGGGAGAAGACCAGCGGGGGACCACCAGACCTGCGTCCCCTCACCGTGCCCGGGTAGAGGGCACTGGACGTGGTCGGCGGCCCCCAGGAGAGGGAGGTCGCAGATGGGCAGGCCGGCGGCGGGCGATGAAGTGAGGCCCTTGTTTTGTTGGGCCCTCTGGATCCGTGGAACACATACAGGTCACCAACACTTGAAATAGTGCAACACTATTTTATTGAGTCATTAACAGTTTAACATACTCTCACTGTGGGTTAACACGATACTAGCTTTAACTAAAGACCTTTGCCTTGTCCTAACCAGTCGATGCACTCAGCACATGGTGAATGTCTGTGCTGCAGGCTGTGAGCTCTGTCCGACTAGGAAGCTGCAGCTCGAATGAGCAGGAACTCTGATGCCCCCTGTCTTTATAGTGCGTGTGCTCTCACTGATGATTGGCTGCGGTGTTGGCTGCACACAATCACAGTGTGTTGATTGGTCCCACTGTGTGTCCATCAGTGTGTGTGTCTGCACCATGATATACTGGTGTATATTATGACAACCCTCTGCCTTGTTGAGGATCCTCATGACACATATCCCCAACCACCCTCTCCCCACCCCGACCCCCTCACCCCACTCACGCCATCCCTCATCCCCTCACCTCAACCCTCACCACATCACGACTCGGCCCCGTCTGGCTGTCTAACCGTACATGCCGTCTTGTGTCTTACAGGACCTGCCGGAGATGGGCCCATCCCATTCGGGTGCCCCCGGCCCCAGCCAGTGCCAGAGCCAGTGCCCCCCGGACGGTGGAGCATTGATGGGAAGAGCAGCCAGAACACCAGCCCTCTGCACGTGACCCAGCATACCCCGGAGTTCGGGTCAGAGGAGGACATTGATTTTCCGTCACTGCTGTCTCCAACACCCTCCACCATCTCAGAGACTATCACCACATTTGGGCAGACTAGTGAAGAGGCTTCTGGGACACACTCTGGTGCGCACGACACAGTCGGTCCGGTACAGCAGTTAGAGGTAGGAGCAGCCGAGGGGTCGGAGGGCAGCCTGGGCCCAGGAACCAGCTGCCACCCAGATGGGTCCCGGGCTCCAGGAACATCCAGTCCCACCCATAGTGCAGGTGCAGTCAGAGACCCAGGGACTACAGGAGGGGATGACGGCCGGCTTCCAGCACCTGCAGGGGCAGGTGGAGGAGTCTATCTGCGTGTAGGGGCAGAGGGTTGTGCCGGTCAAGCGTGTCACCCAGGCCGAAACTGCACAGGTGGCGTCTGCGGTGGAGGCAATGGGGGCGACGGTGTCAGACATGGGTTAACTTATGCAAGGCCTGGGGCATTCTGTACAGACTCCCGGGTAATCTTGTGCTGGGGCCAGCTGGAGATTGCAGCGGCACTCCTCAGCATGGCCCTGTCACGACAGGCCATTACTGAGAACATCGGCGGCATTGCCCAGGTGCGGCCGGCATGGCGCAGACACATTGGGAGGTGATCCTGTCCCAGAGGGATGTGGCCCACTCACTGGCTGATGTGGCCCACACCCTGAGGGACATTGGCCACACCATGAGTGGTGCGGCCAACTCACTGGCTGATGTGGCCTACACCCTGAGGGACACGGCTCACTCACTGGCGGATGTGGCACAGACCCCCGGATGGTGGCACTGTCGCAGAGTGATGTGTTGCAGTCCCAGATGGAGATGGCCCATTCCCTGTGCTCCATGGCCGCTAACGTTCAGACCCCTGTCGATACCAGAGCGGGCCTCCAGGACTGGCAGCGCCAGGTGGCGGGGGGGGGGGGGGGGGGGGGGGGCCTCGGGGGGATGGTTCCGCTCGCACCCGCATTCCATGGAGATGCCCGGGGGCCCTTGGGCACGCTGAGGAGGAGTCGGTGATGGGGCCCATGCTGTTGGCTCCCGCTGGAACACCGCAGCACCTCGGACTCCCCCCCTTCCTGTGCCTGGTGAATCTGGTGGGCAGTGGGCAGAACAGTGCAGCACCACACCACTGGGGCCGCCCAAGGAGAATCCCGGGCCTATTCAGGCCGGGCCACCGCAGGAGAGGTGCGCCAACGGGGACCCTCGCTGCAGAGCAGGAGTCACAGCAGGCCGCCTCCACTCCTGCTGTGCCGTCTGGGGAACCACAAAGGCGTAGTGGTAGGGCCCGTAAGGCCAGAAAATTAGACACCAGTTAAATTGGCATGAGTGCAGGGCACAGCTTAGTTATAGGGACTAGGGCACAGACTGTATATATTTGTTCACAATAAACACATATTCACACTGTTCAAACCTGTCTCTGTGCTCTGGATGATGGGTGTGGGGGTGGGGTAGTGAGTGCTGGCCACTGGGAGTGGGGGGTGGGGGACGACTGAGGCCCAATGGGTGCACCGTGTAACCCCACCCCCCCACCTCCCTCCAACCATCCTCAGCACCCCCTCCCCAGCTATTCGACAGGGCTGTGTGATGGACTGGCCAGCTCGCATGCAGGGATCACCCAGGTGGGAGGTGCTACTGTGGGCATGAGTCAGACATTGTCTAACGATGCGGAGCTCACCACTGAGTGGGCTGTCATTATCCTCCATCCCATGGACCAGACCCGCTGTCACTGCCAACCCAGTGCTCCCACGGGTGTATATTAGGGCAGCAACGTAGCATAGAAGGCAGCACAGTAACACAGTGGTTAGCACAGTTGCTTCACAGCTCCAGGGTCCCAAGTTCGATTCCTGGCTCCGGTCACTTTCTGTGCGGAGTCTGCACGTTCTCCCCGTGTGTGCGTGGGTTTGCTCCGGTTTCCTCCCACAGTCCAAAGATTAGGTGGTTTGGCCATGCTAAATTGCCCTTAGTGCCTAAAAAGTTGGGGTGGGGTTACTGGGTTATGGTGATGGGGTGGAGGTATGGGCTTGGATAGAGTGCTCTTTCCAAGGGCTGGTGCAGACTTGATGGGCTGAATGGCCTCCTTCTGCACTGTAAATTCTATGATTCTATAACAGAGCATGCGGTTGGTTTGGTGGTATGGGAGATGAGGGTGTTCGGTGGTGTGGAAGGTAGTGTTGGAGGTGAGGGTGTTCGGTGGTGTAGGAGGTGAGCGGGTGTGGTATTGGATTGGATTGGATTGAATTTGTTTATTGTCACGTGTACCGAGGTACAGTGAAAAGTATTTTTCTGCGAGCAGCTCAACAGATCATTAAGTACATGAGAAGAAAAGGGAATAAAAGAAAATACATAATAGGGCAACACCGCACAATATAACTACATAAGCACTGGCATCGGATGAAGCATACAGGGTGTAGTGTTAATGAGCTCAGTCCATAAGAGGGTCATTTAGGAGTCTGGTGACAGTGGGGAAGAAGCTGTTTTTGAGTCTGTTCGTGCGTGTTCTCAGACTTCTGTATCTCCTGCCCGATGGAAGAAGTTGGAAGAGTGAGTAAGCTGGGTGGGAGGGATCTTTGATTATGCTGCCCGCTTTCCCCAGGCAGCGGGAGGTGTAGATGGAGTCAATGGATGGGAGGCAGGTTCGTGTGATGGACTGGGCGGTGTTCACGATTCTCTGAAGTTTCTTGCGGTCCTGGGTCGAGCAGTTGCCATACCAGGCTGTGATGCAGCCCGATAGGATGCTTTCTATGGTGCATCTGTAAAAGTTGGTAAGGGTTAATGTGGACATGCCAAATTTCCTTAGTTTCCTGAGGAAGTATAGGTGCTGTTGTGCTTTCTTGGTGGTAGCGTCGACGTGGGTGGACCAGGACAGATTTTTGGAGATGTGCACTCCATGGAATTTGAAACTGCTAGCCATCTCCACCTCGGCCCCCTTGATGCTGACAGGGGTGTGGACAGTACTTTGCTTCCTGAAGTCAATTACCAACTCTTTAGTTTTGCTGGAATTGAGGGAGAGATTGTTGTCGCTACACCACTCCACTAGGTTCTCTATCTCCCTCCTGTATTCGGACTCGTCGTTATTCGAGATCCGGCCCACTATGGTCGTATCGTCAGCAAACTTGTAGATGGAGTTGGAACCAATCCGTGCCCCTGGCCAGCGTCCCCTTTCCCTCCAGTCTGTGAAAGGTGTTTCGATGAGTGTGTCCCGTGTGCGCTGGCCCTGGTGATGGCGTTGTGCAGCCTCCCGTGCCTGACCAGGCCCATGTGCCGCTCATTGTCCCCCTCCCCACCATCCTCCTTATCTGACGAGCCCTGCCCTTCCTCCTCAGCCTCCTCCACCACATCGCCTCTCTGCTGGGCTATATTGTGGAGGATGCAGCAGACCACAACGATGCGTGTGACGCTCCCGGCCTCGTACTGGAGGGCCCCACCAGAGCGGTCCAGGCGCCGGAAGTGTATTTTCAGGACCCTGAAGCACCACTCAACCACACCCCTGGTCGTACAATGGACACCACTGTAGCGTTTCTCCGCCCGCATCGGTCTGTGGTCTCCATCTCGGCGTCATCAGCCACAACCGCAACAGGTAACCCCTGTCACCCAGCAACCAGCACCGCAGCCGGGGGTGGGGGGTTGGGGGGGGGGGGGGGGCTCCCTAGGCATGTCGGGGATCACTGAGTGCGTCAAGATGAAAGAGTCATGTACACTGCCCGGGAATTGGGCGCAGATGTGCAGGATCTACATCTAATGGTCTCAGGCCACCTGAATATTCATCGAATGGTACCCCTTTCGGTTGGTGAACAGCGGCCTGTTATCCGCCGGTGGTCGTAGGGCGACATGCACCCCATCGATGACCCCCTGGACCCGGGGCATCCCGGCGATGGCATGTCGGACATGGGGGCTGTTAGGACTTGGGGAGGGAATGGATATGGGGGGGTTTGTCAGTCACGTTGTGAGCATGTCATTTTTGTTGGGGGGTCATTCAGGTTGGTGGGCAGGTTGGGTTGGGGGTTGGGGAGTGACGCTGTGTTAGCAGGGCTTAGTTTGAAGTCCACTCAATCATGCCCATGATTTATTAGGGCAAGTCATTGAGATAAATTGGCTGTCAAGGTATTGTCTGACTCCAGAATAACAATATTCTTGGCATCAGCATTCACAGCATCGCCAAGTCATTCATAACTGCTTTCTAAAACAACAGTTCCACACAATTCGTTTGGATCTTAGTTAATTGTTTGATAATTAAGTACCAATGTTATGATCTGACTGTTAAAGCCAAAATCAAACATTGAACAGAACATATCCCTTGAACTTTTTACCCTTTACCAAGTTGGACAAAAGGCCCTGCCAACCTGTGTGTGAATGTAGTTTGCTGGCAAATTACTCAGTTACTGGACACTGATTTGATTAGCACGTTGAAGATATCATGACTAATGGTTCTTTTATTGAATGCCTTTATCAGGAATCAAACGTTAGCTTTGCAGGTATTGCCCATAACTTCCATCAAAGTTGAATCCAGTTGAATCCAGTCATGTTTGCAGTAATGTGGCATTACAGCACGTTCTTGGAGCAGACCCAGTCAGGAGTCTGAAACACTGCCACCACACAGCAGGAAAGTGACAACTGCACTGTGTATAAGTCAGTCAGTGAACACAATACACCTGACTTTGTCCCATATACCTTGATACTGTTGGTTGATAAAAATCCTTCAATCTCTGATTAAATATTAACAACTGATTCAACGTTAACTGCCACAGGCAGAAGAGACTCCAAATTTCTCCCAATATTTCTGAGTACTAACTTCACCGCTGAATGGTCTGGTTCTAATTTTTAGGCGGTGCGCCAAGTCTGAGATTCCCCAACCAGCAGAAATAATTTATTTCATCCACCCGATTAGTTCCCCTTAATATCTTGAAAATGTCAATCAAATGATCCCTTAATCTTCTAAATTCCAGGGAATATAATTCCAAGGAATTAGTGTAATAAATGTGGAGATACTTATTAGGTCAGGCAACATCAGTGAGGAGAGGAACAGAATTATTGTGTTAGGCCGATGACCCTTCATCATAACTGGGAACATTTAGAACTGTAATAGGTTTTGAGAAAGTGAAAGGGGGGCAGACTGGGGAAAAGGACAACAGGGAAGGTTTAGGATTGGGTGGAAGACAGGGGAGGTTAAATGACAAAGGAGTTGGTGATCAGAACTGGAGAAAGTGGTAATGGGACAAATAAAGAAACAAAATAATGTGTCCAGGGGAGGTGTGAATGGTAGAATACTGAACAGTTGCTGTGCAGAAGCAAAAACAAGAGGAAAGGAAGGGTAAAACCAAAACCTGCAAAGAAAATGGAAACAAAATGAAGGCAGAGATTATGGTTGGAAATTGTTGAACTGAAATTTAATCTGGAAGTTTGTTGAGTGCAGAGTTGAAAGGTGAGGTGCTGTTGCTCAAGTTTACATTCAGTTTCAATTAAAAAATGCAGAGAGGTCAACAGGAAAGCAAGGTGAAGAATTAGGAGCTCGGGGTCATGCTGGCAGAGGGAGTTGTGCCACAAAGTGCTCACCCAATCTGCATTGGTCTTCTAAATGTAGAGCAGATTGTATTGTGAGTGGCAAATATAGTAAAACAATTTGAAATATATAAACAGCTGCTTTACCTGGAAGGAATGTATGGGGCCCTGGACAATAGAAGAGAGGATGTAAAAGACACTTATACCAGAAGACATAGGAGCAGAATTAGGCCATTCAGCCCATCACATCTGCTCCACCATTCAATCATGGCTGATTTGTTTCTCGTCTCCAATCTCCTGCCTTCTCCCCACAACAGGGTTTATCTTCTGCATTTCGATGAAAAGGTTGTGTGGCAAAGAGAGGGATTGTTGGGGGTAATTGACGAGTGATCCAGGATGTCACAGAGGGAATGGTCCCTTCCCAATTCTGGAAGGGCGGAAAAGTGGAAAGTGTGTTTGATGGTGGCATTTTGTTGGAGGTGACAGAAATAATGGAGGATAATCCATTAAATATTGAGGCTGGTGAATTTGTTTTTATTCGTTCATGGGAATGTGGGTTTCTCTGGCTAGGCCAACTTTTATTGCCCATTCCTGAAGATATTTCAGAGTCAACCACATTGCTGTGGGTCTGGAGTCACATGTAGGTCAGACCGGGTAAGGATGGCAGATTTCCTTCCCTAAAGAGCATTAGTGAACCAGATGGGTTTTAACGACAATCGCCGATGGTTTTATGGTCATCATTAAACTTTTAATTCCAGATTTTTACTAAATTAAAATTCCACCATCTGCCATGGTGGGATTCGAACCCAGGTCCCCAAAGCATTACCCTGAAACTCTGGATTACTAGTCCAGTGACAATACCACAATGCCGTTACCTCCCAATGTTTTGGAAATGGAAGATGAGGAAAAGGGAAAACCCTGTCATGATTCTTGGATGGAGGGGGAAAGGGTAGAGCAGAATTGCCAGAAATGGGGAAGACAAGATCAAGGGTCCTGCTAACCATAGAGGGGGTAATCCTTGGTCAAGGAGAAAGGAGAATATTTCTAAAGTGTTAGCTTGGTAAGTTGCATCTTCGGAACAGATTAAAAATTATTGAGAAACTGGAAGAATACTTAGATAATGTCCCCTGGTTTTAGATTGGCACTGATAGTCTATGTCCTGAAATAAAGACAGAGAATTTCAGGAAGAGTAAAAGATGGATCACGTAAATGTGAAAGGAGGGTGGAAGTTGGAAGAAAAGTTGATGATATTTTCCAGTTCAGGGTGAACTGAAGAGACTTCACTGATACTGTCATCGATGTACCAGAAAAAGAAGTGAGGGGAGGGGCTTGGGTCGGACTGGAACAAGGAATGTTCCACATATCCCACAAAAAGACAGGCAAAGCGAAGGCAATCTTTTATTTCCAAATGTATTTGGAAAAAGTGAGTGGAGTTCAATGGCTAGCCGCTCAGTGTGAGAACAGGTTCAGCCAGGTGAAGGAGGATGGTGGTGGCTGGGAACTGGTAGGGTGTGTGTTTATGGAATACAAGGGGAGCTCTCAGGTTGTCCTGATGGGGGATGAAGGTGTAGACGGACTAGACATCATGATGAAGGTGAGACAGTGAAAATTGTAAATTGTTAAGGTGAAGGAGGGGATCAGCAGAGTCACAGATGTGTGGGAAAAGATGAGACAAGAGGAAAAAAAGTAGAATTGAGATATGAAGACATCAGTTCAGTGGGGTAGGAGGAAGCTGAAAGGAGATTTCTACCGAGAAAGCCCAGTTTGAGTAATCTTGCATCGTAACTTAACATTTGGAGTTCCTGCATCCAGGCTGGATATGAACATCTAAACTCAATTACCACAGAACTTAATATGATTTCTACAGAGGGCAGGAAAAAGAAAAACTGCCTCCTCGTTAATCAAGTGGGATGCATTACACCGCACATTAACACGTCAACTTTCTTTTTTTTAATAAATATTTTTATTCTCCTTTTTCACATTTTCTCCCAAATTTACACTCACCAACAATAAACAATAAGCAGCAACGAATACAATGTCAATTCGCATTACAACAACAACATTCCCATCTTCCCACCAAACCCCCAAGCAGCAGCCTGCATGTTAACAGAAACAAATAACAAAAAGGAATCGGGAATCACCCATAGTCACCATTAACACAAACAGTCCCCCTCCCCCCAACCCTCCCAACCCCTACCCCCTAATGTTCGATGTTATCCAATGCTTGAAAGTGCATAACGAATAATAGCAATGAATTGTAGAACCCCTCCATCCTTCACCTCAGTTCAAACTTAACCTTCTCAAGCGTTAAGAATTCCAACAGGTCCCCCCGCCACGCCAGGGCACAGGGTGGAGAGGTTGATCTCCATCCCAACAGGATCCGCCTTTGGGCGATCAATGAGGCGAAGGCCACAACAATTGCCTCCGCACCCCAACCCCAATTGTTTCAAATCTCGGCTGGCCCGACACCCCAAATATGGCCTCCCGAGGGCCCGGGTCCAGTTTCACGTGCACCATTTTAGAGATTACCTTAAAAACGTCCTTCCAGTAATCCTCTAGCTTTGGACAGGACCAAAACTTATGAACATGATTCGCGACCGCCCCCCCGCAATGTTCACACACATCTTCTACACCCTCAAACAACCTGCTCATCCTCGCCCTTGTAAGGTGTGCTCTATATACCACCTTCAGCTGTATCAGCACCAACCTCGTGCACAAGGTGGAGGAGTTCACTCTCTGGAGCACTTCACACCAGAACACCTCCTCCATACTCACTCCCAACTCTTCTTCCCACTTTGCCTTGATCCCTTCCAGCGGTACTATCTCCTCTTCCAAAATAGCCCCGTAAACTGCCGGAACTACCCCCTTCTCCAGCACCCCTGTCGTAAGCACCTCCAGCAATGTGGAGGCCGGCTCCACCAGGAAGCTCTGTATCTCCATCCTGGCAAAATCTCAAACCTGCTTGTATCTAAACATTTCCCCCTGCTCCAGCCCATACTTTGCTCCCAGCTCCTTCAATCCTGCAAACCGACCCCGAAGAAACAAATATTTTAGTGTTCCTCCCATCTCCGAAAATTTCCGTCCCACTTTCTTGACTCAAATCTGTGGTTCCCCTGAATTGGCATTTCCCTTGACCCTGCCCCCAACCCGAAGTGTTGGCGAAACTGCCTCCAAATTGTCAATGAAGCTATTATTACCGGACTCCCTGAGTATTTCCCCAGGGCCATCGGGACCGGCGCTGTTGCTGCCGCCTTCAATCCCGACCCCCTACACAAACTCTCCTGCATTCTGACCCAGCTCCGTACCTTCTTCACATTCGTCGCCCAGTAATAATACATTAGGTTTGGAAGACCCAAACCCCTGCCTTCCTTCCCCTCTGCAGCAGCACCTTTCTTACTCTGTGTTTATTTATGAGTGTGTTTATGTTTGTGGGCATTAAAGGAAATTTGTGTAAAAGTAAGCATTTTCGTCATGCTGTTTAGTCTCTCCTTTTTTCCATAGTATTTTTATAACCGGTGTTTGTGTGTGATAGTTTGAATTGTGGAGAACCTAACTCACTTGAATAAATTATTTAATTTTAAATCTACCATTGTTGTAGTCTCACCTTCCTTTCACTGTCTGCTCAGGTTGAGTCACAATAATTGCCAGGACATAATTCCATAGTCGTGCAACGAGCGCATCGAACACGCTCACTCAAGAGAGGCTACTGGTTAGGGATAAACAGTGGTCCCTCGTTATCTCTTTCTTGTGAAGTTGCACTAGTGTGGCGCTTCCAGGTGACATTTCACCATCACAGGAGAGAGACTCACACAGGTGTAGGTGGCAGTCAGGGCAACTGAACAAAGAACAAAGAACAAAGAAATGTACAGCACAGGAACAGGCCCTTCGGCCCTCCAGGCCTTGCCGACCATGCTGCCCGACTAGACTACAATCTTCTACACTTCCTGGGTCCGTATCCCTCTATTCCCATCCTATTCATGTATTTGTCAAGATGCCCCGTAAATGTCACTATCGTCCCTGCTTCCACCACCTCCTCCAGTAGCGGGTTCAAGGCACCATTACCCTCTGCGTAAAGAACTTGCCTCGTACATCTACTCTAAACCTTGCCCCTCTCACCTTAAACCTATGCCTCCTAGTAATTGACCCCTCTACCCTGGGGAAAAGCCTCTGACTATCCACTCTGTCTATGCCACTCATAATTTTGTAGACCTCTATCAGGTCGCCCCTCAACCTCCGTCGATCTAGTGAGAACAAACTGAGTTTATTCAACCGCTCCTCATAGCTAATGCCCCCCATACCAGGCAACATTCTGGTAAATCTCTTCTGCACCCTCTCTAAAGCCTCCACATCCTTCTGGTAGTGTGGCGACCAGAATTGAACACTATACTCCATGTGTGGCCTAACTAAGGTTCTATACAGCTGCAACATGACTTGCCAATTCTTATACTCAATGCCCCGGCCAATGAAGGCAAGCATGCTGTATGCCTTCTTGACTACCTTCTCCACCTGTGTTGCCCCTTTCAGTGACCTGTACACCTAGATCTCTCTGACTTTCAATACTCTTGAGGGTTCTACCATTCACTGTATATTCCCTACCTGCATTAAACCTTCCAAAATGCATTACCTCACATTTGTCCGGATTAAACTCCATCTGCCATCTCTCCGCCCAAGTCTCCAAACAAGTCTCCAAACTTACTAATCAGACCAGTTACATTTTCCTCCAAATCATTTATATATACTACAAACAGCAAAGGTCCCAGCACTGATCCCTGTGGAACACCACTGGTCACAGCCCTCCAATTAGAAAAGCATCCTTCCATTGCTACTCTCTGCCTTCTATGACCTTGCCACCTAGCCAGCTCACCCCTGATCCCGTGTGACTTCACCTTTTGTACTAGTCTACCATGAGGGACCTTGTCAAAAGCCTTACTGAAGTCCATAGAGACAACATCCACTGCCCTACCTGCATCAATCATCTTTGTGACCTCCTCGAAAAACTCTATCAACTTAGTGAGACACGACCTCCCCTTCACAAAACCATGCTGCCTCTCACTAATACGCCCATTTGCTTCCAAATGGGAGTAGATCCTGTCTTGAAGAATTCTCTCCAGTATTTTCCCTACCACTGAAGTAAGGTTCACCGGCCTGTAGTTCCCTGGATTAACCTTGCTACCCTTCTTAAACAGAGGAACAACATTGGCTATTCTCCAGTCCTCCGGGACATCACCTGAAGACAGTGAGGATCCAAAGATTTCTGTCAAGGCCTCAGCAATTTCCTCGCCAGCCTCCTTCAGTATTCTGGGGTAGATCCCATCAGGCCCTGGGGACTTATCTACCTTAATATTTTTAAAGACGCCCAACATCTCGTCTTTTTGGATCTCAATGTGACCCAGGCTATCTACACACACTTCTCCAGACTCAAAATCTACCAATTCCTTCTCTTTGGTGAATACTGATGCAAAGTGTTCATTTAGTACCTCGCCCATTTCCTCTGGCTCCACACATAGATTCCCTTACCTATCCTTCAGTGGACCAACCCTTTCCCTGGCTACCCTCTTGCTCCTTGCTTAAGGTCCTTCCTACTTTCCTTATATTCCACGCAGGCTTTGTCTGTTCCCAGCCTTTTAGCCCTGACAAATGCCTCCTTTTTCTTTTTGACGAGGCCTACAATATCTCTCGTTATCCAAGGTTCCCGAAAATTGCCGTATTTATCCTTCTTCCTCACAGGAACATGCCGGTCCTGAATTCCTTTCAACTGACATTTGAAAGCCTCCCACATGTCAGATGTTGATTTGCCCTCAAGCATCCGCCCCCAATCTAGGTTCTTCAGTTCCCGCCTCATATTGTTATAATTAGCCTTCCCCCAATTTAGCACATTCACCCTAGGACCACTGTTATCCTTGTCCACCAGCACTTTAAAACTTACTGAATTGTGGTCACTGTTCCTGAAATGCTCCCCTACTAAAACTTCTACCACCTGGCCGGGCTCATTCCCCAATACCAGGTCCAGTACCGCCCCTTCCCTAGTTGGAGTGGCTACATATTGTTTTAAGAAGCCCTCCTGGATGCTCCTTACAAACTCTGCCCCGTCTATGCCCCTGGCACTAAGTGAGTCCCAGTCAATATTGGGGAAGTTGAAGTCTCCCATCACCACAACCCTGTTGTTTTTACTCTTTTCCAAAATCTGTCTACCTATCTGCTCCTCTATCTCCCGCTGGCTGTTGGGAGGCCTGTAGTATACCCCCAACATTGTGACTGCACCCTTCTTATTCCTGATCTCTACCCATATAGCCTCACTGCCCTCTGAGGTGTCCTCCGTAGTACAGCTGTGACATCCTCACGAACCAATAGCGCAACTCCGCCACCTCTTTTACATCCCCCTCTATCCTGCCTGAAACATCTAAATCCTGAAACGTTTAGCTGCCAATCCTGCCCTTCCCTCAACCAGGCCTCTGTAATGGCAACAACATCATAGTTCCAAGTACTAATCCAAGCTCTAAGTTCATCTGCCTCACCCATAATACTTCTTGCATTAAAACATATGCACTTCAGGCCACCAGACCTGCTGTGTTCAGCAACTTCTCCCTGTCTGCTCTGCCTCAGAGCCACACTGTCCCTATTCCCTAGTTCTCCCTCAATGCTCTCACTTTCTGACCTATTGCTCCCGTGCCCGCCCCCCTAGAATACTAGTTTAAACCCTCCCATGTGACACTCGCAAACCTCGCGGCCAGGATATTTATGCCTCTCCAGTTTAGATGCAACCCGTCCTTCTTATATAGGTCACACCTGCCCCGGAAGAGCTCCCAGTGGTCCAGATAATGGAAACCCTCCCTCCTACACCAGCTGTTTAGCCACTTGTTTAGCTGCTCTATCTTCCTCACTGGCTCGTGGCGCAGGGAATAATCCCGAGATTACAACCCTAGAGGTCCTGTCTTTTAACTTTCTGCCTAGCTCCCTGAACTCCTGCTGCAGGACCTCATGCCCCTTCCTGCCTATGTCGTTAGTACCAATATGTACAACGACCTCTGCCTGTTTGCGCTCCCCCTTCAGGATGCCCTCTACCCGTTCGGAGACATCCTGGACCCTGGCACCAAAGGGGTATGCCTGTTCGAGAGGGGGACAACCACAGGGGATTCCTGCACTGACTGCCTGCCCTTTCTGGTGGTCACCCATTTCTCTGCGTGCACCTTGAGTGCGACCACATTTCTATCACTGCTATCTATGACGCTTTCCGCCACCTGCATGCTCCTAAGTGCATACAATTGCTGCTCCAACCGAATCATGCGGTCTGTGAGGAGCTCCAGTTGGGTGCACTTTCTGCAGATGAAGCCATCCAGGACTCTGGAAGCCACCCGGACCTGCCACATCTCACAGTCAGAGCACTGCACCCCTCTAACTGACATTGCGTCAATTAATTAGTAAATTAGAGTTAAAAGTTTTTTTTTAATTTTTTAAGTTACTGTTAACTATCTGTTTCCTTGCACTAAATTTCTACTATAAATGTGAAAGCTAAATATAGTACTCTCCGATCTCTGGCTTAGATACCCCTCTAAATTATAATTAAGTAATTATGTTTAATTAGTTACCAATGCTTAATTTTTTTAATTTAGTGTAGATTCTCAACCAGCCACTCAGGTCACAGCTTTTCTGTGCTGTCACTTCAGTCCCCCCCCCCCCCCCCCCCCCACACACACACACACAATTTGAAAAGGTAATAAAAGTAAAAATGAGTAAACATCATTTACTTACCTTCTGAGGGTCTCAGATGTTCTCAGGTTCTCTCCCTGCTGATTAAAAGTTACAGGCCAGAAGAAAGAGAGAGAACAAAATAGTAGGGAAAAAGCACCTTCTCCCACTCTTCACCGAATTACCTCACTGCACCAAATTACCAAGTTTCACTCTGTCTGTGTCTCACTCACTCAGGCTGTGTCTCCTTGACCAGCGCAACGCTTACTAAGTGCGCTTTCTGTCTGTCTTTTATACAGACTTTAGGATGACTCAACTACTTAAACTTCAAAGAGAAGAATACAATGTGTACCTTTGTGCCCCTAAACAGGCCTCAGGTGACTGCCAGATAACTGCCTCTCTGGTTTATACCTAACTGGTTTGGCATTAGGGCAATCCAACTGGTTCGGTATAAACAATGAGACTTGTTCCCTCTCTCTTACGAAGCTGTCCCATTGCGACACTACCGGGTTGTGGTTTCAACATCTGCAGGAGAGAGACACTCACAGTTATCTGTGACACCCAATATCAGCCTGTTGTGGAGTAAAGGAAACCCTGTTACAGTGGTTAGCATTGTTGCTTCACAGTGCCAAGGACCTGGGTTCGATTCCCGGCTTGCGTCACTGTCTGTGCGGAATCTGCATGTTCTTCTCGTTTCTGGGTGGGTTTCATGTGGGTACTCTGGTTTTCTTCCACTGTCCAAAGATGTGCAGGTTAGGTGGATTGGCCATTTTAAAAGTCCTTAGTGTCTAAAATGGTTAGGTGGGGTTACTGGGATATGGTGGGGGATATGGTGGAGGGGTGGGCTTAGGTAAGGTGCTCTTTCCAAGGGCTGGTGCAGACCTGATGGGCCAAATGACCTCGTTCTGCACTGTAAATTCTATGATCCGTGACTTCACGGATGCACTTGTGGGCTGTAGCTTGTGGGATGCCACAAAGTCCCCGCTGGAGCCCTGGAATAATCCTGAGACGTAGAAGCACAGGGCTGTAGTGAACTTGATGGCCACCGGAAGTGGGCACCCTCTCCTCCAAGTGGTGCCAAGTCTGCAAGGACATGGCACAAGTGCCACACTATCTCCTTGTTGAGGCGGAGCCTCCAGCGGCACATCTGTTCGAAAGACCTGCCAGGGAAGGACCCAGAGGGAGAAGCCCACGATGGCCCAATATATACAGGGCCATCGCGGGATTCTCCCTCTGGGTCTTCCCTGGCGTGATGGGCAGCTGGGTACACAGGGTACGGTGCAGGGCACTGCCCTTACGTTTTCAACATGGGTAGTGTCATTTAACGTCTGGGATTTGTCATGTGGGAGTACCTTTAAGAAATGGATGTTTAAACAATGTACCTTTAAGAAATGGAGCTTATCATATTACTGAAGTGATGTCAGAGGATGGGGGAAGCATCTACTTTTTGAGTTTCAGTTTGAAAATGCAGCTGGGAGTGTCTGGTTTTTTTGCTGTGAGCTGCAGGAAGAAACACAGAGCTGGCCTGTTGATTTCTGCAATCCAAAGACTATAAATATATTGAATGTAACCTAATGTCCTCCTATTTTTGAAGGTTTGATGTCTTTTGGATGTTTAAAGGAACAGTTTGAAGGATTATTTAGCGTTGTAATCTTTTGGGGTTATCTTTGAAGTAATGGGTGTTAAGATATTCAATGTTTGTTTTAAAAGGTTAACTTGAGTTCATAGAATAAACATTGTTTTGTTTCAAAAACCACTTGTCCATTTCTGCTGTATCACACATAGAGAGTACGCCGTGTGCTTCCCACACCATAATCTATTGAAAGTTGTGGGTCGGTTGAACTCCATGAAACACTTTGGGGTTCTGTAAACCCGGATCCATAACAATTGGGGGCTCGAGGGGGATAAAAGTCTATCGATTGAATTGGCTTAACGGACTTGGACAGTGACGGGTGAGCATATTGTGGTTGCTTTTCAGGTGTGGTATTTTAGTTTAAGTGGGGAGTGTGTTGTGGACAATGGCTCTTTCAAAGGCTCTGGGGTTTTTGGGGGTGGACACGGTAACACGCAATACCTTACGGACAGAGACTAAAAGCAGACTGTTAGATTTGGCAAAAGCATTGCAGTTAACATTGCCTGGCAAATGCGAAAAGATGAGGTACTTACTGAGGTAGATGAGGTACTTGAGATACATTCTGACTCATTAGAAATGGCAAAGCTCCAGTTGCAGATTCAGCAATTTGAACATGAAAAAGAATTAAAGCAGCTTGAATATGCAATGAGAGAAAAAGAAAAGGCGAGAGAAGAAAGAAACAAAGAAAGAGATAGAGAGGACAAAGAAAAGGAGAGAGACGAAAGAAACAAAGAAAGAGATAGAGAGGAAAGGGAAAAAGAGAGAGTTTGAACTTCATAAAATGGCTTTGAAACATGAAAGTCAGTTAAAATTGGCAGTCGCAAAGGGAAACATACAGTTGGATGAGATTGATGAGGATAGTGAGACAGAGCGTCATAGTCGAAGATGTGGTGGGGATCTATTTAAATATGTCCAAGCATTGCCAAGGTTTGATGAGGAGGAGGTAGAAGTCTTTTTCATTTCATTTGAGAAGGTAGCTAAACAAATGAAATGGCCGCAGGACATGTGGGTATTACTGATTCAAACAAAGTTAGTAGTGCTAGTGAAGTGTTTGCACCACTACCGGTGGAGGTATCTTGAACTTATGAGGAGGTGAAAAAAATTCATCTTTGGTGGATATGAGCTAGTGCCTGAAGCTTATAGACAAAGGTTTAGCAATTTGAGGAAAGAATTTGGTCAAACATACATGGAGTTTGAAAGGCTCAATCAGAGTAATTTTGATAGGTGGATAAGGGCTTTGAAAATAGACCAAACGTATGAAGCTCTCAGAGAAATTATACTTTTGGAGGAGTTTAAGAATTCAATTCCTGATGTAGTGAGGACTCATGTGGAAGAGCAGAGGGTTAAAACTACGAGATTAGCAGCGGAAATGGCAGATGATTATGAATTAGTTCATGAATCAAGGCTTGGTTTCCGACATCATTTTCAGCCAGTGAGGGGTAGAAACTGGGGACATGAGAAATACTCAAGTGGTAAAGGTAAAGGTGATCTGATGGGAGATAATAAAGAGAGTGTACCTCAGATTAAAAAAGAAATCCAGGAGGGTAGAAGAAAAATGCAAAGTTTCAAATGTTTTCACTGTAATAAACTAGGCCATGTAAAGTCACAGTGTTGGTGGTTGAAGAAAAGCACTGGGAAGGTTAATGTGGTAAAACAGGATAAGACAGTGGGGTTTGTTAGAATGGTCAAGGAAAGCCCAAGGGAAGCGAAGGAGGTGCAAACGATTGTACAGCCTGTTCAAAAAGTAATTGATAAGAAGGTGCCAGATGTCTTTCAAGAATTTACTTGTGTGGGTAATGTTTACTCATGTGTATCAGGAGGAGCAGATAAAGAAGTCACAATTTTAAGAGATACAGGATCTAGGTAATCTTTAATAGTAAGAGATGAGGAATTATGTACGTTGGGAAGAATGTTGCCAGAAAAGTTGGTAATATGTGGAATTCAGGGTGAGAGGAATAGTTCCATTATATAAGGTAAGGTTGGAAAGTCCAGTGAAGAGTGGTGAAGTGGTAGTAGGAGTGGTGAAGTGGTAGTAGGAGTAATAGAGAGACTATCTTGTCCAGGGATACAGTTTATCTTGGGTAATGATATAGCTGGATCGCTACTGTGGTTGATAAGCCAGTGTAAAATTAGACAACTGAAGTGTTGAAGGATGAATATCATGGGATTTTTCCGGATTGTGTAGTAACAAGGTCGCAAAGTCACAGGTTAAGGCAAGAGGAGAAATCAAAGAGTGAAGATGAAGTGGAAGTGCAATTATCTGAAACGGTTTTTGATCAAATAATTGAAAAAGAACAAGATCAGGTGGAGCAGGAGACGGGTATTTTTTGTTCAGTAAAATTGGCGGAGTTACAACACAGAAATAAAACAGATATGTTAGAAAGCATATACGGATGAGGAATCTGAGAGTATACCAGAGTGTTATTACCGTAAAAGTGATGTCTTGATGAGAAAATGGAGACCTGTACGTATGCAGGCGGATGAAAAGTGGGCAGAAGTTCATCAAGTAGCATTGCCGGTAGGATATAGAAAGGAGGTATTGCGAATGGCACATGAGGTACCAGTGGGAGGTCATTTGGGGATAAGGAAAACTCAAGCTAAAATCCAGAAACATTTTTATTGGCCTTGGAATACATAAAGATGTAGTTAAATTTTGTCAATCATGTCACACATGTCAAGTGATAGGGAAACCTCAAGCAGTGATAAAAGCAGTGCCCTAATACCCATTCCAGCATTTGAGGAACCTTTTACAAGGGTTCTAATTGATTGTGTAGGGCCACTTCCTAAAACAAAAAGTGGGAATCAATATCTTTTGACTATAATGGATGTGTCTACTAGGTTTCCAGAGGCCATTCCAGTACGTAATATTACAGCTAAAAAGACAGTGGAGGAGTGACTTAAATTCTTTACTAGATATCGACGACCCACAGAAATTCATTCGGATCAAGGATCAAATTTTACCTCAAAGTTATTCAAATAAGTTATGGATAACTTAGGAGTAAAACAATTTAAATCAACTGCGTACCATCCAGAATCGCAGTGAGTGTTACAAAGGTGGCATCAGACATTAAAGACATTGTTGAGGGTTTATTGTTACGATTATCCAGAGGATTGGGATAAAGGAATTCCATTCGTACTGTTTGCAATTAGGGATGCACCTAATGAGTCAACCAAATTTAGTCCTTTTGAACTAATTTTTGGTCATGAGGTAAGAGGGCCACTTAAATTGATTAAAGAAAAATTGGTGGGTGAGAAATCAGAAATTACACTATTGGATTATGTGTCAAATTTTAGGGGACGATTAAATCGAGCAGGTGAACTGGCTAGACAACATTTGAAAGTTGCACAAAATGTGATGAAACGGGTAGCGGACAAGAAATCCAAAGTTCGAAGTTTTGTCAGTGGAGATAAAGTTTTAGTGTTGTTACCAGTGGTAGGGGAGCCTTTAAAAGCTAGGTTTTGTGGACAGTATTAGATTGAATGGAAATTAAGTGAGGTGAATTATGTGGTAAAAACACCAGAAAGAAGGAAGACTCACCGAGTGTGTCATGTGAATATGCTTAAAAAGTACTTTGAAAGGGAAGGAGAGAAAAAGGAGGTTTTAATGATTCTAACTCAAAGTGACAAACCAAATACAGATGACTGTGAATTTTACATACCTCAAATTAAATTGGAAAATGAGGATGTTCTTAAAACTTGGGATGAATTGTTAAGTTACCTTCCAGAGGAAAAACAAACTGACATCAAAGAGTTATTGATATCACATGGGCAAGTTTGTAGAGATAAATTGGGAAGTACTAAAATGGCTATACATGATGTAGATGTGGGAAATGCTGTTCCTATCAAACAACATCCATCTCGACTTCTCCTTTAAAATTGGCACAGGTTAACGAAGAGATTGAGAGTATGCTTAAAAATGGCATAACTGAAGTGGGTTGCGGCCAATGGAACTCACCTATAGTGATGGTACCTAAACCAGATGGTACCCAACGGTTATGTGTGGACTATAAAAAGGTGAATGCAGTTACAAGAACGGACTCTTATCCTAGCCCACGTTTGGAGGATTGCATTGAGAAAGTGGGACAATTCGCTTTTATTTCCAAATTGGATTTACTGAAAGGTTACTGGCAGGTACCTTTATCCGAAAGGGCGAAGGAGATTTCAGCTTTTGTGACTCCATATGGGATAAACCAATTCAAAGTTATGCCATTTGGCATGAAAAACGCCCCAGCCACATTTCATATTTCAACGGTTAACTAATACAGTTGTTTTGGGATTACCCAATTGTGCGATATATATCACCGATATGTTAGTTTTCAGCCAGACATGGAAAGAACATTTAAAGCATCTTATGGAGTTATTCAATTGACTTCAGGAGGCGGGTTTGGTGATAAACCTAGCCAAAAGTGAATTTGGAAAAGCCCAAGTCACTTTCCTTGGCCATAAAATCGGACAGGGTCGAATGGTCACACGGGATGTGAAAACAAAAGTTATTGGGGAGTTTCCGATACCCTCGCCACGACGGGAAATAATGCGATTTCTTGGTATGAGTGGATTTTACCGGAAATCTGTACCAAATTTTAGCAGTGTGGTCGCTCCACTGACGGACTTGCTCAAGAAGCGTAACAATTCCAGTGGACAGCGGAGTGTCAACAGGCATTTGACGGCCCGAAGGTGGTGTTAACCACTGCTCCTGTGTTAGTCATCCCAAATTATACCAAACCATTCAAAGTGGCTGTGGATGCGAGCGATTTGGGCGTAGGTGTGGTGCTTCTACAAGACGATGACGAAGGGCTAGAGCGGCCTGTTGATTATTTTTCAAAGAAATTGAATTCTCACCAGAAAAACTATTCCATGATTGAGAAGGAGACTTTGTGTTTGGTGCTGGCTTTGCAACATTTTCACATTTATATGACCAGCAATCCGTCTGACACCATTATATGTACTGATCATAATCCATTGACGTTTTTGGAGTGATTCCGGAATAACAATGCCAGACTGTTTCGCTGGAGTTTATTGTTACAGCCATTTCATTTAAAAATAGTACATGTGGCAGGATGGGAAAACGTGATAGCTGATGCTTTGTCACGAATGTGATGAACGGAAGGATTTTGGTTGGATGAAGAAAAACAGGAAAACAAAATGGACTATATTATTATACCTATTTGCGTGTGTTGTTTTATTTTGAACCTGTAAAGTGCTTTTACTGTGTGCATTTCTCAATTGGTGGTGCAAAGGTGAAAAATGAAACCATCTTGAAGTTGATGTTTTATTTTTTGTTTCTTGGGGGGAGGTGTCATGTGAGAGTACCTTTAAGAAATGGATGTTCAAGCAATGTGGCTTTAAGAAATGGAGCTGATCATATTACTGAAGTGATGTCAGAGGGTGAGGGGAGCTGAGCTAATTTATGCTTTTTGAGTTTCAGTTTGAGAACGCAGCTGGGAGTGTCTGTTATTTTTGATGTGAGCTGCAGGAAGAAACACAGAGCTGGTCTGTTGATTTCTGCAATCCAAAGACTATAAATATACTGAATGTAACCTAATTTGCTCCTATTTGTGAAGGTTTGAAGTCTTTTGGATGTTTAAAGGAACAGTTTGAAGGATTATTTAGTGTTGTAGTCTTTTCGGGTTATCTTAGAAGTAATGGGTATAAAGATATTCAATGTTTGTTTTAAAAGGTTAACTTGAGTTCGTAGAATAAACATTGTTTTGTTTTAAAAACCACTTGTCCATTTCTGCTGTATCACACCTGAGAGTACGCCGTGTGCTTCTCACACCACAATCTATTGAAAGTTGTGGGTCGGTTGAACTCCACTTTGGGATTCTGTAAACCCGGACCCATAACAGATTTTAGACGTATCTCATTGTAAACATACACTGTTTATAGTTTGTCGTGGAGTTTTATTATAAACATTTCAGAGTATAAGAACAAAGTTACAGAGTTTTTACAATATAAATCTGCTAACAGTCCTTTTTTATCTGTCAACATTGTCTCCATTAAAATAAAGAAACATGGAATTCCAAAAGGATCTCTAAATGGGTGTTTCTCTGGTTGGCAATCAATAGCTAGTGGTGTCCCTCAGGGATCAGTGTTGGGCCTACAATTGTTCACAATTTACATAGATGATTTGGAGTTGGGGACCAAGGGCAATGTGTCAAGTTTGCAGATGACACTAAGATGAGTGGTAAAGCAAAAAGTGCAGAGGGTACCGGATGTCTGCAGAGGGATGTGGATAGGTTAAGTGAATGGGCTAGGGTCTGGCAGATGGAATACAATGTTGACAAATGTGAGGTTATCCATTTTTGTAGGAATAACAGCAAAAGGGATCATTATTTAAATGATAAAATATTAAAACATGCTGCTGTGCAGAGAGACCTGGGTGTGCTAGTGCATGAGTCACAAAAAGTTGGTTTTCAGGTGCAACAGGTGATTAAGAAGGCAAATGGAATTTTGTCCTTCATTGCTAGAGGGATGGAGTTTAAGACTAGGGAGGTTATGCTGTATATATGAATAGAAAGTTACTATTGAGATTGTCTATTCTATTTAATTTTTGTGCCTCAAGAAGTTATATGGTTGGACAGAAAGTTACTTAATTGGTTCTATTCTGTTATCTTGTTTATGGCCTCTTAGGTTCGGCTATAGGTACAGTTGAAATTAAGTAATTAAAAGGGTTTATGATCTGTCAAATCAAGGATTCCTTAATTTAGGCTCTTTGCATGTTCGTGGCAAATACATTAGTCTAAGGTCTTTTTCCAAGTGTCCAATGAATTCTAGAAAGATACTCGCAGTGATTTTACTCTACTTGGGTTGAACACACTGTGCATTAATTTTAAATTCCTGATTCTTATAAGCTTCTTTATTTTAACCTGAATTAATCCTGTGGTCAGTTTGATATTCACCACACAATTATTCGGTTACACTACAATTGACTCTATACTATTGGATTACACTGCATTGAATCTATATTATTGGATTACATGGCATTGAACCCATACTATTGGATAACACTGCAATTGACTCTATATTGGATTACACTGCAATTGACTGTATAATATTGAATTACACTGCAGTTGACTCTATACTATTTGATTACACTCCAATTAACTTTACACTGTTGGGTTACACGGCGATTGGCTCTATACTATTGGATTACATTGCAATTAACTCTGCACTATTGGATTACACTGCGATTAGCTCGATATTATTAGATTATTCTGCAATTGACACTATATTATTGGATTACACTGATTAGCTCTGTACTATTGGATTACACTGCAATTGATGAGACACATTGGATGAGACTGAGACTGCAATTGAGTCTATACTATTTGATTACACCGCAATTAACTCTATATTATTTTATTACACTGTAATTAACATTATACTGTTGGGTTACACTGCGATTAGGTCTATACTATTGGATTACATTGCAATTAACTCTATACTATTTGATTATACTGCAATTAACATTATACTGTTGGGTTACACTACGATTAGGTCTATTCTATTGGATTATACTGCAATTAACTCTATACTATTGAACTATTCTACAATTATCACCACACCATTAGATTACCCTGGAATTGACTATATATTATTGGATTACACTTCAATTAACTCAATACTATTGGATTAACCCTTGGACCTAACCTTCACACCTTTGGACACTACGGGGCAATTTAGCATAGCCAATCCACCTAACCTGCACATCTTTGAACTATGGTAGAACACTGGAGGACAGGTGGAGAATGTGCAAACTCCACACAGCCAGTCACACAAGGCTGGAATTTAACCCAGGTCGCTGACGCTGTAAGGTAGCAGTCCAACCACTGTGCCACCATGCCACCCCTGATACAAATGCAGATAAATGTACAACAATACAATGATTATTTATGATTGTTTCATGGTCTTTTTGGCAGGCTTGTAGTTTATTAGATGATCTGATGTTTTAGTTGAAGTGAAGGTTTTGTAAAGCAACAAATTATCAGTTCACAGTGAGGCTTCTTGTAGTTGCATTTCTAACAGCTTGGTTCCCAGATGAACCTGTAGTTGGAGTAGGTTTAGGGGGCGCAGGAGAGTGGGTGCAGTCCTTCTTCCACTTTCAAGATTTTGCTGGTTACTACCTCATCTGCTCAGGTGAAATGCAGTTCGTTCAAAGGCTTTCTAATGGAACACCATCTCTGCAGTACAGATTCTTGCTGTTATTTTAAAAGGAGATAAAATGGCATTCTTGTCAAGTGATTTATACAAGTTCAGTGACCTTTTTCCAAAAATAGGTAGGGTGTTGATTACACATCCTGTGTTGTCATTTGACACTTCGAGGTGTACCCAACCAACATTTCGATGAAGGAAATGATCATAATATAATCCATGATTGATGACATTCATTAACATTTATTTAACACACATTGAGTTTTGATGTTTCTTTTTTCAATCATAGAACAGAATTACAAGTTTGCTGGAATGTTTGGTTCTTTTGTTGCTGGTCAATCCATAAACAAAGGGACATGTGAAATTGCTGCAATTCTTAAATTTAGCCCCTTTTCTTCCAGCGACTTGAGCACAGACAATAGATCGATACACAGCACACAGCTACAATATTGGAAATGCTGTTCTTTGAGTGAAGAGTTAAACTGAGATCTGTTAATTTCTTCATCTAGATATAAAATATCCACAGAAGAGTAGAAGAGTTTCTGCAATGACCTGGGCAACATGTTTCATTTGTCATGTGAGAGTACCTTTAAGACATGGATGTTAAGCAATGTACCTTTAAGAAAACAGTGATGTCAGAGAGTGGGTGGAGCTGAGGTCAGGTCAGCCATTTTGCAGTTTAGTTTTGCAGTTGGGAGGAAAAGAGCTGGGTGTGTGACCGTGCTTTGCAGTGAGCTGGATCTCTGCCATGAAAGACTATCTATGGATCATTTGGGTGATTTAAACTTATAATAGTGAAGCCTTTAACCTGATGTGATTTTGTTTAAAGGTGTTAAGTCTCTTGGAAGTTTGAAGGAACATTTTAAGGAATTATTTACTGTTGCAATACTATCTGAGTTATCGTTGAAGCAAGGGATGTTAAGAGATCCAATGTTTATTTAAGATGTTAAGTTGTGTTCATGGAATAAACATTGTTTTGTGTTTAAAAACCCACGTGTCTGTGGTGGTATGTATTAGGGGTATTAAGGTACCCTGTGATGCCGAGAGGCTATTGGTGGATAGAAGCTGGGTCCCGATTGGATCAGCCGCCTGCTGGCTCCACCCAGTAAGGCGGAGTATAAGAGCCCGGGTTCTCCCAGCAGCCGCATTCTGTAACTGTGCTGCTGGGGAACAAGTCTGCTTAATAAAGCCATCGTTCAACTCCTTCTCATCCCGTCTCATGAGTGATTGATTATGCTACAGTGTCCATAATTGTAATCCCACACCTAGGGGACAAGCAGTGTGCTAGGAAAAGCAACAAATACATTAAAGGGAGAGGTTGGTTGAACTCCATGATACATTTTGGGGTTCTGAAAACACCTCACCCATAACACATTCAATTAACATCAGTATAATGGCAGCACGGCAGCACACGTGGCTAGCACTGTGGCTTCACAGCGCCAGGGTCCCAGGTTCGATTCCCCGCTGGGTCACTGTCTGTGCGGAGTCTGCACGTTCTCCCCGTGTGTGCGTGGGTTTCCTTCGGGTGCTCCGGTTTCCTCCCACAGTCCAAAGACGTGCAGGTTAGGTGGATTGGCCATGCTAAATTGCCCTTAGTGTCCAAAAAGGTTAGGAGGGATTATTGGGTTATGCGGATAGGGTGGAAGTGAGGGTTTAAGTGGGTCAGTGCGACTCGATGGGCCGAATGGCCTCTTTCTGCACTGTATGTTCTATGTATCTATGTATAACAAAAATAATTAACAGATTACTCATCTCAGTTGTTTTGTGGAATCTTGCTCTGCACAAATTGGTTGCCATGGTAATCTACAACAGTACAATTTCTTCAAATATTATTCATTAGTTGTGGACCTACTTGCATTGTTTGGGGGATGCAGAAGATACCAACACAACACAAGATTTGTTTTCTTTATTCGCTTTTTTATTTATTATAGGAGTTCAATGTCCGGATGTATAACTGCCGACCATTTTAGTGAGACCCAAATGCAACCTGCACCACTCTCTTTGCATTCTCTGTAAGATCATTCAGTGCATCTTTCAGAAAATTGATAATTGTTGGAGCTGATGATATTGCTCCAATGATGGACCCAATGATTGGGATACAACGGATCACGTCAGTAAATATCGTATAGAAAGTGGCTTTCACCATCATTCTTTCCACAGTTTGTTCATTTATTTCACCCATAAATGGAGATTTCGCCACAGCTTTCAGATTTCCCATAGGCTTTCCTACTGTGTCGGCCAGTCTTTGAAGAGAGGCATCATCCAGACCCAGATGATTACGGAAATGTATTATTGCATATGTCAGCAGCTTGACATCACAAGAAAATGACAAACCAGGAACTGGCACTGCTCCCACTATTCCAGAAATTATGGCAATTATCCCGATTAGAGCCAAGAGATGGACTCTTTTCTTCTCTATAATCTCCATTGTTGTGTTTTGAAGCGACAGCAAAAAAATGTGTTTCTTTAGATCATCAAGACCATCTTCGAGGGCTTCCTTTAATGCTGGAAAATCATACTCATTCAGTTTAAAGTTTGATATGAGGAAAACATCAGCTGATGAAATCCCTGCCTTTTCCAAATTATCCACACAGTCATTTCTGATCTTGCCCAGTTCTTCATCTGTGTTAAACTCTTCATCTTCCATTTGAAGAGCACGGAGATCATTATCAATTTTAGATCGAACAAAGTAGAATTTCTTCCCCAGTTCTTTCATCGCTTCGGCGAGGCTTGCATCATTTTCTCTGAATCGACAGTCTGAGATAACGATGAAGAAATCATATTTATTCAAGTTCATTTCCTGAAGATACGCACCTGCTGGGAAGTTGGTTGTCCCTATTCCTGGCAGGTCCCAGAAGCAAACAGTCGGCATGTTGGGATGTGGGTACGGGGTTGGTTTCATTGTGGTTTCTGTGGTACCAGTTTTAGCTGCTCCCTTATCCTTTCTCCGGAGTCCTCTCATAGTATTGATGAAGGTCGATTTCCCTCCACCTGACTCCCCTGTCACTGCAATGTGCAGCTCTGTATTCTGCAGCTCTTGTAACTTCTTCCGTATCAGAGACACAACAGCCTCCAGCCCACCCACTTCATAAGTGGACTTTAAGTTATTGAGCTCTTCCTGAGTGAAGAATTGAGGGTTTGAAGACTGAGCCATTGGATCACTGTGGAAGAGAATTAATATTTAACACACAATTTCCACAATCTGTGTCTGCCTTTATTCAAAGATGTTACAATCTATATTTACTGATTTCAAACAGAAATTACAGGGGCTGAACCAATTCACTCACAGCTACTTAAAGACTCATTGAGCTGAAAAACAAGGGCAGTTGTCACTATGTAACTTGATGATCTCTCTATCCCCACCTTTTATTCTTGTTTTCAGTACTTCTGGGGCAAGTATTGCAAAGAAACTACAGATATTTGAATTATTACATTGAGTTATTTGTATTGAGTTATTGAGAGGTTGAATAAACTTGGTTTGTTCTCACTGGAACAAAGGAGGTTGGCAGAAAGTTAAAAAAAAACAGCACCTCTAGGGATTACTCCCTGTGCCACGTGGCAGTGTGGCGAGAAATGGGAAGATATAGCAGCTAAACACGTGGCTAAACAGCTGGTGTAGGAGGGAGGGTTTCAGTTATCTGGACCATGGGAGCTCCTGTATAAGAAGGACGCATTGCATCTAAACTGGAGAGGCATAAATAACCTGACTGCGAGGTTTGCTAGTGTCACACGGGAGGGTTTAAACTAGTGTGGCAGGGGGTTGGGTACCGGAGCAATAGGTCAGAAGGTGAAAAAATTGAGGGAGAACTAGGGAACAGGGCCAGTATGGCTCTGAGGAAGAGCAGACAGGGAGATGTTGCTGAAAACAGTGGGACTAGTGGCTATGTTTTGATGCAAGATGTATAACAGGTAAGGCAGATGAACTGAAGAGATTGGAATGGTGCTTGGAACTATGATATTGTTGCATTACAGAGACCTGGTTGAGGGAAGGACAGGATTGGAAGCTAAACGTTCCAGGATTTAGATGTTTCAGGTGGGATAGAGGGGGGTGTAAAAGAGTTGGAGGAGCTGCGCGACTGGTTAGGGAGAATATCACAGCTGTACTGCAGGAAGACACCTCCGAGGGCAGCGAGGCTATATGGGTAGAGATCAGGAATAAGAAGGGTGCAGTCACAATGTTGGGGGTTTACTACAGGCCACCCTGTACAGCCAGCGGGAGACAGAGGAGCAGATGGGTAGACAGATTTTGGAAAGGAGTAAAAGCAACAGGGTTGTGATGGGAGGCTAACTTCCCCAATATTGACTGGGACTCACTTAGCGCTAGGGGCTTGGACGGGGCAGAATTTGTATGGAGCATCCAGGAGGGCTTCTTACAACAATATGTCGATAGTCCAACTAGGGAAGCTGTACTGGGCCTGGTATTGGGGAATGAGCCTGGCCAGGTGGTAGAAGTTTCAGGAGGGGAGCATTTCGGCAGGAATCTGTAATTGATGGGATCTTAACCTGTCGAACTACGCCAAGTTTGGGGGAAGCTTAGTTGATGAATCAAAGTCCTGGCGCAATACGACAAGTTGTAAGATTTGTAATATTTCTGGACTATGCCAAGTTGTTCGATTCCTTGTATTATTCGACTGTGTACAGTTGAAGGAATTTATATCATCTCTGCTATTTGGTTATCAGTAGCACTTTGCGAATACTGGAACTCAGCAGAAATTTCAGTTAAAATTTCTCAGGTGCCAAAAAGAATTGTTTTATTTGTAGTCGCTTGATTACAATTTGAAAGTCATTTAAAAGGCAATTCGTAGACAATTCGAAGCTTTCAGAGAATTACAGACATTATCTTTTTTTGCTTAGACAGACAGCTCGAAAGTAACTTTTAAAAGGTCAAAGTCTGGCAATGAAACATGAAGTGAGAGAGAAAGCTAATCTTCAGCAAAACTAAAACTCAAAGTCAAAAGTGGACTAATATCACTGACACAGACTGGTAGACTGCCAGAACCCCCAAAAGACATCTCTAAAATGGAGATTATTAAGGACAAAACTGACTAAATTAACAGAAAGACAACACAAAGACAACACACACACAACACATGAGACAACACTAAAATGGCGGGCGGAAACTTTTCAGTTATACACTTTCATATCTGTCTTAAGTCATCTAATCACACCCCAGTATAATCCTAATTGGTTTGGGTTAGACTCAAACACATTTGATTTGATGGCAAGCCGTCCATCTTCAATGTGCAACATCAGCTTTTTAATTGTTTCATGTCTACATGTTATGGAATGTGATATTCTGCTAATCTTTAAGCTGGCTTGGCTAATGTAACAATTGAGACTTCATATCGAGAAACATTGAGTAATATATATATGATTCAATGCTCTTACAAACTGCATTGGACTCTTGCCACCTTGTTGCCTTGGAACTCAGTCCTTCGCCTTGACAATTAGCACAAGCAGTGTCAAATTGTTTTGCAACTGTGCTGTTTTAATGTCACACTGTCTTTGAAAATATGCATTTGCCAGAACAACGGACTTCAGTAAAAGTGAATTATGCTGTATAAATGGGTATTTAAAACTGGGGCCTAATATTTATGCTTAAACAGCTATCTTTTACCTATACTAGTTGTATTCGAAATACAGCCTGGTATTGGGGAATGAGCCTGGCCAGGTGGTAGAAGTTTCAGGAGGGGAGCATTTCGGCAACAGTGACCACAATTCAGTAAGTTTTAAAGTGCTACTGGACAAGGATAAGAGTGGTCCAAGGATGAATGTGCTAAATTGGGGGAAGGCTAATTATAACAATATTAGGCAGGACCTGAGGAATCTAGATTGGGGTTGGATGTTTGAGGGTAAATCAACATCTGACATGTGGGAGGCTTTCAAATGTCAGTTGAAAGGACTTCTGGACCGGCATGTTCCTGTGAGGATGAAGGATAAATACGGCAAATTTCAGGAACCTTGAATAACGAGACATATTGTAGGCCTCGTCAAAAAGTAAAAGGAGGCATTTGTCAGGGCTAGAAGGCTGGGAACAGACGAAGTCTGTGTGGAATATAAGGAAATGTGAGGTAATGCATTTTGGAAGGTCTAATGCAGGTGGGGAATATACGGTGAATGGTAGAACCCTCAAGAGTATTGACAGTCAGAGAGATCTAGGTGTACAGGTCCACAGGTCACTGAAAGGGGCAACACAGGTGGAGAAGGTAGTAAAGAAGGCATACGGCATGATTGCCTTCAATGGCCGGGGCATTGAGTATAAGAATTGGCAAGTCATGTTGCAGCTGTATAGAACCGTAGTTAGGCCACACTTGGAGTATAGTGTTCAATTCAGGTCGCCACACTATCAGAAGGATGTGGAGGCTTTAGAGAGGGTGCAGAAGAGATTTACTAGGATGTTGCCTGGTATGGAGTGCATTAGCTATGAGCAGAGGTTGAATAAACTTGGTTTATTCTCACTGGAACGACGGAGGTTGAGGGGCAACCTGATAGAGATCTACAAATGAGGGGCATAGACAGGGTGGATAGTCAGAGACTTTTTCCCAGAGTACAGGGGTCAATTACTAGGGGGCATAGGTTTAAGCTGTGAGGGACAAGGTTTAGAGGAGATGCACGAGGCAAGTTTTTTTACACAGGGTAGTGGGTGCCTGGAACTCGCTGCCAGAGGAGGTAGTGGAAGCAGGGACGATAGTGAGGTTTAAGGGGCATCTTGACAAATACATGAATACGATGGAAATAGTGGGATACAGACCCTGAAAGTGCAGAAGATGTTAGTTTAGACGGGCAGCATGGTCGGTGCAGGCTTGGAGGGCTGAAGGACCTGTTCATGTGCTGTACTTTTCTTTGTTCTTTGAATTAAAACAGAATGTGCACCTCCATTGGTCAGAATCCTTCATTTTGGAGATTAAGGGCTGGATCTCCACTTTTGAGGCTATGTCTGGAGCATGTGTCTAGTCTTACAGCCAAAATGTCGGGGCCGCTCCCGCACTGATGCTCCGCCCGGTGGGGGGGCTAGCAGCCGCATCACGTCAAGCCCCCGGCTTTACCTGCAGATACGGACAGAATTGCCGGGTCTGTGGTCACGCATGCGCACGGCGGAAACCTGCAGCGGTCGCGCCATACAACATGGCGAGGGCCGCACATGGACATGGACCCGTCCTGCCAGATTATAGTGGCCCCCCCTCTAACCCCCCTCACCACCCCCACCAGTCCCCCCCCCAGCGCCCGCCGAAGCCCCCCCGGCCAGCGGAATGGCTTCCCCCCCTGACTGGCAGCGCTGGACACAGTCCGCAGGCGCTATGCGAGATCCGTGAAAACTGAGGACCCGCGACCGATGCCGTCGGGAAGTCGGCCCATCGGGGGCGGAGCATCGAGGAGGTGACGTCCTGAGGTCGCCCCAGTGGCGTGCGGCGTACTCAGTGATGCCACCATTTTTCAGGAGGCGGAGCCCACGATTTAAGCATAAAAACGGATTCTCCTGCCAATTGCCGAACGTGATTTTGCCGTCGGCACTCGAGAATGCAGCCCTAAATGTTGACGCCGGGACTGAATTGCATGTGTTTCGCGTTCCCGTTGGGAGCACTATGTGTGGATCAATTCAGGACATGCTAATGGGCCACCACTCTGCTCATGTGAATCTTGAGCAATTCTCATTTGCACTGGCGTCAGATTCGCTGGAACCAGAATTGGCACTAGAGAGCTTGACAAGCTGGAGTTGTGTATAAGCACTCCACTCCCCACACACACACATTCCAGCCAAGAAGATGACTCCAAGGGAAGCAGCAGCACATCTCACCGATTTGGAGCTTGATACCATGTTGGACGTGGTGGAGGAGAGTCGGGACAACCTCTTCCCCAAGGTGGGCAGGAGTCTCCCACCCAAGGTGGCCAACCGGGCCTTGGTGGAGGTGGACGAGGTGGCTAGTGCTGTGAACCTCACCATGTAGTCTGGTACGCAATGTCGCAAGGAGATGAACAACCCCTCAGGTGAGCCACCACCCCTGGCATCACTCCTGTCCCTCACATCACACCCCACTCCCCTAGAGGCCAATCAAAACCCACCTGCATGTCCCTCACATCCCACCACACACCAAATCCCAACATCTATACTGTCCTCTTTGGCCAGGTGCCTTGCGCACACATTCCACTACAGGTGACCACCCCCGATTATAACTCGCCTCCATGCATCGTGTCCTTTTTTTACCCGCAGGACAAGGCGGCCCATTATAGAAGGGAGTGGGAGAAGACTGGAGGGGGGAGTACCAGACCTCAGGTCTCTCACCCCTGCTGAGCAGAGGGCGATGGAATTATCCAGGGAGGTGCAAGAGAGGGCTATCTCCGAGGCGGAGGTTCACATGCGACAACTGAGTCCCGAATGCAAAATGATGCCCCGATAGCAAACGAGTCACCCCTCTCACCTCAACACTCCGTCCAAAGATCTCAACATATATCTTGTCTTTTGTCTTACAGGATCAGCATCATGCCAGTCTGTCTTGGGTGCCTTGCCTCCAGCTACAACCCCAACATACCCAAATACCGGTCCACATGGACATTGCTGCAATACTCCAGAGCTTGGCCCAGTTCCAAAAGGTCATGGCTGAGGGCGCCAAGAGCATTGGCCGGGTGCTGACTGATCTGGGCCAGTCACACAGGGACATGATCACGTCAGTGAGGGGCATGACTCACTTGCTGAAGGCCGTGCCCAGTCTCAGTGCCCCATGATTGAGGGCAGCAGGCCTCCAGGATTAGCAATACCAGGGTTAAAATGGAGCCTCCGGAGCTCAATCTGTCTTCACTTCTGTCCCATGGAGTAGCCCAGGGCCATCGAGCATCCTGAGGGTGGAGGAAATGATGGGGCCCATGCTGGTGCCACCCACAGCGCCTCTGAACCCCCTCCACCTGACAATGGGGCATCTGACGGGCAGTGGGCAGAACAGGGTGGCACCTCATCACCTGTTGCACCAGAAAGTCAGCTGGGCCCATCCAGGTCCACGCCGTCCAGAGGACGTCCGCCAAAGACATCTCAGGTCAGCGGGCGAGATATGCAGCAGGCAGCCTCCACATCTCACGTGCTGTCTGGGGTCACACCTCGAAGAAGAAGTAGGCCACGTAAAATAACAAAGACAGTAGTTAAGTTGGCACGCGTGCAGCACATAGGTTAGTGGTAGGGGTCAAGGCACAACAATTATATATAGTCACGATTAAACACCAATTTACCAACATTCTGACCTGTTTCAATCCTCTGTATGAAGGGTGTGAGGGATGGGCTGAGTTTGGTCGAGAGGGTGTTGCGGTTGGGGTTGTGGGAGGTTGGTTGTGTGGGTGTTGGAGGATGAAACGAGGCAGGGTCCACAGGACAACTGAACGTTCCACTTGGGATCATCCCTCAGAGCATCAGGGAACAAGGCCAGAAATGTGTAGCCATCTTAGGACAGCTTACCCAGTGGGTGACCCATCACCGCTCACTGTCTCCACAACTGCGGCAGTGCCTCCAACCAACCCCCCCCCCCCCCCCCCCCCACCCCTTCCCCCCAACCCCACCCAATGCCTACCACCACCCGGATGAATAGAAGAATATAAGGGTTCATAGAACATAGAACATACAGTGAAAAAGGAGGCCATTCGGCCTATCGAGTCTGCACAGATCCACTTCCACCCTATCCCCGTAACCCAATAACCCCTCCTAACATTTTTGGTCACTAAGGGCAATTTATCATGGCCAATCTACCTAATCTGCGCGTCTTTAGACTGTGGGAGGAAACCGGAGCACCCCGAGGAAACCCACGCAGACACGGGGAGAACGTGCAGACTCCGCACAGTGACCCAGCGGGGAATCGAACCTGGGACCCTGGAACTGTGAAGCCACAGTGCTATCAACTGTGGTTCATGAGATGGATTGGTCAACAATGATGAGGAGCACCAGAGCTCATCTCACATCGAGTCATCATTATCCTCTATCCTGTGAAAAAGACCCAATGATACTGCCTACCCAGGTCCAATAAACCTTGGGAGACTGGGGTGGTGGGATGGAGTGAAGGAAGGAGGGAGAGAGAATGATGCGAGTGGCTATGGGGAAGGGGGAACCACTTGGAAGGGAGTGTGGAGGTGGGGGGAGGGGGGAAAGAACATGGGGTGGTGGAGCAGCTGCTGGTCAGGTTTTCCAGTCAGCAAATCTGGAGGTGATGAGGTTGCCCGTGTGTGGCGGTCCTGGAGCACACGTTAGGTGGCCTGTCATGCCAGCCGAGGCTCAATGCCCAGCTTTTCCTGGCCATCCTCCTCATCAGAGGAGGACTGGCATTCTTCCCCGTCCTCCAGCATGTTTGCCCCCTCCTGCTTCGCCCCCTACTGTGCAATGTTGTGGAGGACACAGCATGCCAGCATGATGTTAGAGATCTTTCTGGGGATTCATTGAAGTGCGCCAACAGAGTGATCCAGGCATTGGAAGCGCATCTTGAGGTTGCCAATGCACCACTCAATGACGCTCGTGTTTGCTGCATGGGTGATATTATAGCGATTCACCGTGTCAGCCTGGGCCTCCAGACAGGCGTCATTAGCCAAGACCTTAGCAGGTAACCCTTGTCGCCCAAGAGCCAACCCCTTGCCTGCGGGAGCCCCTCCAAGCTGACGGGAACCGACGAGTGTGCCAGGGTGCATGCATTGTGCACACTGCCTGAGTATCAGGCACAGACGTGCATGATGTGCAGCTAGTGGTCACAAACCAACTGCACATTTAGGGAGTGAAAACCCTTCTGATTGTCAAAGGTACCCCCTAATGAACCGGTGCTCGTAGGGGGACATGTGTGCCATCGATCACCCCCTGGACCAGGGCAATGCCAGTGCTGATGGCAAATCCTGCTTGCCAGGCATCCTGGTGTGCCTGGTCTAGACTATATTGTCTGCTGCCCAAGAGCATAGGGCATCCTATTGCATGGATGCACCCATGTACGGATGTGTGAGAGATCCCAGACATCCCTCTGCTCGGCCCCTGGAAAGTCTGAGGCATAGAAGCTCAGGGCACCTGTCACGGCCTCTGTGAGCGGGTATCCTCCTCAAAACCCCCGCAGTGCCAGGTGTGCCATCATCTGGCACAGGTTGTGCATGGTCTCCTTGGTTAGCCGAAGTCTTTGGCGGCACAGGTGGTCTGGCATCTCCTCAAAGATCAGTCGTTGATGGTATACACATGGTCTGATGTGGCTCCTCTTTCTCGGCCTGTTGGAAGGCCAGCACTGGAGTCTCGCTGGCTGGACCCTGCTCTTCTGGGGCAGACTCCTCTTGTGCAAGGTCCTCCCTGAGCAGGCCCTGTACCACCAGCCTCCGTGCATCCACCACAGCAGCTGTGGCCAGGTAGATAGTGAGCATTGCTTTTTTTTAATGAATGTTTTTTATTGGGGCATTGCTGGCTGTATTCCAAAATTCTTTCTCTGCAGGTGGGGAAAGGAGAAGATATGTAAGCAAGATGAGTATTCCCTCCCCTATTCAAATCCAACAGGCTGCATGGTGACCCTGGGTTGCACTTCAGCTCCACCCTCCACATGTGCCTCCCAAACCCATTCCCACCTCTCAGCCTTTACACCTGATATGTCGCCTTCCACACTGTACCCGTGCTCCCATCAGTGAGAGGTACCGGGGAGCCTTTATCCTCACCACCCATACTTGTAAACAGGGTACACGTAGCTGCCGCAACATGTCAGCGATAGGCTCTGTGACCCAAGTCCTATTTCTCCAGTGGTGTCTACTGTGGGCATATTCATTGCGTGGGATGTGTGCTATCCCACCAACAGGGTGGCACCTGGTTCTGCGGTGGAGAGGGTCCACTGTTTGTCACCAATCGCCTCCATGCTTAGAGGCTTTTGTGTTGGCAGGTCCAACAGATGGGGGTGAGGCAAGGAAGTGGTCATCTGCTGAGAGCTAGCTGCAGTCTGATGTGGGTGCTAAGTGTGACACACATATTGTGCCAACTAGTCCAGGGGCAGGATGGATGGGCGCAGGAGCAGGTGGACAGGCAGGGATTAGAGACAGCTGGTGGTCCTGGGACGTGTGTTGGCTGATAGTGTCACTGGTGAGACCTCTGCCCTGAGAGGGCAGTGTGCCAGGGAGGGTGCCAAAGGTCTGTCCCCTTTGTGTGGAGCGAGCTCTGCTACTCCCCTGCTTCTCCTGCAGTGGGACTATTCTTCTAATTGCACTGAGGAGTGCCAGCACCTGGTGTGCCAATGATTGAGCTTGGCCATGCCCATCCCATTGATGGGTCCTCTGGCATCTGAGGGTATCCAGAGAGGTGGCCTGGCTGGGGTCCAAAAAGAGGCTCTTGAACATTTACAGGACACGTTGAGCAGTCAGTAGAGTGAGCAGCCAGGGGCCTATAAATTGTACCAAACGGGTGTATTTAAAACAAAGACTGCAGCAATGGCAGTCTGAACCAGGCCATCCTGATCCCGAGGGGGAAAACCCAAATCCACAGAGATGTCACCAAGACCCTCCTGCCACTCCCTCCCTGGCCCTGGCAGCCACCCCACAGCAAGTGGTGCTGTTTTTCAAACTTTGTTCACCTTCTCTCACACTCTTGGCAACCATTTTTTGTAAATTAAATTTTTTCATTTAAGGGACAATTTAAGCGTGGCCAATCTACCTACCCTGAACATCCTCTGGGTTGTGGGGGTGAAACCTACGCAGCCACGGGGAGAATGTGTAACCTCCACACGGACAGTGACCCGGGGCCAGGATTGAACCTGGGTCCTCAGTGCTGTGAGGCAACAGTGCTAACCTGTGCGCCACCGTGCCAACCCTCAGCAGCCATGATGCCCAGGCGCCATTTGCAAATACCGCCTTCGTGACTTAAGACAAGGAGGGGCGGAGCATCGCGGAGGCCTGGAGTACAGTGGATCAAACGCGCTAATCACATTTAAATGCATGCAAATGTCTGTCTTGCATGTCGCTGACGGGTTAGGGTGAAAGCCTCGTTACCGCCACCAGCTGGGGACCAGAGCATAACTCCCGCTCTGGTCGGCGCTGGGCGTGGACCTTTGTTTTGGCCAGACGCCCGATTGCAGTGCACATTTGCGACATTGTGGGCAGAGAACATCGCCTATTGTGTTTTGTTATTGATGAAGATTAGAATCATAAAGGACAATGTGTTTATTTAATGCTGTTTTTCTCAATAAGGTGACTATTACTCACAGTTTCATGGACAGGTAAATCATTGATCTGACAGAGGATATGAAATGGATTAAAGACTTGTTCCATTATCTGCAGGTGGGAGAGAAGGCATTCAGCTGGTAGTGACTGGAGAAGAATATGGGAGCAGGAATTCCTGAGAGAATATTCCAACTAAACTACACAGTTAAATTGGATGTCATCCTTTAATTGTAGTGGAACTGAAGAGAACTTATTGAGGCAAATGAAGACCTGCAGGATCAAAAATTTAAAAATTCAATACAGGGATGTGGGCGGCGCTGGCTCGGTTCACATTTGTTGTCCACCCTGATCTGTCCTTGAACTGAGTGACTTGCTAGGCTGTTTCAGAGGGCAGTTAAGGCCTCATTGCTGTGGATCTGAAGTCACATGTAGGCCAGACCGTGTAAGGACAGCAAATTTCCTTCTCACAAGAACATTAGTGAACCAGATGGATTTTTACAATTATCAACAATGGCTTCATGGTCATCATTAGACTTTTAATTCCATACTTTTAGTGAATTCAAATTTCACCATCTACCGTGGTGAGTTTCGAACCTAGGTCGACAGAGCATTACTGTGGACTATACCACTGCACCACAACCTCCCCCTTTAAAGTGAAGGACATGGGAATGAAGATAATGATTCCCATTGATGTGGAGAAAAATAATGACAATGAAAAGAAGAGGGAAGGAGAAAATGTCAGGTGAAACATGACTGACAGCGGACAGGGAATGACAGGTAATCGGGGAACAAAAAGGTGGACACCAAAAGTTGTTTATTCCTCTTTAGCGCTAGGGTAGGGAGGGAACCGTGGCCAAACTGTTGCTTACAAGAGAAATTAGGGATGGAGGTTTGATTTAATAGCTGCATTACGCTCAGTATGAATCGGTGCGAGACGATTCGATCACGAGAGAGCCCAAAACATGATCCGCGCCAGGCGCAAATCGGTTTCTGACCTAACTGCTCCCGTTGGCGTGATCCAATTCCCGCCCAGACGTGGCGAGAAACCAATACACAAACGTAAGCAGGCAGAATGGCACCCGGTATGTTTCCCAGGCCATTTGGGGGCCTCAGAGAGGACAGGTCAGGATGGAACTCTGGCACTCCCCTGGCACCCAGGCATCTTGGCAGTGCCAGGCTGGAAGGAGCACTGTTACGGTGCCAGGATGGCAGGGCCAGGGTACCCAGGTGCCAGGGGGCACCAACAAGGGTCAGGGCCTGAGGGCGGGGCCATGCTCATGAAAGGAGGGTTGAGGCGGTAAATGGCGGGAGTCCTGAAAGGGGGGTGGGGCCTATAAAAGGGGCAGGGGCAAGATTTGATTAGGGGACCCCAACAATCTCATAGTGGGGCATCCGAGTAGGGTAAGGCCCATGTGTGTTGGGGTGACATTTCCCATGGGCCGGGAGTGTGGGTGACCCTGAAGCTCACTTAGAGATCGAGACACCTATTCAAAATGGATGCCCGATCTCTGAGAAGCCGCCTTTGCCAGTGAGTTCAGCTCCTCAGCGATGAAAATAATTCTAAATGTGAGCTCGCCCGGGGGGAAACTCCCCAGGGCTCGAACAAGTGACCAAGGGCACGATTATACAGCCGCATTGCGTTTAAGTGAAAGTGCGACAAGGCCATCAAATCGTGGGAGAGGCCAAAAATCGAGAACCCCACCAGACGCCGATTTGTTTGTGATCTAACCCGCCCGCTCCGTTGGCAAAATCAGGAACTAGTCCAAAGATGTGCATGTTGGTCGGATTGGCCATGCTAAATTGTCCCATAATGTTCAAAATTTAGGTGGGATAACAGGGATAGGGTGTGATTGGTCCTAGGTAGGGTGCTCTTTCAGAGGGTCGATGCAGACTCAATGGGCTGAATGGTCTCCTTCCGCACTGTAGGGATTCTATGATTCTAACCTGCCATACTGTAGCGAGAAATCAACAAACACCACTTCAGGTCAATCTCCAGACAATTAACGGGAAAGATCCCGGAATGGATTCTCCGCGGTCAGGATTCCCCTTTGCACTGGCAGCACACCCACGCCTGGGATTTCCTGACGGTGTGGGGCTGCCCACAATCAGAAACACCATTGGCCGGCTGGCAGGACAGAGAATCCCAGGTGGTGACCCTTCGGGAAGTAGGAGGGTATCGTAACCTGAATAAAATGAAATTTTTGCGACAGACATCGCTTGCTGTGGTAAACCACTGTTGTACATATATTAGGATATGTACGGTAAGACCCTGTACTATAGGTACAGCGGTAGTCCCTGCCTGCTGGCTCCACCCAGTAGGCAGAGTATAAATATGTGTGTCCTCCGTACAGCAGCCATTTCGCCAACTGCTGTGGGAGGCCACACATCTTAGAGTAATAGAGCTTCAGTTGTATTCAACTCTCATCTTTGTCCAATTTATCGTGCATCAATTTATTCCTCTAAGATTTTCAGAAGATGGACCTCCACATCAAGCCGGATCGCCTGCAGCTGGATCCGCAATCAAGCGACGCCAAAAAGGACTTTCAACACTGGCTAGCTTGTTTCGAGGCGTACATCAGGTTTGCACCAGACCCAATTCCGGAAGCTCAAAAAATACAGATACTGTACTCGAGGCTGAGCTCCAACGTCTTTCCTCTGATCCAGGACGCGCCAAACTACGACGAAGCCATGGCGCTACTCAAAGAGAATTACGCCCAGCAGACGAACACGCTCTTCGCCAGACACGTACTCTCCACTCGCTGTCAGCTCCCTGGTGAGTCCGTAGAAGATTTCTGGCGTGCCTTAATTCCACTAGTCAGAGACTGTGACTGTCAGGCCGTCACGGCCATGGAACATTCGAACCTCCTTATGCGGGACGCTTTTGTTACGGGGATTGGGTCAGACCTCATACGCCAGTGACTTTTAGAGGGGGCCACGCTCGACTGCGCAGAGACAAAGAAACTATCGCTATCCATGACGATCGCCTCGCTCAATATTCAGGCCTACACCCCCAGCCGCGCGGCCCACCCCTCCTACGCATCGTGGACTCCACAGACGGCCGCCCCAGCGGGGGCCTTACCCAGCCAATACACCTGCGCCATGCGCCAGCCAGCCAACCCCGGGGGTCCCCGATGTTACTTTTGCGGCCAACAAAAACACCCCTGCGGCCAACAAAAACACCCCAGCCAAAGCTGCACGGTCCGCGCTGCCTTTTATAAGGCCTGCGGTAAGAAGGGGCACTGTGCAGCGGTGTGCCAGGCCCGCTCAGTCGCCTCTATTGCCCCTACCCTCCTCGTTTACGCACAATGAGCGCCACCATCTTCACCTCCTCAGACCACACGCGGCCAGTGGGTGCCACCATCTTCCCCTCCGCAAAACACGTGCGGCCCATGAGCGCCGGCATTTTTTTCAACCCCCGCCACGTGCGGCCAGTGGGCGCCGCCAATTTGTCCACCCCAAGATCTCCAGAGACCGCCATTTTGTCTTCCCAACGGCACATGGGCACCACCATCGTTCCAGGAACCGTGCCCCCCGGGCACCCCATCGTCCAACACCAGCGACGACCAGCCACGACTCGCCTTGATCACCATCGACCAGTCTCACCCGCACAACCTGGCCACCGCCTCAACCAGCGTTAAGATTGATGGACTCCTATTGGGCTCCGGGAGCACCGAAAGCTTCATCCACCCAGATACGGTAAGGCGCTGCTTCCTCGCGGTCTACCCAGCCAAGCAGAGAATCTCCCTGGCCTCCGGGGATCCCAGTCCGTGGCGATCCGGGGGTACTGTATAGTCACACTCATGGTCCAGGATGTAGAATTCAGCAGCTTCAGCCTCTACGTCCTCCCCAATCTCTGCGCTGCCCTGCTATTCAGCCTGGACTTCCAGTGCAACCTCCAGAGCCTAACACGGAAATTCGGCGGGCCCCTACCACCCCTTACTGTGTGCGGCCTCGCGACCCTAAAGGTTGACCCACCTTCCCTTTTCGCAAATCTAACCCTGGATTGCAAACCCATCGCCACGAGGAGCAGACGGTACAGCACCCAGGACAGGACCTTCATCAGGTCAGAGGTCCAGTGGCCGCTTCGGGAAGGCATCATCGAGGCCAGCAACAGCCCCTGGTGAGCCCAAGTGGTAGTAGTTAAAACTGGGGAGAAACACAGAATGGTCATGGACTACAGCCAGACCATCAACAGATATATGCAGCTTGACGCATACCCCCTCCCACGCATATCTGACATAGTCAATCAGATTGCACAGTACCGGATCTGCTCAACTGTGGACCTCAAATCCGCCTACCACCAGCTCCACATCCGTAAGGCAGACCGTCCATACACTGCCTTCGAGGCAGATGGTCGCCTCTTATCACTTCCTCAGGGTTCCCATCGGCGTCACCAACGGGGTCTCAGTCTTCCAAAGGGAGATGGACCGAATGGTCGACCGGTATGGATTGCGGGCCACTTTCCCGTACCTAGACAATGGCACCATCTGTGGCCACGATCAGCAGGACCACGATGCCAACCTTGCAAAATTCCTCCACACCGCCACTCTCCTAAACCTCACCTATAACATGCAGAAGTGCGTGTTCAGCACGAACCGCTCAGCCATCCTCGGCTATGTGGTCCAGAACGGAGTTCTGGGGCCCGATCCCGACTGCATGCGTCCCCTCATGGAGCTCCCCCTCCCCCACTGCCCCAAAGCCCGCAAACTCTGTTTGGGGTTCTTTTCATACTAGGCCCAGTGGGTCCCAAACTATGCGGACAAGGCCTACCCACTCATCCAGTCCACCCATTTTCCCCTGACGGCCAAGGCTCAACATGCCTTCTACCGTATCAGAGTAGATATCGCCAAGGCCGCAATGCACGCAGTAGACGAGATGTTGCCCTTTCAAGTGGAGAGCGATGCATAAGATGTCGCCCTAGCCGCCACCCTCAATCAGGCAGGCAAGCCCATGGCATTCTTTGCCCGCACCCTTCATGCCTCCGAAATTCGGCACTCCTCCGTCGAAAAAGAGGCCCAAGCTATCGCTGCAGCTGTGTGGCATTGGAGGCATTACCTGGCCGGCAGGAGATTCACGCTCCCCACTGTCCAACGGTCGGTAGCCTTCATGTTTAAAAACACACAACGGGGCAAGATCAAAAATGATAAAATCTTGAGGTGGAGGATCGAGCTCTCCACCTCCAACTACGAGATTATGTATCGCCCCGGCAGGTTCAACGAGCCCCCAGATGCCCAATCCTAAGGTACATGTACCAGCGCACAAGTAGTCCGACTCCGGACCCTACACAACAGCCTTTGTCACCCGGGAGTCACACGGATGTACCATTTCATAAAGGCCCGCAATCTGCCCTACTCTACACTTCTACCAGCTGGACCGCGCGTGCCTGGTGAAGGCCTCCTGCCCCTTTGAACGCCTCAGCGTGGATTTCAAAGGGCCCCTCCCCTCCACCGACCGTAATACGTATTTCCTCAGTGTGGTCGATGAGTACTCCAGATTCCCCTTCGCCATCCCATGCCCCGACATGACGTCTGCCACCGTCATCAAAGCCCTCAACACAATCTTCGCCCTGTTCGGTTTCCCCGCCTACATCCATAGTGATAGGGGATCCTCATTCATGAGTGATGAGCTGCGTCAGTTCCTGCTCAGCAGGGGTATCGCCTCCAGCAGGACGACCAACTAAACCCCTGGGGAAACGTGCAAGTAGAGGGGGAGAACGGGACGGTCTGGAGGGCCGTCCAACTGGCCCTACAGTCCAAGAATCTCCCGGCGTCCCACTGGCAGGGGGTGCTCCCCGATGCACTGCACTCCATTCGGTCACTACTGTGCACCGCCACTAACGACACACCCCATGAACATCTCTTTGCCTTCCCCAGGAAGTCCACATCCAGGGTGTCGCTGCCGACTTGGCTCGCTCCTCCATCGGCACGTCCGACTCCACAAGATGGACCCATTGGTAGAAAGGGTGCAGTTGTTCCACGCGAACCCCCAGTATGCTGTAGCCAGTTAAAATGGCTAACTCCCGATTTGGAATGGCTAACCCTGATTTAAAATGGCGAATGGAAAAGGCTGATGGGAAAATCAGCCAACAGGACGAAAACAAGCAGCTGCAGGTAAAACTGTGTATTCGTCTCTGGGAAGGCCAGACAAGAATCGATACCTGCAGCCATCAGCATAACAAAACACCAGCCATCTGAATACTAATTAACAATCCCCAGGAACAATGTGCAACAAATTAGACACACAAAGCCAACCCAGACTTTTCGGCGCCAACAGGAGCCTACACAAAGAGAGGTGAACAACCACCCCAAAACTGCCCATCGATCAAGGAATCGCTCCAGCATTGGAGAATATCGAACCAAGTGATTGGGACGAAGTCCAATCACTTGGAACCAGGTACAGGGTCCGCCCCGAAAGGCGGGAAGCCCCTGGGGACTATAAGAATAGAGTCCAAGTTCAAATCGACCCTTCCGCACCCTTCGACCCCCTTCTGCTGACCTTCTGCAACAACCGCTCAAATCGTAAGTCTTACTTCAACGCTCGCTACGAGACAGGTGCTCCTAGCTATCGATCTGTACCAGCTTCGAATCCTGCAGGCTCAGAACCCATACGAAAGGCCATTCGTTTCCCTGACCTGGTGGGCAATTTCCAAAGTTAAGTATTAGCCTGTCAGTTGTAGGAAGTAGCTTAGAAGTAGAATTTATGTAGAAGTATTGATTACTGTATTTAATAAATGTGCGTTGATTTAACTCTTACTAAGCGGTGTGTTGGATTATTGATCATTACTCGGAGTTGAACCACGTGGCTGTATCAGAAAGATACCTGGCGACTCAAGAGCAAAGGTGATAGAACAAGAGCAATTAAACTAAGGCTAAAGTTAGCAGCAACATTTGGCGACATCCCGATCTAGAAGTGGAAAACCACTCCGGGAGAACCCAAGAATTTGAATTAGAGATCCAATTGGAAACAGAACACCACATGTGTTCAAGCAGTTCTGATTAATACTCATAATTCGGAAGTGTGTGTATGCATGCGTAACTAACAGGGCTATAAGGTAAAACTGATAGATTTTTGTTGCGTCAAAACTGTCGGAAGTTTGTATATCGGAAAGTAGCGAAAGCCGTACCCATATTTAAAGCACCGCCTTAGCTCCCCTGTTCCAAATTTAAAAGAAGCATTCGGATAGGCAAGATGGCAATGCAGGCAATGCAGGGCCTCATGAACCCTGAGGAATTTGCGGTTGCAGCGACCAGCAGCAGTAGAGTGGGACAACGTCCCATTTGGGAGGAATAAATCAGGAAATATCTCAATGGGAAAGGATGGCCCCTTTGGAATGATTTCTGTGATAATGAGGAATCAGCTTCCAGGAGTATAGGACATACTTGGTGGGAGAACCTGAGCGAGATCCACAAAAAGAGCTTGGGAAAAGCTCGCAAGCCGATGGCAATCGTGTCCTGTTTGGCACAATTGCGAGGCACAGAGGAGGTCATTAAGACGCTCCGCAATGAAGTTGAGGGCATACATCGGATGAGTAAGGTCGATGTAGGCGAAGTAGAAAGAGAGAATATGGAATTGAGGAGGAAATTGGCAGCAAAAGATGGAGAGGTGGATGACGCCAAACGGGCTCACCAGTCTTGTCTGGCGCATTTAAGCAGCTTCCAATCTCAATATGAAAAGGCCTATCAGGACACGCAACGTGCAGTCCTGGTACGAGAAGAAATGGAAAAACAGGTAGAGACATTACAGAAACAGTGGAGTGATCTCAAGGCAGCATTAAGAGCACTCCATGCTGCCACCACAGAACAAAGACAAAGCACCTTAGATCACGCAAAGTGCCGGAAGCAGATTGCAGAGCTGCAATCGCTGCTTTCTGTTCAAAAAGGTTTTCAGGGAACCTTTGGGGAAAAGTTAGATCAGGAAGACGGCCCTGATTGGGAAGAGTTAAACGAAACAGAGCAGAGATATGTTCAGGGAACATGTGCGCAGGGAAAGCCCCAAAAGAGAAAAGCACCCCAAACCCCCACACAGCAGATAGTTCACGCTCCAATGAACCCTGTAACCACACAGCCACACTGGACGATGCGGAATTTCTATATTCCACCCCCTTAACAGTGACGCAATTACACCGTTGCTCCCCACCTCAGACCCCCACCAGTTCTTTGCCACAGTTAGACGTCAGGCGAACATGTACGGCCTAGATGAGCGAGAGCATGTAAAGCTCATGGTTTTAAGTTTACATCCGTCAGTAGCAGCAGCCCTTCCCGGCCCACAGAATGTAGGAGGAGGCACCCTTGCAGAAATGCATACCGCGATCCTGGATGCGATCGGGTATAACCGGGGTGACCCCGTAGATGGCCTCTACAAATGTAGGCAGAAGAAATCTGAGCAGCCCACAGCATTCGCTGGACACCTGTGGATTCACTTTGCAGCAGTCTTTGGAGACGTAGACCGTGCCCATTTGTCCCCAGACAACATGGCCAAATAGACCCGCACCCTTATCTCCCATGCCACAGAAACAAGTCAGAAAGCGTGTACGAGTTATGATCCCTCAAAGGAGGCCCATAACGAGACGTGGGTAGTGAAAAGATTGTCCCGCGTTTGGGAACAATCTGTTCAAAGTAATCCCGCAGTTAAGAATAGGGAGGGAAAGCAGGCCGGCGCAGATATGCAGGCATTAAAAACAACACACCAGAACCCCGCATGGGTGAATGAGGGAAAGAACAGCCCCCCTACCCGAGTCACAAGATTGTTACAACTGCGGACTGTTGGGACACTTCGAAAAAGAGTGCCCCTAAAAAGCCACAGATAGCCCAGCAGACGGGCACTCTGATTAAGAAAAAGACAGAGCCCATTCATAGCATTAGCACCCGTTCGGATCAGACGGACTTGACCGGAATGGACTGACGGTGTACGGGCTCCCCCAGTTGGGTCTGCGACACCCTTTGGGATAGGTCCGGACGACCGGTAGTTGCAGCAAAAATTCGGGGACAGCCTATCGAATTTCTCTGGGACTTGGGAGGGTCCCGCACCACAATAAATTCCTCCACCATGTTCCAAAAAGACACGTGGCCCACTACAGCCACTATCACCCTCAGCGGCTTTACAGGCCACTCACAGCAGGGACCCATCACAGCCCCTGTACCCATTCAAATTGGTAACACTACCACCAAGGACCCCGTGGTTTTAGTTGACCTGCCCCACACAGCAGAACACATTCTGGGAATTGATTTCATGAATTCCCACAACTTATCATTCGATCCAGTCAACCAGTGTGTCTGGAAGTTGTGAGAATCTGCAAGAGCCCCCGCAACGCTCAACATAGGAGAGTATATGAACAAAATTAGCGTCGTAGACGAATTTTGGTTCAACCCGACCACGTTTAGCACTGACAAGCAGGTTAGGGCAGTTCTGCAAAAGAACAGGGCAGCATTTGCGACCCACAAGCACGACTGTGGACGGATGTCTGGCTCCGTACAAATAACAGGACCTGACCCTAGACCCCAAAAACAGTACGGGTTTCCCCAAGAGGCAGAGGGAGAAATTTCCAAGGTAATAGAGAGCTTATTAGAGAAGGGCGTATTTAGATCAGTAGCCTCCACTAATAATGCCCCGATTTGGCCAGTGAGAAAGCCCGATGGATCATGGCGACTGACCATTGATTATCGGGAACTCAACAAAGTCACCCCCACAGCAACCCCCACAGTAGCAACAAGTCCCGAGTCCATGCTCAAGCAGGGACTCAATTCCCGCTACTTCACGGTTTTGGACATTAGTAATGGATTCTGGTCCATTCCATTGGCAAAAGCGTGCCAGTACAAATTTGCCTTCACCTTTAAAGCGCAGCAGTACACGTGGACATGCCTGCCACAAGGATTCCACAACTCCCTCTCCATTTTCCACCGACAGCTGGTAAATGGTTTAGCAAAATTCTCTCGCCCCGAATGTCTGGTACAGTATGTAGGCGACCTACTACTGCAGACAGACACCAAGGAAGGGCACATTCAGCTTCTGTCCGAATTGCTGGAACTATTACATTCAATTGGTTGTAAAGTCAACCCCAAAAAGGCCCAGATTTTGGAAGAAAAGGTGATATATTTGGGAACAATTATCACGCACGGTAAACGCGAGATCGAGCAGAAAAGGATTGACTCGATTGCTAAATTGCCCCTTCCCCAGAACGTTTCAGCCCTCCGGTCGTTTTTAGGACTGGTTGGCTAACGCCAAGCCACATTGACAGTTTCGCCAGCAAGGCAGCGCCCCTCTCAGACCTCCTAAAGAAAGGAGCCCCCTGGGAATGGCTTCCGCAGCATACGGATGATGTGGAATCATTAAACCAGGCGCTCATAGCCGCCCCCGCACTACAAGTTCCCGACCCCCTTTCCCCTTACGCCATAGAGGTAGCGACCAGAGACCGCACCCTTTCAGCCGTGCTCCACCAGGAACGGCACGACCAGTTAAGGCCCGTAGCTTACGCCTACAGACTCTTAGATGCTGTGGAGCAGGGATTTTCAGCCTCTGAGAGGCACCTGCTCGCAGTTTTCTGGGCAGTCCAGTATTTTTCATATATTACCGGACTGAACCCCATCACAATTCTGACCGAACACACCCCCACCCAACTTTTACTGGATGGACGACTCAAGGACGGTACAGTAAGCCAAATAAGAGCAGCCAGATGGACCCTTCTCTTGCGGGAATGGGACATCACTGTGAAAAGGACAAAGACACACACCGATTTAGCCCACAATTCACAGTACCCCAGAACCCCCCATGAATGTGAGATTATCTCTCCACACCACAACACAGGCCCCTTTATCGCTAAAACACCCCCCAGAAAAATAGGTAATTCAACTCACAGCCCCCCGCACACGGACACGTGTGAGCCCATAAAGATTTATGTGGATGGATCTTCCACAGTCTTGGATGGGAAGCGCATAACAGGTTGCGGTATCTATGTCGAGGACGCGCAGGGACGCGCCCTCGAGGAAATATCGTTAAAACTACCCGGACACTTAGCCGCACAGGCAGCAGAGCTCGCGGCCATAGCATATATAGTGGAACACCCAGATTCCTTCCCCAGCCCAGCAGACATATACTCGGACAGCCTCTATGTCTGTATCAGCCTTATGGAATTTCTGCCCATGGGAATAAGAGGATTCGTTTCTGCAGACGGAAAACCCCTCCCCTCAGCCCCATTGCTCCGCCATATTTTAGGAAAAGCCCAGAACAGGACTTTTGGGATCATCAAAGTCCGCAGCCACCATCGTTCCTCCCCCCCTGGAAATGTAAAAGCCGACGCACTGGCTAAAGCAGGTTCCAGACATGGGTATTTATGGACACCCCCCGAAAGCGCGCCAGTGAGTGCAGTTCAGGTCTCACAGACAAAGATCGAGGATCTAGTGGAGGCTCAGAAGCAGGACAGCAATCTCACGGAGATTGTAAAGGGAAAGTATCCAGCATCCTACGAGAGGTTTAGAAATACACTGACCACACTTGACGGTGTGGTGTTAAAGGACATCCTTTATGTGGTTCCTGAACAGGACAGGAATCAATTGATTTGTTTGTTCCATGATGGTCATGGACATCAGGGAATCGATCCCACTACAGCCCATCTCAAGCAGCTTTGTTGGTGGTCGAATTTAAAGGAAGATGTAAACCATTACATAGAAAATTGTCTTATCTGTGCGCAGAATAATCCCGACAGATATGCCAAAAAGGCCCAACTCAGCCACACCTGACCCGTTAATGGCCCCTGGACTAACGTCCAGATTGACTTTATAGGACCATTGCCCCCTTGCAGGAATGGCTATAAATATGTACTTGCGGTCGTTGACACATTTACGAAATGGGTGGAAGCATTCCCAGCCCGCACAAACACTGCAAAAACCACAGCCAAGATTTTGACCCACGACATCTTTACAAGATGGGGACCCCCCGCAGCATTGAATCGGACCAAGGCTCCCATTTTACGCGAAGTGTCATGCAGAACGTCCTCACGATATTTGGCATCACCCAAAAATTCCACATTGCGTACCACCCACAATCGAGTGGTATCGTGGAGCGCATGAATCAGACCCTAAAAACCACCCTCAGAAAAATGATCCAGCAGAACAACACCACTTGGGACTCAGTCCTCCCTTTTGTGCTAATGTTTTTGCGTAACACTATTTCTACCTCCACAGGTTACACCCCACACACCCTCATGACCGGACGCCCCATGAAAGGCACAGAATATTTGTTAGGTTTGGACCTGACCAGCCCCGAAGTGACGGCCCTCACACATGAGAAAGACGTGGAGCAATTAGTTGCAAATGTTAAAACGGCTCAGCTAGCAGCCACAGTAAAATTGGGCACCAGAAAGAAACAGAGCAAGGCTTGTTTCGACAAGACAGTGCATGCGACTGAGTACGATATCGGACAGCAAGTCATGCTTTCTGTATATAACCCCAGCACATTCCTGTCACCAAAATACTTGGGTCCGTATTCCATTGCGGATAAAGTAAGCCCTTCCGTTTCCAAAATAAGCACCCCAATGGTAAGACTGCGTGGTTCCATATAAACCAGCTGAAGGCTTATGGAACACAGTCAAACCACGCACACCACGTCATGCTTGACACAGCACACCACGCCCCGCGCACAGCCAACGTAACCCTACCAACCCCCACCACGTCCAGCCCAGCCACGGACTCGACTTCGACTCCTCCCCCGAAATATACACTCCGCCCCGGAACGCCCACAGACTGCAGCAGCAGAGACAGCGACTGTGACTCGGACGGTAGCCACAGCACTCCTCCCTACTATCCCCATGCACCAGGACCCACACCCAGCGACTCCTACTTCGATCCAAGTGATCCCTTCCTGATCACTTTCCTGAACAAACCCCACCACCGACCACCGAACCACACTGACGACCCCGATTTTGTCCCCACACTACTAGACACCAATTACTGGCACCGCAACAACTCATACAGACTCGTCCGCAACGACGAGAGCGACCCCACCTCACACCATGCAGCCATTTCAGCTCTCATCCACTCCAGAGTTTGGCACCCGGGAGAAGAGGACGACCTTGGGTCTGACTCCCAAACCGATAACCCCTTTGCGATCCTGTTCGCAACCGAGAACTGAGGTGTCCAGATGATGTTTCAAAGGAACCGCTTGGGAGAAGTGTTCTCCTTTCTGATGGAAACTGCGGAATGTTTTATGTTGTTTGTACGTTTGTTAAATGTTGTATGTCCGACAGGAGAATGTTTCTCACTGCCACTCGCCTATTCGGCCGAAACCTCTGAGGACTTGCCTTCAGAGACTAACCATTGCCAGATGCCAATTCACCTGAAACCTCTGAGGACTTGCCCACAGAGACTCACCATTGCCAGACACTTGTTCAGAGGAACTAGCTTGTCGGCAGACACTTGTTCGGGTACCAGACGCCCGCTCGTAACTGCCCTTCTGGTTCGAAGGTAGAACCACTACGGCAGCCCCACCACGATGACTACATTTTTGCTCGTTCTTGTTGGTTGCTCAGGCAGTGGAGAAACAGGTTGTTACCCGCCCTGCTGGTCAACTCCGCTCGGGTAGGAGAGATACGGCATTGGTAGCCGTCCTACCCGGAGACTCCATCCAACTCTTACCCTTCGCGGCCCATACGCACCTCATTTTGGCATTTTTCAGTTCAAAAAGTTTTGTTTGTTTAGGTAACCTTTAGGTTGCCAGCCATCTGCTATTTACATCCTGGAACATTTGGATGGTAAATCAGCACTGGTTCATTATTGGGAAGTGTGCCGTGTCCTAAAAATTGTTTTTTGAAAAAAAATGAGGGAGTCACACATAGTGACCAATTATAAAGGGAATAATTGGCACCAAAGGACAGACACACTAGCATACAAGATATTAAACAAAGATAGTTACAGACACTATGCGTGTTTCTACAGAACTCCAGAAGTTCCAGGACCGGAGAAAAACAAAGAAAGAAAAGGAAAGAGAAGAGCCATGAGGACTTCCTTCAAGTGGATCACCTTTGTGCTATTGGACATTTGGTTGCGCGTGACCGCGAACCCCATGACTTCACCCCCAGCCGTTAATGTTTCACTTTCCCGCAGTACCCAGAGCCCAGTCACCAGCGACACTACATCATCCTGGTGTGCCAGGTTCATAACCTGGTACTCCCTGTCCTATGTGATCGAAACACTACTAGCGTTGGCGATACTCTGCTGCATCGTGCAGACTATGCGTCTACAAAAATGGAGAAGGAGAGCCTACCGCGCTCGAACCCCGGTATATATAGGATCAGATCCCCTATGTTCGGTTACGACCAGACCCCCGCGACCTATAATAAAGTAATAAAGTGCATTCACTTGCGTTTATTGTTATTGTAAATAAAGAGATGTAATGAGCAAAAATTGTATGATCCTGAGCTTGACTGCCAAGCCAGGAAAGACTGTATGAAATGCTATGATTTTGTTTTATGATTGAGGAAGGTAGGATAATGGAATGTTTAGGTGAGTGTAGTATATTAAGAATAAGTTAGAGGTTCCCAGTTTATTGTTTTGTAATGCATGTCCCTGTCTGACATAGAGTCCTTAGAATTGTTAGTTAAAAATTTTTGTGCATAGCTATGGTCAGTGCACAGGCCATGAAGGAAGTGTGTCCCCCCCCCAGGTTAGGGAATGGAAAGCAACATAATGATATGATCCATCACGCTTCGCGTTAGGATCACAAGGAGGGTTTGTAGCCAGTTAAAATGGCCACCCCATGAACGTCTCTTTGCCTTCTCCATGAAGTCCACATCCAGGGTGTCGCTGCCGACTTGACTCGCTCCTCCATAGGCACGTCCGACTCCACAAGATGGACCCATTGGTAGAAAGGGTGCAGTTGTTCCACGCGAACCCCCAGTATGCTGTAGCCAGTTAAAATGGCTAACTCCCGATTTAGAATGGCTAACCCCGATTTAAAATGGCGAACGGAAAAGGCTGATGGGAAAATCAGCCAACAGGATTAAAACAAGCAGCTGCAGGTAAAACTGTGTATTCGCCTCTGGGAAGGCCAGACAAGAATCGATACCTGCAGCCATCAGTATAACAAAACACCAGCCATCTGAATACTAATTAGCAATCCCCGGGAACAATGTGCAACAAATTAGACACACAAAGCCAACCCAGACTTTTCGGCGCCAACAGGAGCCTACACAAAGAGAGGTGAACGGCCACCCCAAAACCGCCCATCGATCAAGGAATCGCTCCAGCATTGGAGAATATTGAACCAAGTGATTGGGACGAAAGGTGGGAAGCCCTTGGGGGCTATAAGAATAGAGTCCAAGTTCAAATCGACCCTTCTGCACCCTTCGACACCCTTCTGCTGACCTTCTGCAACAGCCGCTCAAATTGTAAGTCTTACTTCAACGCTCGCTATGAGATAGGCGCTCCTAGCTATCGATCTGTACCAGCTTCGAATACCGCAGGCTCAGAACCCATACGAAAGGCCATTAGTTTCCCTGACCTGATGGGCATTTCCAAAGTTAAGTATTGGCCTGTTAGTTGTAGGAAGTAGCTTAGAAGTAGAATTTATGTATAAGTATTGATTAGTGTATATAATAAATGTGCTTTGATTTAACTCTGACTAAGCGGTGTGTTGGATTATTGATCAGTACTCGGACCTGAACCACATGGCGGTATCAGAAAGATACCTGGCGACTCAAGAGCAAAGGTGATAGAACAAGAGCAATTAAACTAAGGCTAAAGTTAGCAGCAACAATGCCTACGTAGCGTACCCCGACGGCCGCAAGATACTGTCTACCTCAGGGACCTGGCACCAGCAGGTTCCACACACACACACACACCTCTGGCCCGGCTCCCCCCCCCCCTCCCCCCCGCCTCCCCCGGCGCTCCCAGCAGCAACCCCTGTCCAGGACCATCCATCCTCCCCCTGCCCACTCCAGAGGATGAAGAGGAATTTGGCACGCTCCCGGAGTCTCCGAGGACCGGACCAACATCGGAATCGCCGCCACCACTGCGTCGCTCCATGTGGCAGATCAAGGCCCCGGACCGACTAAACCTATAACTGGTTCGGGACTGTCTAACCGCTGGACTTCAAAAGAAAAATGTTTTTTTGCAACGCTGTACATTAAACTCAAACTTGCTGTATATAGTTCTCCACCACCCACGCCGGACTCAATTTTAACAGGGGGTGAATGTGGTAATCCACTGTTGTACGTATATTAGGATATGTATGGTAAGACCCTGTACTACAGGTACAGCGGTAGTCCCTGCCTGCTGGCTCCGCCCAGTAGGAGGAGTACAAATGTGTGTGTCCTCCGTACAGCAGCCATTTCGCCAGCTGCTGTGGGAGGCCACACATCTGAGAGTAATAAAGCCTCAGTTGTATTCAACTCTCGTCTTTGTCCAATTGATCATGCATCACTTGCCTGAGACTTTACACGGGCAACGGTGGTCAAGTGGAGCTGCAGGGGGCGCCATTTCCTCCTGGCCGGGTCGATCTCGATTAGACCTCAGGAGGCCTCTACTCAGATGGCACAGATGCCACTAATTGGAAAGGTTGAGGCGTTCAACGCCGAGACTGGAGATTCGACCCAATACATAGAACGGATGAACAACATAGTCGGGGACAACAGGCAGACGGTGACTCTCCGTGTGGTTTGTGGTGCAGAGACGTACAGCATTAGCAAAAGTTTAACATTTCCCGTCTCGCCTGACAACCGCCAGATCACGGAGCTCGTTACACTGGTCAGCGACCATTTTGACCCAAAACTGGCACTTATAGTTCGCCATTTTTATTTCCACACAGCTTCTCAATGGCAGACGAACCACTAAAACATTCCTGGGCTAGTTTCCCAAACTCGCTGCGTTTTGCAAGTTCAGGTCGGCATTATCAGAGGCGTCCAAGACTGGTTGATCTGGGGAATCAGAGACAGGGCGACCCAAGAACGTTTATTGAGTGAGACTGACCTGGATCTGAAAAAAGCAACTGAGATCTCGTTGTCCCAGGAGGGCACACAATGTAGTGTGCAGGAGCTCCAATGGATGGGCGTCCTGGACCTTGCACGCCCGGCAAGGCACGGAGCGCACCTCCCCTGGGCAGGATTTTCGGACTCCCCCATTAGGGGTGCACTCCAGAGACCAGGACTGATGGCACCAAATCCCCGCCGATGGCCGCCGAGCACCCCATACACCGGAGTCTCCTGATGTGCGGAATGTGAGCACCGGTGCCAGAGGGAGACGGCGGGACAGAGACTTCACCCACCCACCACCGCCACACCGATGACCATCCCAGAACGTGGACATATTTCATAGACAATGGACAGGAGGTAGTCCACCGCCTTTACTACATTTTGGCGCCAAGGGTGGCACCTATCCAGGTCATGGTCCAGATCCAACGGTTTCCCAATTATGATGGAACTTGATACCGGAGCCGTGGTATCGGTAATCGTCCATTGCACGTATGACATGATCCGCTCCGGGACGCACGCCTTAGCGTTGAAGGATACCAATGCCCAGCTAGTGATGTATACAGGGGAACCATTGGCGATCGTGGGCACCTCAGAAGTTCCCATGAAATACGGAGCCGTCGGTGAACCTACCACAAGTGGTGGTGAAGGTTCCGGCCCAAGTTTGCTGAGGCGCGACTGGCTGAAACATCTCCGTCTGCACTGGAAGCAAGTATGCAGAATGCACCCCGCTGGACCAGATGTGGTGTTGGCCCGTTTCCCGGGGTGTTCCGGGATGGCCTCGGCACCATTCGGGGGGGTCTTCCGCCAAGGTATCAGTGGACCCGGAGGCTCAACCGTACTATTTTCGGGCCCGACTCGTTCTTTACGCTTTGAGGTCGAAGGTAGAGGCCAAACTGGACAGCTTGTAATAGCTGGGGATCATCCACATGGTGCAATTTGTGGATTGGGCTGCACCGGTTGTGCTGTTAATGAAGCCTGACGGGTCCGTCTGCCTTTGTGGGTATTACAAAATGACGGTCAACCGGGCATCCCATCTGGATCGCTACACGGTGACGAAGGTTGAAGACTTGTATGCGAGGCTCAGTGGCGGACAGACTTTTACACAGCTCGACATGAGCCATGTCTATATCTAATTAGTACGTGACCATCAACAGACAAAGGCGGTTGTATGAATCTCCCAGGCTGCCATTCGGAGTCTCGTCAGCATGTGTCACATTCCAGAGGGTGGTGGAAAATATCTTCCGAGGGTTGCCACAAGTGTCAGTTTACCGAGACGATGAGCTAGTCATCAGTTCCTATGACCAAGAGTATCTAAAAAACATGGAGGATGTTGCTGCATCGGTTCGAGGCAGCCGGGGTCCACCTGCAGCGTGAAAAGTGCGTGTTCCATGCACCTGGAGTGGTTAATTTGGGCTACATAGTTGACAGACACGGATGTCCCAGGTGGACGCTAAAGTTTGGACCACCCGACAGGTGCCCGTGCCAAGAGACCCCAAAGGAGCTCCGTTCATTTTTGGGCCTGGTCTACTATTATGGGAAGTTCATCCCAAATTTGGCAATGATTTTGGCCCTGCTGCACCTGTTGTTGAAGAAAGGTCAGCGGCGGATTTGGGACCCGCCGCAGCAGGGGCGTTTGCCGAAGTAAAGTGGCGGCTGTCATCTTCCCACTTGCTGACGCACCTCAACCCGGCGAAGCTCTTGCTGCTCATGTGCGACACCTCGCCCAACAGGATTGGGGTCGTTTTGGCACACAGGTTGGATGATCGGACCAAGTGGCTTCACACACGTTGGTGACGGCAGAACGAGATTATACCCAAATAGAAAAGGAGGGGTTGGTATTGATGTTCGGCATTGATGATTCCATCAATATGCCTCCGGCCATGCGTTCATGGCTTATACCGACCAAAACCGCTTTTGGAGTTATTCAAGGCATCCACCCGCATTCAGCTTTGGTCTCTCCTTCTGGTGGTGCACGAGTATATTTTGGAGCATCGCGCAGGAACGAAGGTTCTCCACATGGACGCTCTTAGCTGCCTTCTGATTCCCACCAGCGCGTCAACGCCATTGGCCAAGGTTGTCGCAACCTTACATTTTATGGACTCATTCCCGGTAATGCCGGCCCAAGTAAAGGTTTGGACACAGATGGACCCGCTGCTGGCCAGGGTGCGCCACATCGTGCTGTATGAGGCCCAGTACCGTGCCCTTCCGGAGGACCTGAAGGCTTTTACCATGAAGGTGGCGGAACTCAGCGTAGCGGACAGCATTTTCCTATGGGGTTGCGGGGTGGCCATCCCCGAATGCGGCCATGGGGACATTTTGCAGGACCTCCACAGTGGACACCTAGTTGTGTCCAAAATGCAGATGCTGGCCCAGAACTACGTGTGGTGGCCCGGCATCGACATGGTGATTGAGAACTTGGCAAAACAGTGTGCCCATTGCCAGGAGCACCAGAAGCTCCCCCCAGCAGCTCCACTGTACCCATGGGAATGGCCAGGCCGGATTTCACAGGGCCCTTCCAGGGGCAATGTACCTGCTGATCGTAGACACATACTCTAAATGGTTGGATGTGCACAGAATGATGAACACCACGTTATGTGCCACCACTGAACGACTCCGGTTGACAAAGAACAATACAGCGCAGGGACAGGCCCTTCGGACCTCCAAGCCTGCGCTGATCAAGTGTCCTATCTAGACCAACCGCCGGTATCCTTCTATACCCCGTCTGTTCATATGCCTAGCCATTTAAGTCTTAAAGGTCACTAAAGTATCTGCCTCAACCACCTCACTTGGCAGTGTATTCCAGGCCACCACCACCCTCTGTGTAAAAAACTTCCCCCACACATCTCCACTGAACCTATCACCCCCCTCCCCCCTTCCTTGAAACTGTGCCCCCTTGTAATTGTCATTTCTGCCCTGGGAAAAAGCCTCCAGCTGTTCACCCTATCTATATCCCGAACAATTTTAACAGGTCGCCCCTCAGCGTCCGTCTCTCTCCGGAGAACAATCCCAGTTTATTCAATTTTTCCTCATAGCTAATATCCTCCATACCAGGCAGCATCCTCGTAAGCCTTTTCTGTACTCTCTCCAAAGCCTCTACGTCCTTCTGGTAGTGGGTGACCAGAATTGGACACAGTATTCCAAATGTGGCCTAAATAATGTTCTGTATAAGTGTAACATAATTTTTGAGCTTTTATACTTGATACCCCGTCCTATGAAGGCAAGCATACCATATGCTTTCTTTACCACCATTTCCACCTGTGCTGCCACTTTTAAGGATCTGTGGACCTGCACGCCCAGATTTCTCTGTGTGTCTGTGCTCCTGATTGTTCTACTATTTATTTTATAGCTCCTACCTGAATTGGATCTACTAAAATGCATCACCTCGCATTTGTCCGGGTTAAATTCCATCTGCCATTTCTCTGCCCAATTTTGCAGCCTATCTATATCCTGTTGTATTCTCTGACAATCTTCATCACTAGACCTTTAGCTATCGCAGACCCCCCGAGGTCCTCGTGTCGGAAAATGGCACCGTCTTCACTAGTTCGGAATTTGCGTATTTTATGCAGCAAAGTGGAGTCCATCATGTCCACACCGTGCCCTATCACCCGTCCTTGAATGTGTTGGCAGAACGTGCCGTACACACTTTCAAACTGGGGATGAGAAAACAGACCGCTGACTCACCAGAAACCCGCTTCACCCACTTTCTATTCCATTATAGAATCACGCCGCATGCTATCACCGGCGTGATGCCAGTGGAACTCTTGATGGGTCATCACATGGTTGAGCCACGTTTCGTCGAACATCAGGGATAAGGTCCATGACCAGCAGGAATGGACCAGAGCTAGCGAGCGAGGCCCGTAAGAAAATCTGCCGCTGGGGACTCTGATTACGTCCAGAATTTTACTGACGGGACATTATGGATTCCGGGAACATTCATATAACGCACAATGCCGGTCTATATACAGTGCGGAGCAAAGGGGAGGACTCAAAATCAAGACTCGGAACATCTCCGGAGCTGGGCAGAACAGGTATCTGAGGACTGACCATGGATCCAGAGACCGGTGGTGTCCCTCGCTCCGGAGCGGTTGCCAGTGGTACCCAGTGAGACAGCTGGGCCCGGTGACTTGGAAGTGCGGGAGGTCGACCAGTCCTGCCAGAAGTCGGACATGGAGTTTTTGACGACAGACACCGACGCAGGTACAGGGTGACCGCCATGCGACAGGTAGCAGAACCTCTCAGGTGATCAACCAGGAAGCGACTCTCCTGTGTATGTTATATCCCTCCGTGCATGGAGCGGCAGGTGCGGATAATCTTCAGCGAAGAGGGCAAAGGTTTGACCCCCTTCCATCAAAATGGACGATGTTTTGGACGGGAGGGGGGGGGGTTATAACCTACAGGAGGCCCAGGGCTCTGCAACATCAGAGTCTCTGTGGCCTCACCTGAATATGATCTACCCAGATGAGGGGGCAGGGCTAACCTCTATGTTCAAAGGAATGGTGGGATATAAATACCCCAGTCCAGGTGAGGGCTGGGTGCGGGAGACCCTTCGGGGAGTAGGAGGACTGTCTAGTCAGCAACCTGAATAAAATCAAAATTTTGTGTACAGACATCGCTTCCGAGTAGTCGCTTGGCTGAGACTTGATAGAATGCGACGTGCATTTAGATGCTGAGCCATTAGTTCTTTTTCTAACATCTTGGGCGTCATTCTCCGAGCCCCCAGAGGGTCGGAGAATGGCCGTTGGCCGCCGTGAATCCCGCCCCCGCCGGTTGCCGAAGTCTCCGAAGGGAGAAAAGTCGGCGGGGCGTTAATGTCGCCGCTGCTGCGGAGAATGTCACGGGTCTGCGCAAGGCAGCCGATTTTCGGCCTGCCGATATTCTCCCTCCCGGATGGGCCGAAGTCCCGTCGACGTGATGACCGTTCACGTCGACGTAAATTAAACCTCCTTTTCATCGGCGTGACCCGGTGCTCCAGGCTCACGCCGACCAGCGTGGAGGTGAGTGACGGCCTGGGGGGTTGGCTCTGGGCAGGCAATGGCGTGGCCGCAGTCTGAATGCGTGAGGAGAGGTGTGTCTCGGGTTGTGTGTGTGTGTGTGCGGCGGGGGGGGGGGTTAGAGTAGGCTGGGCTCCGGGGGAGTGCCGGGAGGGGGTCCGTGCCGGGGTGGAGGTTGGGGGGGGGTCCGTGCCGGGGTGGAGGTTGGGGGGGGGGGGTCCGTGCCGGGGTGGAGGTTGGGGGTGGGGTCCGTGCTGGGGTGGAGGTTGGGGGGGGGTCCGTGCCTGGGTGGAGGTTGTGGGGGGGGGGTCCGTGCCGGGGTGGAGGTTGTGGGGGGGGTCCGTGCCGGGGTGGAGGTTGGGGGGGGGTCCGTGCCGGGGTGGAGGTTGGGGGGGGTCCGTGCCGGAGTGGAGGTTGGGGGGGGTCCGTGCCGGGGTGGAGGTTGGGGGGGGTCCGTGCTGGGGTGGAGGTTGGGGGGGGGTTCCGTGCCGGGGTGGAGGCTGGGGAGTGGTCCGTGCCGGGGTGGAGGTTGGGGGGGGGTCCGTGCCGGGGTGGAGGTTGGGGGGGGGTCCGTGCTGGGGTGGAGGTTGGGGGGGGTCCGTGCCGGGGTGGAGTTGGGGGGGGGGGCCGTGCTGGGGTGGAGGTTGGGGGGTGTCCGTGCCTGGGTGGAGGTTGGGGGGGGGGTCCGTGCCGGGGTGGAGGTTGGGGGGGGTTCCGTGCTGGGGTGGAGGTTGGGGGGGGGGTCCGTGCCGAGGAGGGGGATGGGAGGGCAAGTGAGTTGGTCCACCTGGCCAGGTGCCAGCCTCCAACAGTTGGACCCATGCGGTCCATGCTACCTGGCTGGGGGGAGGAGGGGATATGGGCAATCATGACATGTCGTCGTTCCCCTCCCCCCCACCAGGCCGTCATGTTTTCAGATCATCCAGCGATGTTGGCCGCCGTGGTGGCAGCCGCTCATGTCTATGTTGCCCTGGATGAGGAGGAGGAGGAGGAGGAGGAGCGTGCCAGAGAGGCGGCGCAGGCTGCCGCAGGGGAGCAGGCGGAAGCCGCCCAGGCTGGAGGGACACCTGACCGACAGGACGAGGAGGGGGAGGAGGACGTCGCGGCCCCACGGCAACGGAGGCACCCGAGGGCGCCCCGTGTGTACCGGCCCCGGCAGTCATACCAGGACCTCACGGACCGGGAATGCAGGAGGAGACTCCGGATGAGCCGGGAAACCATGGCACACATCTGCCACCTGCTGGCACACCTGTCACCGCGTGGCACTGATGGGGGACACCCTCTCCCCGTGTCCGTCAAGGTTACGGTGGCCCTGAACATTTGTGCAACGGGGTCATTCTAGGCACCGAGTGGGGACCTGTCCGGCATATCGCAGACATCGGTGCACCGGTGCATCCGGGCAGTGACAGATGCCCTATATGCCATGGCGCACCGCTACATCCGCTTCCCCGTGGACCGGGCCAGCCAAGATGCCCGGGCCGTGGGCTTCTCTGCCGTGGCCATGTTCCCCATGGTCCAGGGCGCGATCGATGGGATGCACGTCGCCGTGCGGCCACCTGCAGATAACAGGGCCGTGTTCACTAATAGGAAGGGGACCTATTCGATGAACGTACAGGTGGTCTGCGACCACCGCATGATGATCCTGCACGTCTGCACCCGTCACCCAGGCAGTGTACACGACTCATTCGTGTTGTCGCGGTCATCCATCCCCGGCATGTACGATGGACGCCATCCCCGGCTGAGGGGCATGTTGCTGGGCGACAGGGCTACCCATTGCGATCGTGGCTGATGACGCCTATACGGAGGCCACGCAATGAGGCGGAGAACCGCTACAATGATGCCCATGTAGCGACAAGGGGAGTGATCGAGAGGTGCTTTGGTGTGCGGAAGATGCGTTTCAGGTGCCTGGACCTCTCTGGGGGCGCCCTCCAGTATCGGTCAGATAGGGTCGGCCGCATCATTGTGGTGTGCTGCGTCCTGCACAACATAGCCCAGCAGTGGGGCGATGTGCCGCAGGCAGAGGAGGGCGGAGTGGAGGAGCAGCAGGAAGAGGCGCAGTCCTCCCCAGATGAGGGGGATGGGGGCAATGGTCAGGGCAGACGGGGTAGACACAGGCGGGTGGCTGTCCACCGTTACCGGCTGGCCCAGCGGGCACGGGACAGACTGATAGACGCCCGCTTCACTGACTAGATGGGCGTGGGAATCGGGTAGTGTGGCCACAGACCACACACCATGGCAACCGCCGACCACCCACACCCCCCACCCATCCACCCACCCAGCACCCTCACCCCCCTCCCCAACCCCACCCACCCCACTCGCATGCACACCACCCCCCCCCCCCCCCCATTGCCGGTCCACCTGCGGCACAACGGGCCGGGCTCACACAGTTGCGGGTGGACGCGTGTCTATCGCAGGCCATGGAGGATGATGACAACCTGCCCTGCGGTGAGCTCCTGACTCTACATCGTTGGACTATGTCTGACCCATGGCCACAGTACCACCATCCACCCGGACCATCCCTGCATGCGGCTGTGACACTGCATCGCACGGTCCCGTCCTCTGCCCGGGGGATGTTGATGGCGGCCCAGGGGGAAGGGGGCAGACTCACCTGGGGCTGAGGTAAGACCACCCCTCACACACACACTTGCGCTCAACGTACATGACACCCCCGCACACTTTGGACAGAGCACAAAGGCAGCTTCTGTAGGTGTAACATTGACTTTAATAACCAAAGGAGTTCATGCACGTGCCCTAGCCCCTAAAACTCATCTGTGCCCTGCAACCATGTCAACTTACTCAGTGTCTAATTGTTTGGCCTTACGGGCCCTTTGACTACGTCTACGTGGTTCCCCAGACGGTACAGCAGAACTGGAGGTGGACTCCTGTCATTCCTGCCCTCTGACACTGGATCCCTTTGGCGGCCGTTTCCTGGGGCGTCCTAACCTAGATGTGCCAGGCTGCGGCCCGGGCGACTGGGATGGCGAGCTGCCAGCCTGTCCTGCCCGTTGCCCACCCGATGCACCTGGGACGGAAGGGGGGGGAGTCCGAGGTGTCGCGGTGTACCGGGACCTCCCCTACAGAGGGAGCCGGGACGGACCACACCACCTCCTCCTCCCTCGGGGTGCCCCATGGCCCCCAGGCCTCTACATGGGTGGGGGATGCGAACGGACTGGCCATCCGACGCCCCCCCGGCATCTGGCGCTGCCAGTCCTGGAGGCCCGTGCTGGTATCGACAGGGGTCTGCAGGTTTGCAGCCATGGAGCCCAGGGGGTTGGCAAACCCTGTCTGTGACAGTACGATGCCGGCTCGCACATGGCCACTGGCGCCGATGCCCTCAGCGATGGCCTGCAGAGACTGGGCCATGGCCTGCAGAGACTGGGCCATGGCCTGCTGAGACTGGGCTATGGCGTTGAGCGCCTCTGCCATCTGGCGCTGGCACTGGCTCATGGCGTCCTGTGAGAGGGCAGCCATTTCCTGGGCCACAGACGCCGCCTGCACGGAAGGCCCCAGGCCTCGCAAACCGTTCCCCATGTCTGACACCGTCGCACCCATTGCCTCCACCGCGGACGCCACCCGTGCGGTGTCGGCCTGGGTGGCACGCATGACCGGCACCACTCCCAGCTCCTGGACGCGGGTGGAATCCTTCACCTGCAACCGCAGCTGCCGCAAGCCGCCCGTCACCCTCTTCGCTCGTCTCCGGGTCGGTGGTTGCATCGGATCTATGTGTGGGTGTGGTAACTGCAGGAACCCGGGATCCATCTGGGCGGCAGATGTTCGCTTGGGCTGGGCTGCCCTCCGACCGCCCGGTCCCTCTGCTGCTCCTACCTCCACCTGCTGTACCGGGACGGCTGTGTTGTGCGCACCAGTGAGTGTACCAGACGCCTCATCACTAAAGTGCCCAACCGTGGTGAGTGTTTCTGCGATGGTGGAGGGTGTTGGTGACAGCAGTGGCATTGTGTCGTGCTCTTCGTCCCACTCTGAGTCCATGGCACTTTGGGGTGGGGGTTCGTCTCCACTCATCCTCTCTGAGTCACTGTCCGGTATTTCGTCTTCCTGGGTAGTGCTGTCCCGGGTAGGGGTGTCCTGGGTAGTGGTGTCCTGGGTAGTGGTGTCCTGGGTAGTGGTGTCCTGGGTAGTGTTGTCCTGGCTCGGATGTGACGGGGGCCTGTGGCTGCCCCCCTCGTCGTTGAGTGGTCGCTCCCGCACGTGACGGGGGTGTCGTCTCCCTGTTGCTCCAGGTCTCTCCGTCTCCCGTGGTGTGCGAGGGGCATCCTGCGGGCGTCGCATGCTGGAGGGTCCGGGTCTCTCCGTCTCCCGTGGTGTGCGAGGGGCATCCTGCGGGCGTCGCATGCTGGAGGGTCCGGGTCTCTCCGTCCCCCGTGGTCTCCGAGGGGCATCCTGCGGGCGTCGCATGCTGGAGAGTGCGGGTCTCTCCGTCTCCTGTGGTCTCCGAGGGGCATCCTGCGGGCGTCGCATGCTGGAGGGTGCGGGTCTCTCCGTCTCCTGTGGTCTCCGAGGGGCAGCCTGCGGGCGGTCTGCATCTGCGGGGATGGGTGCCTGGGCGTTTGGTCCTGCGATACACAATGAAGCATGCATGGTTAGACATCAGGCAGTGATCAGGTGATACGGAGGAGGGGGATATAGGGGAGGGGGGATATGGGGACGGGCTGTCGGTGGCTCACTTGCTAGTGCGCCCCCGACCTCTGCATCAGCAACCTCCCGGTCGTCAGGTCCGCCAGCCAGTTCCAGGGCCCTTTCCTGGTGTTCGGTCAGTGGCCTCTCATCAGCGGGCCCTCGTCCAGTCCTCACATGCTCCCTATTGTTGTGTGCGCGCTTCTCCTGTGGGGGGGGGGGCAGGGGTAAAAGGCAACAGTGTTAGGCAGGTATATGAATGCACGCCATCGGTTGCGCGTGCATTGCAGAGGTTAAGGTTAGAGCTGGATTCACTTGGGGATATGGGGGATATGGGGGAGGGGGGGATATGGGGGAGGGGGGATATGGGGGATATGGGGGAGGGGGGATATGGGGGAGGGGGGATATGGGGGATATGGGGGAGGGGGGATATGGGGGAGGGGGGATATGGGGGAGTTGGGATATGGGGAGGGGGGATATGGGAGAGGGGGGATATGGGGGAGGGGGGATATGGGGAGGGGTATATGGGGGAGGGGGGATATGGGGGAGGGGGTATGGGGGAGGGGGGATATGGGGGAGGGGGGTATGGGGGAGGGGGGATATGGGGAGGGGGGTATGGGGGAGGGGGGATATGGGGGGCGGGGGGATATGGGGAATATGGGGGAGGGGGGATATGGGGGAGGGGGAATATGGGGAGGGGGATATGGGGAGGGGGGATATGGGGAGGGGGATATGGGGGATATGGGAGGGGGATATGGGGAGGGGGGATATGGGGGATATGGGGAGGGGGGACATGGGGAGGGGGACATGGGGGAGGGGGATATGGGGAGGGGGGATATGGGGGAGGAGGGGATATGGGGGAGGGGGGTTATGGGGAGGGGGGATATGGGGAGGGGGGATATGGGGGAGAGGGCATATGGGGGATATGGGTGAGGGGGATAGGGAGGAGGGGGGATATGGGGAGGGGGGATATGGGGAGGGGGATATGGGGGATATAGGGGAGGGGGGATATGGGGAGGGGGGATATGGGGGAGGGGGGATATAGGGGAGGGGGGATATGGGGAGGGGGGATATGGGGTATGGGGGGATATGGGGGAGGGGGGATATGGGGGAGGGGGGATATGGGGGATATGGGGAGGGGGATATGGGGGAGGGGGGATATGGGGGAGGGGGGGATATGGGGGATATGGGGAGGGGGGATATGGGGAGGGGGGATATGGGGGAGGGGGGATATGGGGGAGGGGGGATATGGGGGAGGGGGGATATGGGGGAGGGGGGATATGGGGGAGGGGGGATATGGGGGAGGGGGGATATGGGGAGGGGGATATGGGGAGGGGGATATGGGGGATGGGGGATATGGAGGGTATGGGGAGGGGGGATATGGGGAGGGGGATATGGGGGATATGGGGGAGGGGGATATGTGGGAGGGGGATATGGGGGAGGAGGGGATATGGGGGAGGGGGGATATGGGGAGGGGGGATATGGGGGAGGGGGGATATGGGGGAGTGGGCATATGGGGGATATGGGGAGGGGGATATGGGGGAGGGGGGATATGGGGGATATGGGGGAGGGGGGATATGGGGGAGGGGGGTATATAGGGGAGGGGGGATATGGGGGAGGGGGGATATGGGGGATGGGGGGATATGGGGGAGGGGGGATATGGGGGAGGGGGATATGGGGGAGGGGGATATGGGCGAGGGGGGATATGGGGGGAGGGGGGATATGGGGGAGGGGGGATATGGGGAGGGGGGGATATGGGGAGGCTCACCCTGCCTGCTCTGACGAGGTCGTTCACCTTCTTGTGGCACTGGGTGCCTGTCCGTGGTGTCAGTGCCACAGCGGTGACGGCCTCTGCCACTTCCCTCCACCGACGCCGGCTGTGGCGTGGGGCAACTCTGCTGCCGTGCCCGGGATACAGGGCGTCCCTCCTCTGCTCCACCGCGTCCAGGAGCGCCTCCACATCGCGTGACTCGAACGTCGGGGCTGAGCGACGGCCAGCCATCCAGTCGGGTGTTGCGGTCGGGTGTTCCGGTCGGGTGGGGGGGAGCAGCGCGGCCTTATGAGCCGTCACGCCATGCAGCGCGTATGACGCTGCACGGCGTGAACCACTGCGTAAGCGCGGATCCCGTTACGTCGCTGCTAGCCCATTTCGGGCCGGAGACTATCGACCCATTTTTCCGACGTGACGCAAGTCGGATTTGCGCCGTTTTTTGCGCCGATCGGCGGACTTTCCGCCGATAACGGAGAATTTCGCCCCTTGTCTTGATCCTTTTTACATTCTTAATTTTTTTCTCCGTTCCTTCCTGCCATTATCTGACCTTAATTTCCAATATTATTGTTTTCCTCTACTCCCTCATCTCAACCACATCTTTCCACATTTGACCCATTGCCCGCCCAATTTAGTTTGAAGCACTCAAGTTTGCAAGTTTCAGCATGGTTCAGGTGTAGACTGCCCCAACGATACAGCCCCCACATTCCCCAGTATAGGTGCCAGTGACCCACAAACCAGAACCCACTTGCCGCACACTAGCCTTTGAGCCATGTATGCATTGCTCTAATTGTATGTACCCTATGCTAACTTACATGTAGCTCAACTAATAATCCAGAGATTATAACCTTTGAGATTCTGCTTTTCAATTTAGTGCCCAGCTCCTCCTCGCCTCTATACAGAAACTCCTTCCGAGATTTATCTATGTCTTTGGTGCCAACATGGACCAAGATCAGTAGATCCTCCTACTTTCACTGCATTTAAGAATTTCCTTGCACACCTTAGGGGCTCCATCCTATCTGAAATGGAGCAACCAAGGAGTTCCCTTTCTTTGAACGTGTGAGTTGAGAAATCTCCCAATGGGTTTTCCACCATTGTCTACAGAATGCCGAGGGGAGGTGGGCTTTCTGTAGACAATGTACACATTGGGATTACTACAGTATATGATTGGTCTTATCAAAGCCTTGTAAATAGGGCCCAAGCCATTTGTTCTCCGTGCGAGCCTGATGCTGAAATTGGGCACAAAGTCATCATGTACTACAATGGCTACCCAATTCAGATCAATGATCGCTGTATATTGTAATAAACTAAGAATGGGCTAATGCACACC